>NW_027040710.1:5922500-6444929 GCF_037179485.1 Ochlerotatus camptorhynchus | reverse complement strand
CGATTATATCTAGGTACATTCTATCCACGTACTTCCCACTCTCAAACCAACTCTTTCATCCCAGCAACTTGTTGCACATATTCTGTCCGATGATGCTTTGAATACCTTGTTCTCCCGTCTACCACCTTTCCTACCCCCATCTGAACTCTCAGCAAAGCGGGCTCACAGCTTACCGTTATCCAACGCACGTGTTTCACTCTTGCCTCATCCTCTTACTTCGAATCTTCTTAACTTTCATCTCTCCCCCTAGTCCACCGCACTTATCACGCGTTCACTACCACACGGCTGCCGCTGATGCTGAGAGGTTACCGTTCCAATGTTCTATAATTAATATAATCGGCAGCAGCCTCGGTAGCGGTCGGTGGTGGGTAGTTTTGACTCATTTCCCCGCTTCTGTCTGCTTGTTTTCGGCTAGCTGTAAATTGAAAGTGAAAAACAAACGGGGCTTTCAAACAAACATCTTCATTATCGGGCAGCCTTGTATATTTCCTCCGGCAATCGGTAGTGGTTTATGGATTTTGGTTGCTTTTCAATTTTGGGTTTTCCTCGATGCGTTGGCGGAACCTCTGTTGGCTGTTAATGCAGGGGGAAGGTTTCTACGGTAACAGATGGGACGGAAATTTTCCCACGAAATTATAGCGATTCAAACTTATGAGCTGGAGTCTTCTCGGCAAGCGAATTTGCACGAAAAGGTTTTTGAAAGATCCCATTTACTGTATAACCGTTATTCGTATTTCTACAAAGTACTCAACATGTACCGGTCATGATTATCAGCTAATCACAATAACATGCGAAATGACTTCCGCGTAATCACGTTCCAAGCATCCAAGCTCACAACCTAAGGGCACATGACCAAGTCCGCCTGGAGAACTGCATTATTTGCGAAAATTCACTGCCAAGCCAAGACGAAGAACCTGCTGCAGCCAACAGAATCCGTTATTTTATTCAATTCCTACGTTCGTCCCCTTCCGTAGGACTTTTCTTTTTATTTTACGCTAATATCACGATACAACGACATTACGAACAGCGAAATGACTTTGAATGGGAAACGGTGGGGGGACGGGATGTTTGCTGATGGCAAAATAAGACAGAAAAGAACGAACCCGGTTCAGTTCGGTGTTTCGCTTGATTCGGATGCAAAGAAAAAAATATATACGGAATAAATCAGCGGGTGGTGGGTCGTTGGAGGATGGGATGAAATTGATATCCCTCTTCCGTGGAACATTGTACCGACTTCACTGTGTTCATTGCTTTCGTTGTGAGAGAGTGATGTACCAAGGGATGGCCTTTCATCAATTGGTACATGATTTGGGATGATGACTTTAGTTTCATACTGTCAATACGGGAAGGGTGATATTTTATTTTATTATGAAACAGAAATATAACTAATTTGATAAATTTTTAGCTATCACATTTATAGAGGATCACGAATTAATTAGCAAATAACAATTGAATGCGTGTTAAATTTGAGCATAACAGAATTACCTTCTTCGCAATCGAGAGGCACAGTCATACCAGATCTGGTCACTTTAACAGAAAAAAGTGTGGTTGTGTGAGTAAAAATGTGACATGCGCAGTCGATGGAGCCATGGGTGCTGCATACAATGCCAAAATATTGAAGCTTTTCTGTGGGGGGTGTCTGTAACAGGGTTGATCCCAGGTTCATATTATGCTGTCATCATTAGAATCCGATGGAATCAGCGATAAAAAATGAAAAATTCTGCACCGTCCAACTAAAAAAATAGGCATTAAGACAGGCTTTAGGTGATTTCCCCGTGTTTCATTACCCCGGTGGTAATTCAACCCCGAATTAAAAATATATATTTTGAAATTTAGATGGAAGATATTAAGGCAAGATTAAGCAACTGTATTGTGGGGAACACTGTACCCGAGCAAAGTTAGAGATCAAATTGGAATCAGAATTTGCTGTTATGATGTAACTTATTTTGAATACTCCATTTGATCTCATTTTGGTTAACACAGCAAAAATGAGAGCAAAAATTTACACTGTTGAATCAAACGGAAAACTAATTCTGCTTTCAATGAAATCAATTTGATTACTGATTTTGCATTCATAATGTTTGACTGAATACGGGCCTGTCGTAAATGATTAGCATCCATGCTTCTCACGCTGAAAGATTTGAGCTCAAATGTCACCTCGGGCTAGTCACGAATGACCTAAAATGTGTTAAACAAAACAAATAAACAATAATCGCTAGTTCAATGACAGATGAACTTTAATCAAGTTTTAAACAAGAAATTACAGCAGAACTTCAAGTTAAGTTGCTTTGATTTAAAAAGTCTTGACTGCATAATGAAAGCACAATATGATAACAGACTTCTGTTGCGACAATTGAAATCAAAATGAGTTTTCATAATGATAGGAACTGCAAACTTTAATATCGATTTGCTTTCATTTTGTTAACCGACTTTGCTCGGGTATTCAGTAGTGTGACATAGTATCCATGATTTTTGTCCTCTATTCTACGCGCCATAAACACCAATGTTGCCTGCTGAACTGTTGATTGAGCAAATCATAAAACATCAGTGACTTGAATCATTAATCATTTTTGTTCCTTACATTTGATCGAAAAGTGTTCTTCTACAAAGTTGTAACTGAAAAAAATTTCAACAAGTTCAGCTGCCAGTTTTTAAAGTAATGTAAACTGGTGAGTTTTGAGATCGATATGAACCGAAATTATGGTTTCTTATGAGTTCAAATTTTGGGATGCTGATCAGGACCCAATTTGGAACCGTTTGAGAACTGTGGAGCGGAAATTACAAATTTTGCATCAGTCTAATGTATATGTATATGTATATGTAAATAATATGATGCTGTATGTGTATACATATGATTACATGAAACTTAAAAAAAGATTGACGATGTACTGGCTTTAAAAACATAAAATTTCCACGTGATGGGTCACAATCCATCGATTAAGAAAAGCTGTCTTAAGGGGGTATTCCCAATCTTTTGCCTTTTTTCGGCCTGTTTTTCAATTAATTTTTTTTCAAGGAAAATGAATAGTAATGCGCCAAACTCTTTGGGATTCTTGTTTATTGAACATTAAAGTTTACAAATAAATTTTTTTCGACATAAAAAAAGACATTATTGACGTCACAAAATGGCGACAAACAGACCCCTGTTCGCCGCAAACGCCTGGACGGGCGAAGACTTTTCTCTGGAACGGCTTCATCTGAAACAGATTTCGTGATGAAATTATAATCTGCATAAGATTCTCTGGAGCTTCTCCCGTTGGCAGCAAAAAATCTTGCAAATTAACAAAATGGCGGCCATATGAAAAAACAGGCGATTTTTAGCCCGCTTTTTTGCAACTTTAAGGTGCTTCAAACAATGTTAAATGTTAATATTTTTGGCTGAAAGTGGGAGAAGCTCCAAAGAATTTAATAAGGAACAAAATGCGCAAAGATTCAAGTCAATATCTCTTATAGTTTCTGAGAAAAATCTTCGCCCGATAAAAAAAATGTGGTTTCGAGAAAAACGCGTTTAAAGTTTTGACTTTAGTTAAAACCATTTGGGGGTTCTTACCATTAGTCAGCTATGCCTGGACACCAAATTCGCTGATCGGAAAACGGCTTGGGGGGATGAAAGTATATAGTCTAAAGTACAAAAAAACGTGAAAAAAAAATTTGATTTTTTGAAAAAAAAAAGATCGGGAATACCCCCTTAAAGCATGCATTAAAGAGACTACAACAAATTATAGACCAAAGTAAAAGTGACTTGTTATCGTACTCATCTAACCAGAAATCTTCAAAATTGAGTAATGAATTTTTTGGGCGCGCAGTCAAATAGCGTTGTGCAGTTTCATTCAAAATCGGAAATAAAGAGGCTTTTAATGGCGTACTAGTCAGCAACATGTTCAACGACTTCTTCTGCAGTATTAGTGATAAATTAGCCAATGGAATTGAAAGTAACAAGGATATCTGGAAATTAAATACCATGCCTAGAAATCAGCCATGGTAAAAACACCGAACCATTTTGCACGGGTGGCTGTTTTACCTACAGACATACCACCAAGAAGAGCATAGAGTTTTACACTCCGTGTCAGTTCTCAATAGCAAACACCAAACGTATCGAACAAGGCCGAGGGTGCCGACGGTATCAAAATACACGCTTTTTTATTTACGCTGAATTGATTGATTAAAGGTACTAGGTGTCTTCTGAGAAGTTTCCCAGGTTAAAAAACACTCTCTTATGGTAAAAGAAAATTAAAGATTAAAGCACCTAAAAGTGAGAAGCAAAATTTATTTTTTGTAATATGATGAGATACAAATTAACTGTTTTTGGCAAAACTGTAGAAAACATTACTTCGAACAACTTTACTGAAGATTATAACTTTTTAGTTCTTATAACTGCTGAGATATAAAGGTTTTTTTTTGTGGAGACATCGTTAAAATCAGTTTTTTATCTGTAACTTTTTCTAAAATGTTTCTACATGTTTGGCATGTTCTACAAAGATGTTAGAAGTATCAAATAACATATCTTTTTCGAAGACTGCAAATTGCTATCATTAATATTTGAAGAGTGATTTACATTTTTTGATTTATAATTGGCTAACTTCCAATAACAAATAACTTCTAAGTGGGCAAAAATGAGTAGGCCGTGCTTTGAGCAATTGAAAGAATAAGAAAATGCAAAAAAATGGCGAAGAAACCAGACCGCCCCCACCTGACCTTTAACCGAAATACTTGCATTGAAACTTGTCACTTTTCAGAATTTGAAATGGCGATTTGGTGAAACAACGGGTCTGTTATCGAGTAGGCGTGAAAAGAGGCATACAAATAGATAACCAAGCAACCTGGGTTATTTCTAATGATTACAAAAATGACTCTGGATCAAAACCAGACCACCCACAAACGACCCTTGACTGAATCGCTTATGTACTTTAAATATTTTTCGATTTTGTCAATAAACAATACCAATATCATTCATTTAATTTTAATTACGTTCTGATTCAAATTGTACGAATCTCAAAGAGCGCTTGCAGTATCCTCTGCGTAGATATCACTGTTCTCGCCATTGTCATCTGTGATGGCCATAAGTTGCAGAGCATCCCTGGAGCACACCTGGGGAGTTTGGTAAAGAGAGATGAAAAAACCGATTTGTACCTTCCTTAAAAGTTGTCCTAGCTCGCTATCTACTATCTATATGGAATTTTCACACTGCCGTACTCTAACGGAACTATCAACTCTATACTTTCATCTCCTCATCTATCGTATACAAATTACCACTTTAGTCTGTTATTTGAAATTAGCATCTTCAACTATGTAAATCGTTGACCTCACGCAGAAGTAATGCATAACATATAGTCAAAATGCAAAACTGTTCAGAAATCTTCGCAGAATTACGAATAATGGAAAAAAAAATATGGAATTTGGAATAAAATCAGGGAACTTCGTTGAAGTTGAGGATATTTTGTAAAACTTAAGGGAGTTTTGGAGATGTTCAGGAAACGCAGCACAAGTTACCGGATATTCTTCCAGGATACCCTTCTTAAACCTTCTTTCCTTTGTTTTCATCTTCTCCATCTATCGTATAAAAATTACCACTTTAGTCTGTTATTTGAAATTAGCATCTTCAACTATGTAGTTCTACTGATTTTTACCGCACTCAAGTTGTTATCTGAAGGAAGGTATCCAGTCGTAGGTTTGGAAATTGCAGCTATTGTTACCTCTACCACGCACAGTGGGGCAGCGAAGCCATTCGCGTGGCCAAAACCTCTAGCGCCGTTGGTTTGCTTTCTACAGCAATACAATGTTCTACAAAGTTGTTCAATACTAAAACCGCCATCTTTTGAATGTTTCATATTAGTTCATTTTTACGCCACATAGGTGGCGCTCGAGTCTATCTTTTGAACAGAGCATCCTAGCCGAATGATTTCTACGGCAAAGTTGTGTAATTTGAAGTGTTGAGAAGACATCAAAACTCTATGACTCATATTAAGCGAGATATCGGGCAATTAGGAAAACTAACCTCTAAAAATGCGTTTTTTCCTTTTTTATACCTATGTACGTCAAATGTTTAAGTTTTATACTCTGATAATTAACAAAATGGTTTAACTCATCCAATTAATACTCATTTTTTATATACCATGCTTTATTATATAGTTAGTAACATAAATGTCTCAAAAAAGTGATGTATAAAAATGTCAATTACTCAAAATATAGCAAAAAGTAGCAGGCAATTTTTTACAGTGATTAGAGTAGACATTGTTGGGTAAAGTAACGACCACAGTTCAACAGGTAGCTGCAGGCATTTTCATATAACACACTTAGAAAAATTGATGTAATTTTAGATGCTCTGAGACTGACATATACGAGCGTCAAATTTGACATAAAATTGAGTCATAACAGACGTGAAATTAAAGTCAATCAAACGTAGTTTTCGTCGAGTATCGAACTTTTCATTCTCGGAGACCTTAATTTTACATGAAATTTGTGTTTAATTTTCATACTTTATGTCAAAGATTGATACCGTCTCGTGTAAAATATGTGATTTCTAAGTATGTATGGTAAATTCTTTCAAATTTGTTGAAATTTTGCTTTGTGTGTAAATCATGATAATATGTTATTGATCTGAATAGATTACAAACAATCAGAAACACAAGCACAAAAGCACGCAGATTCTTCACTAACGCAACCCAAACAAGTGCAATAACTGGTATTAATGAAGAATAAATTGACCGATGCGATACAATTCTTCGTACGTTGTCTTCCAGATTTTCGATAAAAATTACAGCATTTCGACATTTTGCTGAAGAAACTGCTCGTCTTTATGTTAGCCTTTATAAATGGTATCAAATGTCAGCCTCTGTCCATAAGGTTTTAATCCACGGATCGCAAGCAATCCAAATTGCATTGCTTCCAATTGGTATGTTAAGCGAGGAGGCTCAGGAAGCCAGAAATAAAGACTTTTCGGGAACGATACAGTCGCAAAACAAGTCGAAAGGACACTATGGAGAACGTTGGAGGATAGACATTTTTAACCAGCAGTTTTAAGTCTCCTAGTAATCTAATAATTCATCTATTGCATTCATCAATAACATCTTATCATGTTTTACACACAAAGCAAAATTTCAACAAAATTTAAAGAACTTACCATGTGCAATATTCAAATGATGTTATATGGAAATGCCTGCAGTTGCCTGTTGAACTGTGGTCGTTATTTTATCCAGCAAGGTCTAAACTAATCACTGTAAAAAAATTAGCTGCTACTTTTTGCTATATTTTGAGTAATTGACATTTTTATACATCACTTTTTTGAGACATTTATGTTAATAACTTTATAATAAGGCATGATATATAAAGTAATGAGTATTTATTGGATGAGTCAAACCATTTTGATAATTATAAGAGTATAAAACTTATACATTTGAAGTACATAGGTGAAAAAAAGGAAAAAACGCAATTTTAGAGGTTAGTTTTCCTAATTTCCCGATATCTCGCTTAACATGAGTCATAGAGTTTCGATGTCTTGGACAACATTTCTCAACACTTCAAATTACACAACTTTGCCATAAAAATCATTCGGTTAGGATGCTCCGTTCAAAAGATAGACTCGAGCGCCACCTATGTGGCGTAAAAATGAACTAATATGAAACATTCAAAAGATGGCGGTTTTAGTATTGAGCAACTTTGTAGAACATTGTATTGCTGTAGAAAGCAAACCAACGGCGCTAGAGGTTTTGGCCACACAAATGGCTTCGCTGCCCCACTGTGCCACGGTATGTGCTCCTGGAGCTTTTTTGAAGTTAGATCTCTGACAAACTGCAACCAAGTTCGCTAGACTGAAGCGAGGATCCCTGAAGCTCTTAGAAGTTGATTGAACTATTTTTAGAACTTCTACGAAATTCACTGATTTTTTTTTCTAAATTCCTTCCTCTTATTTTAAGTTTTACACAGCTCATTAAAATTCTGTAAAATTTGCAAAACGTCTGTAAATTTCACTGCACTTCTTGAATTTATGTGTAATTTCCACAACTATTCCAAGTCCGTGAGGCTTCAAAAATGTGCCCAGATTTTTTTTTTTTTTTTTTTTTTTTTTTTTTTTTTTTTTTTTTTTTTTTTATAGTTACTTTAACACTCTTGGGTTATTTGTGACTTGTCCGGGGGTGAGATTTGAACTCGTGACTTTGGCGTGAGAGGTATGGATGTTAACCACTACGCCGGGATCGCCCCCCATGCCCAGAAATTATATGGAGCTTCCTAATCAATATTGAGCTTCCCTGAAGTTAAATTATGTTCGCTTGACCTCTACGAAGCTCCTCAAACTTGCAATAAATTTTCCACTTCTACGCAGTTTTTAGAACTCTTCCTATTTTCTTGTTTTAACGATTTTATCTTAATATCTATGAAGTTCCCAGAATTGCTAAAACGGATCCTCAATTTCTACGATGATTCCTGAATTTCTTAGAATTCCATGAAATTTTACGAAGTTCCCAGAAGTTAAAGAAAAATTCCTGGGCTCAAGACGTCTTTTTATGCCATAGATTAAATATCGATATCATATACTTTCTTAAAATTGTTTCTTCTAGTCCAGAACTTAAAAAAAAATCGTTTTTTGTGGTCCAAATTGATTAATCGCTGTTAAATAGTAACATCGAACTTGACAAGCTTAACAAAATACTGGTGAGTCAAACAAAAAAAAAACACCGAAAATTCTGGGGGGTGGGGCTAGATACTTCTTGAGGGGGCCTGGCCCCTTGGTACCCCCATTAGTTACGCCAATGTTTAATTTGCATGAATGGTGGGTACTTCTGGTCACCCACTGTTATATCTCAACTATGGTTGAATCAGTTGAGCTGTTTTCTGTTGGAGATAGGTAATCATCATTAGATTGACTCTAATTGCATTAAAACAATCAGTTGAATTAGTTATAGGAAAGCCAAGAAATACCAGTAGGTGAACGTCACCACCAACGCACCAACACGCTCTTCAGAGGTGGATGATTTGTTAATTAATCCGGGCAGATGGTTCCTTGAGCTCATAAGATTCATAAGATAGCGTTATGCTTCTTAGCCAAAAGAAATCGAAATGAATTTCATATAGGGGAAATGGATGTAATGTCGGCCTAAATGCCCATAATTTGAGCTCATACATAAATTCAGCAATCGACTCAATTTTCAATAGCGACCAAAAATATTCATTACTACCGTCCCAATGACGCGTTCAACTAGATAAAATTCATAAATAGCAGTTTTTTTTTTGCGATAGGCCCAATCTTAGATCCATAGGCCAACATTAAAGTCATTTCACCTACTATTGTTCATAACAATAAGATCTAATGTATTTGTATTCTTTTTGACTATAAGACATATGGTTGCTACAATACAATTTATTACATTTCCGTCATTTGGAAGGTACAAATGGAAATTTTGGGTCGCTATTGAAAATTTAGTCGATTGCTGAATTCAAATTGGGGGCATTTAGACCGACATTACATCAATTTCCCCTATATATTGTATTTGAGAATTTTATTATAGGAAACGGGGTTGATAGTTACCGTAACCATAAAAAAACATTTTTTTTCTAACAAATTGGATTTGAATTTATTGTTAACCTATTATAGTGTCCAGGCTTGTTTCCACTCACTTGCTATAAAAAAATGATTTCCGGAATTTTGAAATTATAAGATGTTATAATGATATTTTGTACTTAGATTAGATTTAGTATTTAGATAGGGATGTCTGAAGAATCCTTCGAAGGAAATCATAAGAAAATTCCGTAGGTACTTAGAAGAAATTCGTGAAGAAATTCAAATAAATTTGGAAAAAAAATCTGGAGCAGTTGGATTTAACATCTAGAACAAGTTGATTTCCAGATAAGTCAGACCAAGGGGGGGGGGGGGGGCGACACATCGAAAATGTCATTTAGCTTCAACTCTATTTACATATGATTTTCTTGTTCAGTGTAGATTTGCAGGATTCCGTTTCCTACCGTTTCCTACTGTTCGCAGGCATCTACTTTTTCGATGCAGTAGATAGACGTCGATGGCGATAGGCATTTTTCATGAAAATTAGGTGTATGTGTCAATTCATATGCTGCTAAGTAGACACGAGCCTACATATGCTTGAAATCAGTGAGCTTGCAGCTCTGAGGTGCCGTGGTCTAGAACAATATGTTTCTCGGAAAGTGAGAGGATTATATATACCGTAATAAAATTGGCATGTTTCCTAACGAACCAATACTCGGAAATAATCAATAATAATAATAAAGAAAAAACAAAAATAATAAAGAAAAAAAATTAATTTAATGAGCAGAATACAAACTTTTGTATAGTAGGGGAAATAGATGTAATGTCGGCCTAAATGCCCCTAATTTGGGTCCATAAATAAATTCAGCAATTGTCTAAATTTTCAATAGAGGCCAATAATATCCATTTGTACCATCCCAATGACGCGTTCATCTAGATAAAATTGATAAATAGCAGATTTTTTGGGATGGAACCAGTCTTAGAGCCATTTCCCCTACGTGTTTAAAAAATGAAATGGTTTAATCTTTCGGGAAATTTCACTCCTTTATTCCTATTAAAATATGATCTAGAACTTTAATTTCAATTGAAACCCTGAGAAAACAAAACTGTTAAAACGTTCATACCTAATTATTCAATTCTTTCAATTTAAATTAAATTTAGGTAGGCATACATAAGGCAGCTGAATCCTTTAACGCTTGTTACAGCTTGTTTTGCAGAATGTCTTTGCGGGGCGGGATGTACCATATAGAGATACAGGTGTTGTCAATCAGGCTGGTCGGTTTACACATATGTTATCGATAGGAAACCTTCAAAAACTAGAAAGCTGGTGATCCAGTACAGTAATAGACCTTAAGTGGATGGTGAAGAATTGTGGATTAAAACGTGCACTTTTCCATGAATAGAGCATTTTACTTTAGCTCGAACAGTGTTCACTTGGCTGTCGACAGAAGCAGACCACTCTCGATGTGTGTCACGCGATCGTCTGTTTACTCGGCAGTAACCATTGTGTGGACCTCCTCATTGTTCTTCATCAGCAGTTCTTTCGGTCGATGCGTCTTGGACTTTGGAAAGCAACCGTTTTGTGATGAACAACTGGAAGCGGATCCCATTTTGATGGAGGAGGCTTATTAGATAGCGGAAGATAATGTGTTTATTGTTTTGAATCTTTTGACTATAGTTAATTCAATTGAGCCTTATCAAATAAATGAATTTAAAAAAAAATTTAAATTTTCTCGATACTTTTTTCGTTGATTTGTTTTCCGTACTGAGTACCAATGCTACCGACGCCAGGAAGGCAGCTTCCACACCTGGATCCTATCGACCCATCAATTCATGAACCGGGGACCATCGGCTTTACTCTTCCCTTCCGAAGGAAAGCGTGATCAGAGATTTCATGCCTCAGAAATTAACGGCGGCGCCGACTGGGATTGAATCCAGACCTTTTGGGGTAAGAGGCAATCACGCTCACCACTACACCACCGGTGCCGCTGATTTGGATACTTATATACAAATATTCTTCGGGGATAATGAACATAAAAATATGGCAACGATATTTTTCATACAATAGGATTGAACGAAAAGTGTGTGTGTGTGTGTTTGTGTGTTTGTGTGTGTGTGTGTGTGTGTGTGTGTGTGTGTGTGTGTGTGTGTGTGTGTGTGTGTGTGTGTGTGTGTGTGTGTGTGTGTGTGTGTGTGTGTGTGTGTGTGTGTGTGTGTGTGTGTGTGTGTGTGTGTGTGTGTGTGTGTGTGTGTGTGTGTGTGTGTGTGTGTGTGTGTGTGTGTGTATTCCCTCTAACCCACACTGGCCGGCAGTGTTATTCGCTACAATGTCGCATTTATGGTCATTGTAGACAGCTTTCGTCCGGGAGTTAGAAGGTGATAACTCTATTTCAGATCCAGCAACCCATTTCAGCATGTCTGCAGGGTCGCGCCAATTCCGAGGTTACGATCACTTACAATAAGCCCCGCATGTATGTATTACGTCTATCAATCGGATATTAGTATTACACACACACTTCCAGTTTCAAAATGTTCTTTTGAATCCAGGCACGTATTTAGTTTATTTTTTTTAATTGTGAAAAGTGAAAAGGATTGGTCTCACCATGTTAATTGATACTTCCTTCGATGAACACAATTTTTCTTGCATTTCCATGGTCATCTGGTAGGAGGCTTGCATCTAGTGCTTTCCCTAGGAACCTTTCGCGGTCACCAGTTACCACCCGTCCAGTCTTGGGCGTATCCAGCGAGGCATCTTTCATATTGCTCGCAATCTCCGACATCGACGAGAGACCAATAGCCGAGCACTTTTGCAATCGGAAAACTTACTGATTCACGACAACGTCGGCCACCAAATCACTACCAAAACACACGACGGGCACATTATCAGCACGTTCCCGAGTTAATTCACCAACCGGACCTTGAACTTGGCAACGAATCTTTCAATATAACAACACACCGAAAGTGTGGCATCCGAACTCGGGAACCGGGCTCCCGGGAGGCAATGAAAATCGACACCAAACATAGAACTGAAGCTGCGTCTTAGATTTTAGAGGTTAGATTCAAGGTCAACCGAGTCACTCAAGGCAAACACAGACAAAACACGATGTATCACTAAATGATAACTTTTTTAACACTTGAAACTAAATTTCAGCACACATATCAACAAATTTAAAGCAAACAATGTTTAATTCACTGAAGAAAAGCACGTCAGCTTTCAAGTGCGGCCTACTGTGATTCCAATAGGATTTAACCAAAAGTTGTCCAAAGATGCTAAAATTGATTCCCATTTTACTGTAAAAGTTGACCCACATTTTATATAAAATATATAACCTCAAGACTCTGAAAGGGGAGAGGAGGTTGAACTCGAACCCCCTCCTCGCTGTGCCAGTGAAGTTGTCTAATGGGACAGCAATGCGAGTACATTCAATATGGGACGCACATGACTTGGTATTTTTCGATTTTTCTCCAAACAGAATTGTAATGAGTGATTTTTGAAAGATGGATAAAAATAAACACCATTGATGAGATTAACTCAAAAATGATGAAATACTGTATCGGACAATTTAAGTTCGGCAGTACGCATCGTAAAACCATGATTTCCTCCATCGTCAGTTGGTGACCTTCGGTGAAGATATGTTCTGCAATCTTTGGTTTGAGATCATACGGCAAGCCTTTGTCCTCCAACTGTTTAGCGTAACCAACCTCCGCTGTATGTTCTTTGAATCTAGATGCTAAAGTTTTTCTAGTTTGTCCTGCAATGTTTTCAACTCATGTTTACCTGTTTTAACAAAATCATTAAATGGGACTTTAGAGTATCCTAACAATAATTTCAACTGGTTTTGTCTACAGGTGAAAACTTCTTATTTCCTTTATTCAACGTCGGTCTCTGTTCCGCAATCTAAAGGGTGATACGGTCAAAATTTGGTCAAGGGAAAACGCGTGAAAATCGGTGAAATCGTTTATTTAAAAAATCAAATTAAATTTCTTTTTCAAGTTCAATTAGTATAAAATTCAGGAAAAATATTCAGTTAGGCTTCCGCTTTTCCAAATCCGAATTGCCGGGCCTTACGCTTGACCCCTGCCATCAGATTTTGTACAGCCACCTTGTCCACCTTCTTCGCCGCAGAAAGCCAGTTTGCCTTGAACTGCTGCTCGCCCTTAGCAGTTTTTTTGGTCTTCTTTAGGTTCCGCTTGACAATAGCCCAGTATTTCTCAATTGGGCGGAGCTCTGGCGTGTTGGGAGAGTTCTTGTCCTTGGGAACCACCTGCACGTTGTTGGCGGCATACCACTCCATGGCCTTTTTACCGTAATGGCAAGATGCCAAATCCGGCCAAAACAGTACGGAACAACCGTGTTTCTTCAGGAAAGGCAGCAGACGTTTATTCAAACACTCTTTCACGTAAATTTCTTGGTTGACAGTCCCGGAAGCTATGAAAATGCTGCTTTTCAAGCCACAGGTACAGATGGCTTGCCAAACCAGATATTTCTTTGCGAACTTTGACAGTTTCATGTGCTTGAAAACATCTGCTACCTTTCCCCTTCCTTTTGCCGTATAAAACTCCTGTCCCGGAAGCTGCTTGTAATCGGCTTTGACGTAGGTTTCGTCGTCCATTACCACGCAGTCAAACTTTGTCAGCATCGTCGTGTACAGCCTGCGGGATCGCGCTTTGGCCGTCGTATTTTGTTTATCATCGCGATTTGGAGTCACTACCTTCTTGTAAGTCGATAGTCCGGCTCGTTTTTTGGCTCGATGCACGGTTGTAGACGATACACCCAGCTTATTTGCGGCATCTCGGAGAGAGAGGTTAGGGTTTCGCTTGAAACTACCGGCAACTCTCTTTGTCGTCTCAGAGGCTTCCGGTTTTCGATTTCCCCCCGATCCAGACTTCCTGGCTGTCGACAAACGTTCCCCAAACACTTTAATTACATTTGTAACGGTTGATTTGGCAACTTTTAGCGATTTTGCCAACTTTGCGTGCGAGTAGCTCGGATTTTCGCGATGCGCGAGCAAAATTTTGATACGCTGCTCTTCTTGCTTGGACGGCATTTTGACAACTGAAGAGTGAATTCCAAAATCAAAATAGGAACAACATTCTACACACACACACCTTCAAAATGAGGGGTGTTCAGGTTTTTTAAATGCAAAATTGAAAGAAATACGTCACGCTTACCACTACACCACCGGCGCCGGCATGGTGAAAACTTCATCCAAGCAGTTTTTTTACCGTGGATTTAACTTACTCAATTAACATTGAAGAGCTTTTTGAGTGTGTTGATTAATTTCTTCTTAATTCCGTTATAATTGCTTTTATTTTGACAGATACGCGTATTTCGTCTACTACTTGCAGACTTCATCAGTTTCAAGTTTTCAACAGTGGTATTGTGTACTTGGCACTGATGAAGTCTGCAAGTAGTAGTAGACGCGTATCTGTCAAAAGATAAGCAGATATTACGGAATTAAAAGGAAATAAATCAACACACTGCAAAAGATCTCCACAAAGGGATCCTGTTAAGAGGTTCGACCAAATTAAAATATCAATTAACTTTGCATGTTTTATCAATGTTTTAAAGCATTCAATAAGTTGAATTAATCAGAACTTTCATAAAACCATTTCATCATTGTTACCAATATTTAAAAAAAAACTACAAGGGATAGCCCTATGGGGTTGTACGCAATGGTGACGTAAGACTACGTGGTCTTATATAATAAATCTTATTTGTTAACTACAGCAGGAGCTTGTGTTTTGTATAGGAATAGGAATTTGAGCGGTGTTCTCTCTGTTTATACTCTTCAAATGACGCGCTTGATATAGATGGCCCACAGCGACTCCGAAGGGCTACCGATCAATAGCGGTGTGGCTTCTTCCTCCTTTTATGAATGCTCATGTGGGCTGCAGCTTGCTGCTTGCAGGCAGCCTTTCGTTGTGTACTGGAGAATACCACCACTCACCACGCGGTGATTGAATAAACATCGTTTGGTGAGACCGCATGGAATTCAACTTTGAAATCTGTGCTAGAGAAATCGTTTTCGCAGGCATTCGGTGATAATTTTAATTATCATAGCAACAGTTGCACATTCGTGCAATTTTCAATAGTGACATTTAAAAAAATGATAAAGTCTTAAATTTAGCAGATGCGTCGGAATATTTCTGATGGATTGGTGATATAGTTATTTGAATTGGTCCAGGGGTAGCTGCGTTATTAACGTTCAAAATCTTTCATAATTTTGTTACGTGTTCCATTTTTGGTTTTCACAAAGTGTACCCCCATATAGAAATCACAGACAAAGTCCTACGTCAAAAAAGCGTGCCACGATGAGGGTTGCAAACAATTGCCTTTGAAGAATTGTCAAATTTGCAGTTTGATTTGCATTTCCCGGTTTAATTAGCAAACTGAATTCACGAATGGCATCCCTACATCCGTTAAAAGCTCTCCTGCTGTCAACCGGCATAGCTTTTCTCATCACAACCACATTCCCGCACAAAATGAAAACATCGCTCATATTCCACCTTGGAAAAGTGCATTTTCTCCCCCCATGGTGACATCGGTAGCAACCAACACATTCTCACATCACTGTCGTGCAATTATCCTCATCCACCCTCGCACTGTGTCAATCTCCTTCTCTACTGCGTCAGGACGCACGTCCACACGCGCACACAGGCATATGTCCCTAATACACAAACACAGATAGAGTTTGCCCACCAGCGCCAACCAAACCCTCCCCCGCAGCACCACACTGAGACACTGTCAACGAACATCACCAGCATCAACAGCAGCAGCAGCAGCAGCAGCATCGTCGTCGTCGTGGTAGTTGGATAGCGAAATCTCGAAAGCGCAAAACGGTGAAAAAATATCCTTGCTACGGTAATGCCGACGTCGAACCGCACCGGAACCCGTTTGGTAATAATGGCGTGCCAAAGTTGGCCAAACCCAAGTGCAATGCGTGGTGAACCGTGAGATTGAAATATTTCGGATTGTGGAGGAATTCCGAGTGGTTGGTGCTGAGTGGCTAGATCTCCGCAAGTGTTGGGTACAAAGACAGCAGACGACCGGGAACGAAATGCATTGTCTGTTTTGCGAAGGAAATCGGGCTATCGATTTTGGGAAGCTGCAGCCCAAGTGAAATTTCTAAAGTTGGAAAATTTTCGAGTGATTGCATCGGTGTTTGAGGTGAACGCATTTTAGCAATAACAACAACGACTGAGATGCTTAAAAGTCTGATTTTTTTTGTTGGTGCTGAGTGTGATGTTTGATGTTTTTCGGTAAAAATCCACGCACAAATTAAGGTGAAAATCGTGCAAATAGAAGTGCATATTGTTGTAGTAGAAAACCTTAATCACGAAACATAAACATTGCACAAAAGGGCATTTAGCAGAGACGGAAACCAGCCAGAGAGAGCCAAAACCGGTTTGAGTCCTTGGAAGAGCCAAAAGTGAAGATAAACAAAGTCACCCCCCTTTTCGAGGGTTGGGAGGCCATCTTGGTAGATTCGACGCAATCAATGCATCCCGTATCGTCGTCATTGTCGCCGTTGTGCGGGATGTCATTCATGCAGCATAGGATCGATTACGAAAGCATCCTTCGGGATGGTGTATTGGTGTAACGTGCTTTAGCGTGCAGTGCATATCTTAGAAGACATTGCATTGGTAGTGGTGCACCAGAGGGACAATGTAACTCGCAAAACAGCTGCTCCCTCTCCGTACTTTGTTGTGTGCGAGGATATCGATTTTTCTCGAGGGGTGTGAAGCCAGAAAATCCCCCGGCTTAGGGCGGGTGGAACGAGTGAGGATACCGGTAGGAGGTCGGTCGGTCGGCAACTGCATTTTCCCATCATTACATTATTCGGTCATTCGGTTTGTTCGCCGAAAGAGACTGGCTCGCATACAACACCGTAGTAGGCCGTAGTCCTGGCAGCGCAAAGAGCAGATTACTAACACACTGTAAGCGAACACACCTCCTCGCCTGCTGCGGGACTATCGGATTTTCCTTTCGATTGAGTGCATCGCGGAAAACGGACTGGACTGCTGCGTCGAACGAACACTGAGGTGGATGAGAGGAAAATCTTCGTTTCCGGGATTGGACTTTTGGGAAAAGGTGGAAGTTTTTCGGATACAATTTCAACACGCGACTCTTAAGACTGATTTTACTAGTGAAGGAAAACATTCGGAAAGTATTCTCTGGCTACGAATAGTGTTACTTTTTTTCTAGTGTATGATAAGTACGTGTTACCGAATAGTTACCAATCTCCGCTGTGCACTTTCTTTTAGAATCATTTCGTCGGTGCAAGAAATTAGTGATAGAAGAATATATAAGTAAGAGTTTAACGTATACAGAATATCTCCAAAAACCGTTACCAATAAGGAAGATTGTGTTCATAGAGTTAATGTATGGACAATTAAAGAAAAGTCGCAACTTTACTAGTACAAATTTGTTCACCATTTCACTCTCTTTAACTAGTGGTCGGGCTGTATTTCGTTCCATTTGATTCTTGACCCTTTTGAAAGTTTTCTCAAAAATACATAGTGATAGAAAAGTTCCATTCTTCAACGCACCATAAGGTTAAGAGTTTACAAAGCACACATTTTTAAATAGAATCAGTAAGGGAGAACAACAAAACATTAAGATAATAATCAAAGTTAATTCATCCAAGTGAACCATTGGAACACTACTCCAAAGTGGCGTCACCGAGTACATTATTGTCATTGGACAGTCCATTGACATCCACAACGTCGTCGCCGTCTTCGTCGTCGTCGTCGTCGTCGTCATCGGCGACGTTGGCAACAATAGCGACGACGTCAACTGCAGTTGCTACGTCACAAGTGACGACACAACCAGTAGCAGTAGCAGTAATACGCAACGGCAGCACGTCACCGGTGGCAGCTGCCGCATCGGGAGCAATCCAAGAGGATACACCAACGACGCAGCAGCAACAGCAGCAAGTGATTATTATTACAACCCGTCATCAGCAGAATCATCAGCTTGAACAACAGCGGCAACAACAATCAGCACAAATTATTAATATTCAGCAATCAACTGGTGGGCATCAGGTCGTGTTTCCATCGGCGAGGGACATCACTTCAACCGGAGTCATGACAGGTGAGATTTTTTGCATGCTTTGAGTCTTCTGAACCAAATAAAAAAAATCAAATAGTGCAAATGTACATGGGATGAAATCCATTTTGTCCCATTTAGTCTATCGCTTAGAGTTCTAGATGCACTTCCACAGTTATTAATTGAGAGCCTGTTTCGTTTTGCATTAGTATAATTGTGTGGCAAGTACAATCATATGCTATGCTCAGCCGATAAATTCCAAGACCGGACCGGGAATCGGACCAGCGTTGCCAGATATACCGATTTATCGGTATTTATACCGATTTTTGAACTTCTCAGAATACCGATTTATGAGATTTTATACCGATTTACACCAATTTTTTGAAAATTCAAAATGATGATTGTGAGAGACTTTAATCTTTTTGAATATCTCATATTCATTGAGCCTGCTCAAAAAATATTCATCCCTAAAAATGTCTTATGCTTGATACTCTTTCGGCTAATATTTCCATTTCCTCGCCGTTTTTGACTAACCAGGAATCGAGAAACAGCTGCTGGCTCATCTCGGTAATTCCTGGGAATCGGAAAATACTTTTAATCAGTGAACAAATAGGTCCACCAAAATGTTCATTTTTTCACTTCCTGAAGTTGGAAGTTCCTTCTAGCTTGCCCCGTAAGTTATTATCCGATTCCTACCGGAAAGTTATTTCGACTCCCTCTGGAAGCTTCTTCTGGCTTCACTCGAAAGGTTTTCTTCCGTTTTCTCTCGCTAGTTTAGTTTTCCAACATCCGCGGAACTTCAAGATGCTTCCACAGTTTTATTGCGGTTCAGGAAAACTTCAGTAACTTTTCAGAAGTTATGGGTAAGCTTAAAGATTTATAAGGGTAAGTTCTGTTAAAATTCGAGAACCCGCGAAACTTCAGGGAAATTTAATGGTTTTCATGACAGTTCCATTTGTTTCAGGGGCATCTAGAGAACTTTAGGGATGCTCTGAGAACATCAGAACAGATCATTTAATGTCAAGGGAGTATCTGAAGCTTTAAATGCGTTCCGGAAAACTTGGGGAATTTTCAAAAAAACATCAGCAAAGTTCATGAGAGAGGTTCATACAACATACAAACAGTAACATGGATATTAGAAAATTGTGAGAATATTTTAAGGGAAGGTCCATGTTTTATAATGGCAGTTTCGAGAAATTTAAAAAGTGCTGATGTTCCATGAATTTTAAATCTTCAAGAAAGTCAAAGAAGTAAAGAAATTTTCCGGTGGTTTCCCAGTACTTCAAAGATGATCAGAGAACTTCAAAACAGCGCCATTAACTTCAGAAAAATGGCATGAACTTTCAAGTTGCTCCGAGGAATTATGGGATATTCCGAAGTGTATTTCCAGAATGTTTCGAAAACTTCAGCGATATTGCGATATCTCCAGGGATGTTTTATGAATATTAGGAAAATTGCTGGATAAAGAATTAAAGAGATCTCTTTCTTCCGGATTTTTTTCCCCAAAATACTCCTTGAAGTGTCTTCCGACTGTTCCGTATGTCTTCCAAATTTCTCAAACAATTTCTTCCAATCTACCTTAGGAAGTTTCTTACAGCGCCTCCAGGAAGTTTCCTCCATATTCTCAAGGAAGTTCAATTAAACTTCTGCCGAATGTGTCTGGAGAATTCTCCCAGAAGTTTTTTTTTTTCGTCTTCTGGATATTTCTCCTGACGACATTCTCCGTAGGTTTTTTTTTCCGGCTTTTATTGGAAGGTTTTTCTGAGCTTCTTCTGGCTTCCCCTGGAATTGGTTACTTCAAGAATTTTTTATTGTTTACAATGTAGCAATCTTTGTTAGATCTTTTTTATAGTTTCTGATTATTTTATGGATTCCTCTGGATGTGTCAACCGATTTTTCCGAAAGTTTGTTCAAATTTTTGCCAGAAGTTTCTTTATATTTTTTGGACTATATCCAGGATGTTTTTCGGACTTCTCTTAGAACTTTGTTCAAACTTTCTCCAGAAGAGCTTCTTAATTATTTCTCTGAAAGTTTTTTCGACTTCCTGTACAAGCTAATTCAAACATTCCCCGGAAATGGTTTCCGACTTCTCTTGTGAAGCATTTGTTCCGTACTTAGTCCACAAGTTTTAATTTTCGCCTTCAAAACGGCAAAAACATAAAATTGAATAATATTGTAAATACCGATAAATACCGATTTTTTTTTTTAAATTTGATACCGATAAGTTAGAAAACAATCTGGCAACGCTGAATCGGACCCAGCCACCTCCACATGGTCTTACTTTGTAGCTGCACCATAACCGAGTGAGCTAAGGGAGCCCCACACTTTTGTATTGTTTGGAATTTTACTGCTTTCCGGCTTATTATTTGGCGTCATATGAAATGAATACATATTAACCACTCCAATGATAGTAAAAATTGGCAAAACTGAGTGAATTATAAATTAATCCATGCAGTGACATTTTCCGTTATACACCAGCTTGCAGCAGCTCTGCGACTATTATCAAACGCAAGCCAGAATGTTTTTTAAGAACTGAACACAATGATAGCGGCATAGTGGCAAGCGCAAATTTTTCAATACAGTGAAATCCATTTGACAACTCACAATGAGCGCGTTGCGGCAAAAGCGGCATTGTTGGAACATTTTGAAAAAAAACGCGGTGTAGTTGAGCGGCAACTTGAGAAGTGCTCAATGTTTTAAGTTGAATTTTTATAAAATTTGAATGAACCACAACCTTCAAGACGTGAACCAAATAATCATCCAAGGTCGTAGTAAGTACTCTGAACCAAGTTGGCCGCATCCGGACATGTTCCGGGTATCTTCGGGGAAGTGGTTAGATTCTTCTTTAACCAACACCTACATAGTACTCATCAAATTAAATGAGAATTCAAAAATATAATCATTGGTGGCCATATTAAGTACTGAAGACCACGTTGGCCAGATCCAAACACGTTCTGACTACCTCCGGGAAAGTAGCCACATTCCTCTCAACACTCTGATAAGACACATAAAACTACTTCAGAATTCAAAAATAAGATCATTGGTGGCCATATTAAGTACTCAAGACCACGCGGGCCAGACATGTTCCAGGTGCTCCCAGAGAGTTCCATAAATTGCCTTAAATTTTCATGAGGACAATGGAACTTCTCTGAAGGTCTCCTCAGAGCTACTCTGAAACTCTCCACATAATTACTCTGAAGTTCTCCTCTGAACTACTCTGCAGGTCTCTTCAAAACTACTCTGAAGTTCTCCTCAGAATGACTTCGAACCTCTGTTCAGAACTATCCTGAATTTCTCCACAGAATTAATTCGAACTTCTCATCAGAACTACTCTGAAGGTCTCCTCACAACTAAGTACTCGTCAGAACTACTCTGAAGTTCTCCTCAGAATGACTTCGAACTTCTTCTCAGAACTACTCTGAAGAGACCTCAGAGCTGAAACTCTCCACATAATTACTCTGAAGTTTTCCTCAGAACTACTCTGAAGATCTCCTCAGAACTACTCTGAACGTCTCTTCAGACTTACTCTAAAACTCTCCACAGAAATACCCTGAAGTTCTCCTCAGAACTACTTTGAAATTCTCCTCAGAATTACTCTGAAGATCTCCTTAGAACTACTTTAAACTTCTGATCAGAACTCTGAAGTTCTCCTCAGAACTACTTTAAATTGGAGGCGAACCAGCCTCAGGCTGAAAGCCTCCTAAATAAAGATAAATCAATCAATCAATCAACTACTGTAAACTTCTCATCAGAACTCTGAAGTTCTTCTCAGAATTACTTCGAACTTCTCCTCAGAATTACTTTGAACTTCTTAACAGAACTATTCTGAAGTTCTCCTCAGAATGACTTCGAACCTCTACTCAGAACTATCCTGAATTTCTCCTCAGAATGACTTCGAACTTCTTCTCAGAACTACTCTGAAGGTCTCCTCAGAGCTACTCTGAAACTCTCCACATAACTACTCTGAAGTTTTCGTCAGAACTACTCTGAAGGTCTCCTCAGAACTACTCTGAAGGTCTCCTTAGACTTACTCTAAAACTCTCCACTGAAATACCCTGAAGTTCTCCTCAGAACTACTTTGAAATTCTCATCAGAATTACTCTGAAGATCTCCTCAGAACTACTTTAAACTTCTCATCAGAACTGTGAAGTTCTCCTCAGAACTACTTTAAATTGGAGGCGAACCAGCCTCAAGCTTAAAGCCTCCTAAATAAAGATAAATCAATCAATCAATCAACTACTTTAAACTTCTCATCAGAACTCTGAAGTTCTCCTCAGAATGACTTCGAACTTCTCCTCAGAATCACTTTGAACTTCTTATCAGAACTACTCTGAAGTTCTCCTCAGAACTAAGTTCTCGTTAGAACTACTCTGAATATCTCCTAATTTTACCATTCGAGGAGGGTGGCACGTTTTGCCGAAACCTGTGTATCAACATTTAGCAGAAATGACTCTAATGTTGGCATATGGATCCAAAGATTGGGCCCATCGATTTAAGTTTCCTGTTCTTCAATTTTTTTTCGAACAATTCCAAGCAACCAAAAGTTCCGCATTCAACGACAAAACCTACTTTCAAGTTCCATAAAGTTCAAATTAAGCTTAGACAGAAGTTTCAAGTTCAATAAAGTTCAAATAAAGTTTCGACAGAACTTTCAAGTTCCATAAAGTTCAAATAAAGTTTCGACTGAACTTTTTTCCAAGCAACCAAAAATTCCACATTCCACGATAAAACCCACTTTCAAGTAGTGCTGGGACTCGGATTATCCGGATATTTTTGTTCAATATTATTAAATTTTGGCAATTAACAGATCTGCCATTTCACATGGGCACCTAAAAACTCACTTTTTTACAAGTATGTAGAACAGTAAAACAGAAAACTTTTAAAGAGAGAATAAATTTGAAATTTCACTATCCGGATATCCCGATAGTTACTATCCACCTGATAATGATCTCAACGTTTTCTCAATTTATTTTATTTCAATATTGGGCACTAGAAAGCATTGTATACTGAATATCAATTTAATATAATAATTAAATTAATAATATTTCATTTGTCTGAAAGTAATTTTATTGTAAAAAAAACTGAAGTATTCGGATAGTTGAAGTCCCAGCTCTACTTTCAAGTTCCATAAAGTGCATATAAGGAAGGTTCTGGCTGCTTTAGATTCTTGTATTTATGTAGTGCATCAATATTCGATCCAAACATTTAAAAAAATTTGATTAAAGAGCAATTTCCTGGAGTCGAACCCGTGTATTCGGCATGCTATCGACGAACGCTAATCACTGCGCCACCAACTTAAAATTCATCAAGGTGTTGTCTTTCGTATTCACGTCAGTCTGCTGGCACTGAAAACTCCAATTATAGGCGGGACAACAGCTCACTTTAATATGTCTCAGATGGCGTAATGGTTCGTAATGAGTCTCTCACGCAGAAAAACTGGGTTTAATTCTTCAAACAGCTCTACTACTACTTCTAATGCTGATAAATCAATACACGTTCATACTTGGCTTTACAAATAATTTTCATAAATACTACAAAGTTACAGCCTTACACACTTAATCTAGCTCGGTAAAATCTCCAACAGCCGGTTACCTCGGCATTTACTTTTGCTGATATCTCTTCAAAATATCTGTTTGTTAGCAGATGTCTCAGCAAAATGTTTTACTGAATCTCAGCAAAATATATTGCAGAACTGCTCGGCTGTTGGAATCTCGGAGAAAATATTTAAGTGCGTAAATGGTTACATTTCTCCAGTTCGAACGAAATCTCGAACCTCCCTCTTGATGCACCCCATCAGCGCCCGCGCAGTGGAAACGGACACGGAATCAGCGCATTTCTTCCATTTTGCTCGCATTTGCTGGATGTCCTTGACTGCCCCCCGCTTCGTCGAAGTTGCTGCTTTGAAATTGCCCAGTATTTTTCGATTGGTCGAAATTCCGGGCAATTCGGAGGATCCATTAGCTTGGGAACAAAATTTATCTTGTTGGCAGCAAACCACTCCAGAACCACCTTGGAGTAGTGGCAGCTGGCAAGGGGTATTCAACTATGCACACCTTAATCTGTGCCGAGAGTTTTAGCTGTGCCATGCGCTATGCCGAATGTGCCGCAGTAAGCCGAAGTGCATGCCAAATAAGGTGTCAATAGCCCAGACATTTGTGATTGCGTTTAAATTTTCATCTTCGGAGCGGGAGGTGAAAGAGAAACAGGAAGTTATCAAACCTTTACGGTGTTCAAGCAAATTCGACTGATCCATTTGATTTTGACTCGATGTCTATTTGAATTATTGATTCCTGTCAGGTGTGCAGAAACCGAAGTTGATGGAGGAAGAAAATGCCACCGGCATCCTTTGAACTCCTCTACCACTAAAGCAAACAACGAACTCGAACGGACGGAAAGATGAACGACGGTCATGTAATGCGTCAATGGACACAGAGCCATCCCTGTAAGAAGATAACTCGTGATATCTGGATGAGCCGGATTGTAATCTGGAAATCTGTGTTGCACAGTGTTGTTAGCTCATATGTACTCCCATAGGCTCTTGCAAGTCACAGAAAATGACTTAGGGTCGTCAAGCGGAAACCGCTGAGCGCACCGAAACTCACTCTGCAGCAAGCCACATTTTCTTAATTCAGCAAGGCTTTACAGTGGACCGATCGGTAGACCACCCATCGCATCGGGGCCTCTTGCGATGAACACAAGTGAGGTGAATATCCGTGAAAATCAAATGGAGAGTCACCTCACACGAGGTAACTATTGTCACCGCACTTGTAATAGAGGGTCACACAACTCATAGAATAGGCCTGGGACAGCTACGTCACACGACGAGACTTTTGTCATCTCACGAGATACAGCGAGTCACACGATTTGCAAAATAGGTCTGATTGACAAGCAATAATATCTGGGGAATACGAGAAAAATTCCATTCCGAAAGTTCCTCGGCAAAACCGATATTCGAACCCTTCCGAAAACTCCTCTGATAATCGTTTTGTCTTTATTGATTATGTGAGTCCGTTTCCTTGATCCCTGTTGAGTAAAGTTGAATTCCATTGTTTGTTGATCTCGAGGCACTCTGCAACATCCAATTTCCATGGTGTAGATACGGTCCGTAAAATTGTGATGTCCTCCGTCGATAGTTGGTGGTCCTTTGTAAAGATGTGTTCTGCAACCTTTGATTTGAAATCATATGTTAGGCCTTATTTCTCTTGCTTGTTGGCCTTATTAACCTCCGCTATATGTTCTTTAAATCTAATTGCTAAAGTTCTCTTGGTTTGTCCTACGTATACTTTGTTACAATGATTACAGCTTATTTTATATACACCTGCTTCACCTTAAACATTAACTGGGACTTTAGTGGATCCTTACAATGATTTCAACTGGTTATGTGACTTATGTCTACTGGTGAAAACTAAATATAATCCGATTTTTTTTAACTGTGGTCTTAGCTTACAAGTAATATCTTGATCAAATGGAACGGACACTCGTTTAAAGGGTTCAGGTGCTGTGGAGAGGGTTGTAAATAATCTTTTTCTGATGACTAGGAGATCGAGAAATGTGAGTTTCCCGGCTTTTTCTACCTCGTGAGCGAATTTGATATCCTTGTGAATTCTGTTGATCTCATCTAAAATTTGTGGAAGGGCTTCCCGTTTAACTACACTGAAGATATCGTCAACAAACCTCCACCAACGGTTTGGTAATAGTCCTTTCTCCTTCAGGATTGTCTCCAAGTTGGCCATGAAAAGTTTACACAAGAAGGGGAATATGAGGTTTCCCATTGGGGCTCCTTTCGTTTGGTTGTAGAAGTTACTTCTGAAAGAGAAGTAATTCTCTTGCATACAAAGGCAGATCAGCTTAAGGTACGTCCGAACCTTGTTTCTCCATGCTGAATCCTCTCGTTGTGTTAATAGCCAGTCCTCAAAATGGTTGATCGCTTCCTTGACTGGTACGCTGGGAAAAGAGCTGTGCCATCGAATGATACCATAAGCTCGTCCTCGTTCTAACTGCTTTACTCTGGAACTGATTCGGCATACTCTGGAACTTTGTGACTAGCCACTTCGCTAGTTTTTGGGTGGGGAACCAACTGCAGACACGATGTCTCGCATTTCATTCCGCGGTTTGTGAACTTTGGGAGACCTTTGATCCTGGGTAGAATGGGATTTGATTCCCGTAAACGACCTGCTCCACCTCCTTCAGTGCTTTTTCCACGCGTTTAACTATCTTCTGTAAGGGGTCTACTCGAAGCTGTCTAAGTTGTCTGTTTTCACATAGTATACTGCTTTGCTTTTCAGCTCCTTTACAATCCGAATTTCGTTGGTGCGACTTTCCCAACAAACATTGAATGTTGAATAAGAGCTTATTCAGGCAAAAACAAGCTTCTTCAGCTAAAAAATTGCTTATTCAGCTGTTGATCAACTCAAATTGTTTCTTGGGTTGTTCCTGTCCGTCCTTGATTATGTTCGATGTGATAGTCCTGATCGTATTATGTGAATCATGTAGCTACGTCAATGTAAATGTAGCTCGACTCTCATAAAATATGCGCCCCTATCCTTTGTTCCAAATGTAAACATGACCTTCGCGTGATGTAGGATATTTTTTCAGACGTTCTCGTTTCGGTTATTGATTTGTTGTACGTTTTGCGCACCTGTGTTAGGAACATCTCCACTTGTAAAAAATTAACTGCAATGAAAAGCATTATTTTCAAGGGCTGTTTGGAAGAATGAATGGAATCTACTTGCTCGATTACCGTTGAAAACCAACTTCTTCAACATTTCTTCTGCAGCCGGCACAATTTAGTCACCGTTCAGAGGAGATTCGTCGCTACAGAGATACGTATTGCGAAATTGCATAAACTGCCGTTCAATTCTACCGGTTTGGTTTTGAACTCCATATACCAACCTGTTTACACCAAGAGTAAAACAACTATTTCAGTGATCGCATTCCGAGCCAGATCTTCTGACCATTTGACCAGCCCTCGATGGAGGTACCCCGTTACGGCCATCTTGACAAAACCACAAGCCGCAGGGAATTTCACTGGACTGAGATGGTGCAGAAAATACTTACAGATTTGAGAAATGTGACACGTCACAATCCACGAACTTATTGGGCTTTACATTGGAGTAAACAAAATATTCACTCTTAGTAACGATTGGCAAAACGTCAACGCTCGACAGTGATGCCATTTTATATTATACTTTTTTGTTTCTACTTGTCAACGTGTGCCCTAACGTGCCGAACAGCGTACCATGCTGTGTGTCGGCACAGTGTGCAGAGTTGATTACTTCTTAATAGCTGGCCAAATCGAGCCAAACGATGACTTTGCCCCTATGCTAGCGGATGAACGGCAATACACGCTTTTTCAGGCATTCTTCGATATAAACTTGGGACATCATCGTCGAGGATGTGACGAATGGTTCCATTTTCAGGATAGAACTGCAAATCGCTTCCAAAATCATGGCCTCTTCGTGAACTTGTCGGCAAACACGATCTTGAATCTTCCCAGCACCTTCTCACGCCCAGTCGCGATGTAAAGCTTTTAACCGGGAAGCTGGTTAAAATCAAGTTTGACGAAGGGTTAACTACCCCATTTTCGGCCTATTAAGCACAACCTGCATTTAGTCTTTATCTAATGCAGTTTAGCACCAAACGGAATGTTATTATTATTGATAGCTTCCAAATTTATTTACCTTTCCGTATGTACCGTAAAATTTGATAAAGAGAAACCAATCGTTGACATATTGTCAAAAGTCTAATACTGCTTCTTGACGCCAAACTCGGCCTATGGATTCTAAACTTGGCCTAGCGCATTGAAACGCCAATGAATTCACTTCGGCCTATCGGATGAAGATAAAAATTGATTCGGTCAGAGCGCTTCTTTTGTTTTTGAAAATAATGGGTGCAAACCTTCATATCACACGTTCGTTCGGTAGCTTATTAACTAAAGTATCGTACCAAACGCATAATTGACTTGTTAACTCTGAAATCATGGATTTATTTGAAGTTTTCTGCTCGATAGGCCCACAATGGGCGATTAGGCCGAAGTAGCTCTCTACCCTATGTGTTCCGCCATCGATCAAAGTTCAGCCCTTGTTTTTCGTCAAAACACGGTCGTACAAGAGCCTTGCACACTTTTTGGCCACGGAATTCTGGTTCATGTGCTTGTTCGGATGTTTACTAGCTTTGTACGAATTGTATCCTTCCCTGGCAAGGATGTTCCGCACCTCAAACGGTGTTGGTGCTATACCTTCTTGCCACATCTCGGATCGAAAGACCGGGGCTGGCTTTAACGCACCCCTTGCTGGTTTCAGTTTTTTGTAGGTACACTGATTCCTTTTCACACTCAGGGTTTCTTTATAGGTTTTGAGCACTCGACAAACTGTTGTTTTCGGCATCTTCAGAACCTTAGCCAGTTTGGAACCGGACCACCCCGGATTTTCCAGGTGTTTGTGCACAATAGTTTTTCTTCTTTCGAGTTCCATTTGACGTTATTTCTGAACGCGATCGACTACTTTGAACAAACTTGTACCCGTTGTTCTCTATAGAAGTGTAAACAAACCACTGTCGATTTTTGATTCCCAACACTAGAGGCGTGCTAGCAGCGTGCGAGGGGCGTACCAATTTACTTTTAGTCAGCCTTTAAGTTTAAAATTGGTGCAGAGGACAAAAACCTTTTTAACTTATTTTCTAAAAGTGCCGTTCAAGGTCCACCAGAAGCTGCTTAGAATGCTCTTCAATTATTGTACCGGAACTTTCAAGTTCTTATAACGACTTAAAACTAAGGCTGCTTAGAATTATATAGACCAAATAGCCTTTTATCAGAACTTTTGGTTACTTGAGATGCGTCATCTGGACAATGTAAATTGATACTTTTGGTTGTTAGTGAAAAATTGTCAGAAAAGAGTTTCCTTCGAAATTTATGTATGGACCTAATATTAGGAACACTAAGGCCGACATAAGAGACATTCCAACTAACCAACAAGCCCCATTATCACTTTTTTTTTGAATATATGGCTGATGTTTGGCAAATACATAGTTTGGAGTTTGGTTATTTTGGATAAACCTTATGTATTGATATTTTTTTTAATTTTAAAATTTTTTGATAGCCTTCAGACATAGTTGATTTTTCATGATTTTATCACTTATAAATTATTTTAAACTTTTAGAGGCTAAATTTTAGAGGTTTTAAGGGTTTAAAGATTGTACTCGAAAAAAATGGAACATTTTATTTTGTGTATACCTTTTTATTGCATACCATTTGTGTATACCATTTTATTTAAGTAAAACTAGTTTAGAATGTAATGTTTTCATGTGCAAAATCTCGTCATATTTGATAAGAGACGCGCGAAGACTGAAGCCAAAATTTCCAATTGAACCGTCAAACGTGGTTCCATTCGAGCAATGTAAATAAACACGAGCGCTTCATGAGGAAAATGTGAGGAGTATTGCGATGGCGATTGATTTTATTTTTTTGAGATTTAAATAATTATAAATTAGATTTGCGTATTAAAAGTGCAATTGGATACTATTTGACTTTTGGAATACAATTAAAAACAAGTAAAATTGTTTGAGATTATTTTTCTATATTTAGATCAATGTCAAATAGCAATTTATTTTTAAATTTTAAAGCCGCTGATCGAATGTTATGTTTTCACTGGATTTACATGGCTGATGAATGCAAAGTCAAAACATTTTGAACCTATCATCAGAGATGCCAGATTTTTTCTATGCAATTCCGTAGACTTATTCAAATCTACGGATTTCTACGGATTTTTTTTTGTCGAAGTTGAAATTTTTTTTTAGTTCTAAGGTGCTATTTTACGTTAAATGATAAATCGATGAAAGAACTTTTGAAAAACTACAAGGGACAGCCCTCTGGGGTTGTACGCAATGGTGACGTCGGACTTCTTCTTATTCTTCTTCGCATTTCAAGCTTATTGCTTATGACATATTAGCTTATTGCGTGCTCTCAACTAAGTGTTCTAGATGCACTTCCACAGTTATGCATTGAGAGTTTTCGATGCCTGCTACCATTTTTGCATTAGTATAATCGTGTGACAAGTACAATCATACTCTATGCCCAGGGTGTCGAGAAATTGTCCAACCCGAAAAATTCCTAGACCGGACCGGGAATCGAACCCAGTCACCTCCAGCATGGTCTTGCTTTGTAGCTGCGCCTTTACCGACTGAGCTAAGTCGGACTACTTGGTCTTATATAATAAATGTTATTTGTTAACTGCAGCAGGACTTGTGTTTTGTGTAGGAATAGGAATTTGAGCGGGGTTCTCTCTGTTTATACTCTTTATTATGACTATGATTGCCCTGAAAAGAAGCTTATGATATAAATTTTAGTTGGGACATGTTCAGAAATTTAACTCTTTTGGAAAATCTTGGAGGCCCTGAAAAGGGCCGATGGTAGTACAGGCATGAATACCATGATACTGTTGCACCTGTAGTTTTTGGCATACTTTCACTGATTGCTTCCCGGGGATCCTTGTTAAGCCATGTAGCAAGATGTGCGCGTGAGGACTTCCACGGTGCTGAAATTCAATTTTGTCAACCAGCTTGATGAAGTACACACAGCACGTGACTGGATCATCATTGACCAGAGTTGCTCTTTGTAGTGCAGTCAATTCCTGGATTGGATCTGTTAAGTCATTGCCATTATGTCCTTCTGACAATCGATGTAGGAGTTTCAACAAATGGGGCCACTTCATCTCATTTGCACTGAGTGTGAGAAACATCGTAGTTCGTGCTCGTCATTTATTAATGACAGAGGAACCCTGTTTTGCGCGGGAGCGATCTCCAGGCATTTGTCCTCATTCCAAAAGAGCATTCACTGTTGCCCAAGCAGCAATTTTGTCTCATTATCCACGGCAATGGTTTCCAGCTCAATTTGAGGATCCACTGCAGGGGTTTCAAGACCATCTTTGACGATCTGATCAATTGTGATCCCGTAGCGGTGGTACAGTGGTTTTCGTAATCTAATAAGAAAGCCACGCTTTAACCGAAGTTTCCTTCATAAAGCCGGACAAGTACGACGACTTATGGATTACGTGCTTTTTTATGAACACGTTGAAGGCTTGATCATCATCGAGCTGACGGGGAAGAAAGCGTCGTCTCTCTTACATAACGCAAACGGTTGAACAACATTCGAGCAAAAAGAAAATTATCAAATAACTATCATATGACATATGTGATTTTGTTCTAATTCCTCAATTTGGTGTAAATTAAACCATTTATGATCTGACCATAATAACTAGGACATCGTTGCTTGCTATTTTCAGAATGCACACAAGCACAACATTAGCTGCTCTTATTATGAGAAAAACTAAAATACATACATTCATGACGGCCTTCGGCGACAATGTCGTATGACAGAGCCTGTCGTATGACATTTTAGTTTTGTACTGTAATTTGAAAGCTTGTTTTGCAAGTGTCGGAAGCAAAGGCAGTCGATTATCACAGAAAATGTGTCGACTACGGTGACCGCTTACAAGACTGGTATCGACACGACTTTTATTCGCCTTCACACGGCACCGTCGAAAACATTTCTCTTCAAGCAAAGATTGACGGTATATTATGGAAACTTTCGGCGGAGTGAAGAGATGCCATGTTTCACGCACAGTCTGACGTTTGCTTACGGGATATTTCATAGAAGGGAAGAGCTACAGAGTCGCCGTCAACGCCCAATCATTCTATCAAAAAGCGGAAAAGTGAGCAAGAAAACGGTTGACAAGTTGCAGGGGTATATTTTACTTTATGCTTCTTTCCTTTCAGAATCAGATTATACTCTAGATTGTAAAATTCGATTCTGAAGGGAGACGTACACTGAAGAAAAAATCCGTAGAAACTGTACCGAATTCCGTAGATTTTGCCTACCGATTTCCGCAAAAATTTGTTAAATCCGTAGATCTACGGAAATTTCCGTAGATCTGGCATCTCTGCCTATCATTTAGTTTTATGTGAACATCGTGACAGTCTTCAGAAAAAGTGATTTGCATCAGCATCCTCAAGGTAGCAAACTGGGCTGGAATATTATTGTTTTTCACCAGCTGTATTCTCGTTATGTTCTCACAAAATATGCACTCCAGTGCAACGAAAAACATATATACTGGCCCTGTAACGATGATCAAGGCGTTTCCGGTGTAATCTGTCAAGATAGTGAATTTAGTTTGAAGTCTTTCACAAAAGGGATTTCTCGATTTCTTTTTTCAAGGGACGTATCTGCTTTTGTAAACAATGTATTTAATCATCGATTTAGCGTAACTGATAGCTATCAGTTAAGCCAAATCAACGAGTAAATGCATTGTTTTGTAAAGCAGATACGTCCATTCGAAAAAGAACTAGAGATTGCCTTCATACAGGGTAGGAAGCATGAAACGCAGATTGCATAATTTTACGCAACGCTCTGTAAAATATTCCCTCCAATGCACACAGAAAAAAAAGTTGTTGAATATTACATCCAAACAGCTACATGTATTTCATACATCAGCTTGATCAGTTGGTCGGTATTAAATTTATTTCTGCTGTGTAGTATATTTGGTTTCACTGTTGTCGAAAATTTATTATTCAACTACTTCGTTTGAATACCGATAGTACCGAAACGATTAAAAAGTTATTCGCTCAAATTAAAGTCACTCGAAGTAAACACAACATTGCGGGTTGCCAAACCTTGCAGACAATATAACTTTGTTGGCCGTGCAACTAGATTAACTTTTATTCTCTCCGCGCGTCTCTTATAAAACATCGTCTCTGGTCACAATCTGTCAAATTCAAACAACATACACTCAAAATAATTGTCACGTCAAAGCTACGTGAAAACATATGTGGAATTTTTCCATCGCACTTTTCTCGTAACACTTACGTGATTTTCATGTAGCGAAGAACGTATCCATTCCCACCCTTTCCACTGGAGTTTCACGTAAATATTACGTTATTTTTTAGTATTATCTACGAAATCTTTCAGTAAATTTTCAATGTAATTATGATACAATTTATGTTAAAATCTAATAAAAAGTAATAACATTTTAGATGATTTTTTCCTTCTCTATAAGAATTGCAATGATTTAATGTAAAGTAAATGTTCTAATAATTGTATTGATTTTTACAGAGCAATTAATTCAAGCATTAACTACTATATGAATAAAACGCACTTATTGAAATGTTATCAGGATTAAAAAAGCCGTTATTTTGTCCAATGTTTATTATTATAATGACAATAAATACTTATTAACTATTTCACAGTGGTTATCTGTATTAAACCTATTTTTGACACGGAAAGTAATGTACCGTCCAAAATCTGCAACAAATGACCGGATATCTCTAAATCACTTAACAGCTCTTGAAGTGCGTTTTGTACGGTGGCCATGTTGATTATTTTTTCATACTTGTGAAAAACGTAGAAAGTACGTGAAAATAGAACTGTCAGTATCGGCAGGATGATGTTCCCAACGTACGTGATTTTCACGTAAGTGTTATCGATTAACAAGGTGGATGTGAAATGTGTTCCATATAAAAATCAGATGCTAACAGCTAAATTCTACTTGTGTCAGGTAGCCTCACAACAAACAATACTTGTTTAGATTTCCGTGATTTTTCACGTAACTTTGTCGTGACAATTATTTTGAGTGTACTTCACAAGAAGAAAATTGAAAAAGCATTACACAGTAAAAAACAACGTGTACAACACAAAATCAAAAAGTCCACCAAAGATGAAGAGCCCTTCTGGCTAACCTCTTGCCCTGTATTAGCAATTGTAAACCACATAACAAATAAAAATAAAGAAAAAAATTTACTACTACTACAATCTGTCAAGTGGTTATCGAGATGGCTTCCAAGCAAGAAGTGTTTCAACCAAAAATATGGGAGCGGAAAATCCAGGCCAGTCCCGCAGGTGGATCGTGAAACAGCTTGAAATCGACAATTTGACCGTGTCCCGTGTGGTAAAATCGTTCAAGGAGACCCTGAAGGCCCAGCGGCGAGCTGGCAACGGAAGAAAAGCGAAGAAGACCGACCCCGTAAACGCAAGGAAGGCGAGGGATTACTTCAAGCGCAATCCGAACCTTTCGATTCGGGACGTGGCCAAGAATGCCAGAAGACAATGAAGCGGGCTGAACTTCTTATTTTCAAGGTAAGGAAGCCACCTAACCGAACCAATAAACAGAATATGGTGGCCAAATCCCGCTCCAGGAAACTGTACCGCGAGTAGTTGGTGCAGCCGAAATGCATCGTAATGGACGACGAGACGTACATTACATTGGTAGCCAAGCAAGCCTGAAGTTTTCGTCGGCAAGTCTCGTCTGGATGATCCGGAGAAGTTCCGGAAGAAGAAGGTCGACAAATTTGCCAAAAAGTACTTAGTGTGGCAGGCAATCTGTGGGTGCGGCAAATTCAGCAAGCCGTACATAACGACCAGCACCATCAACGGCCAAATATCTAAAGAAGAATGCCTCCAGCAGCGCCTGCTGTCCTTCCTCCAGTCCCACGAAGGTGACACTCTGTGTTGGCCGGATCTGGCAGCGTGCCATTACGCGAAACCGGTGATGGAGTGGTACCAACCGGTGGAAACTAACGATTTTAAATTGGCTCCTTACTTGACTAGCCTTTTGGTCCCAAGCAAATCGAATAACGTATCCCATTCTAGTCTTAATTCTAGTACTACACTATGTTTGTTTTGATTCGCTATGAAAGTTTGACAGATAAAATGAGAGGTTAGTGAATTTTCCTATGTTTCGAGGGGTGAATCGATTAGCTTGAGACCGAAGATAGTAAGGCCTGTACTCGAAAAAAATGCACCAGACAAAAATGTTCGCCAAAAATTTATTTTTGGTCGGATTTTCTTGAAACTTTCAGGGAATGAACTAATACATATGGATTATGTTTCGGCATAATTACTTTATTCAATTTCCTTTCCATCGCTGAAAGCCCGCACCTTTCCCTTAAGACCCCTCATTACATTTTGTGCAATGGTAGAGCCGACTTTTTTGGTCACTTTCATCCATTCTTTCTTCAACTCCAGCTCGTTATTAAACACCTTAGACGATTTTCGAACTTTGGCCTTCATTATGGCCCAAAATCTTTCCACCGGACGAATCTCTGGTGAATTTGGGGGGTTGGCGGTTTTTGGTACAAAAACAACGTTATTGTCTCTGTACCAATCCAACGTCGATCGCGCGTAATGGCATGATGTCAGGTCCGGCCAAAATAATGTCTCGCCTCCGTGGGACCGCGGGAAGGGCAACAGACGCTTCTGGAGGCACTCGGTGAGGTAAATTTTGCTGTTGATGGTACCCATTGTGATGTACGGTTTACTCAGTTTACCGCATTGGCATATGGCCTGTCAGAGCAAGTATTTTTTTGGCGAATTTGTAAACTTTCTTCTTCCTTCTGTCTTTCGGAACATCAAACCGTGATTTGGCAACGTAGAACTCCAGCCATGGTATCTGCTTTGCGTCTGCCTTGATGTAGGTTTCGTCATCCATAACCACACACATCGGTTTCGTTAACCGCTCTCGATACAGCTTCCTTGCGTGGGATTTGGCCGCCGTGTTTTGTTGATCACGCCGGTTCGGTGCCTTCCGGACCTTGAATACACGAAGCTCGTTTCATGGTTTGCTGAACGAACCAGGTGGAACACTTTGCCTTCAGAGCCGCGTCGCGAATCGAAAGGTTCGGATTACGCTTGAAATAATCCAACACCTTCCGGGCCTTCACAGGGTCAGCTGTCTTCGATTTTCTTCCACTTCCAGCCCCCCACTCGGTCGTCTGCGACTCCTTAAACGATGTTACCACCCGAGACACAGTTGTATGGGTGATTCCCAGTTGTCTTCCGATCCATCTCATGGTCGCAGTCGGATTTTCCATGATGGCGCGCAAAATTCTCCGGCGATTTTCTTCTTGTTTCGATGACATCTCAATAACCACTGAACCGATTGTTATGAAATTTTACACATGGAAACAATTCACTCCAAACTAGTTATACTCAGATTTTCATCAATTTTTTCCCAAGGATAAAAAAGTTACACACGGATAAAAATGGTGCACTTTTTTCGAGTACAAGCCTTACCAGAGCTGAGCCAACGAGTTGAGCACGTTTCTTCGGGACCTACTAGTCTTAGAGGTACCTCTATGGTGGTTCGAAGCCAACGATGTTGTTTTTGTGCCGAAGGAGGTAAATCCGCCAAACTCGCCAGAACTTCACCCAATAGAAAAATTCTGGGCGATTATGAAGGGCAAGTTCCGGAAATCAGGGAAGGTCTTCAAAAACGACAAGTTTTTGAAGAAAGAGTGAATAAAAGTGTGTAAGAAAGATTGCGCAGGATTTGATGGGTAGCGTTAAGTCCAAGGTGCAGGCATTTAGCATTTAGGAGGTTGAATAAACCAACTTTGCTAAAATGTGTTAGTCCGTGAGAGTTTCAAAAATATCCCACTAAATTGAATTTTTGGTGATCATTTTTGTTTGTTGCATTTTTTCGAGTTCAGTCTTTAGTTATGATATTTGTGATAGCTTGGACTGTGGTTGTTAGTTTCCAAGTTTACAGTTTGGAGTTATGGGACAAATTTTTGAAAGGCAAATGTTGAATGACAAAAAGGTGAAAGGACAAAAGGTTGAATGCACAAAGGTTCGAATGATGCGAAGGGGGACAAAAGGTCGAATTGGCAAATGGTCGAGTGAAAAAAATATCGAATGATTAAAAAAAGGCAAAATATCGAATGGCCCAAAGAGGATACAAACACTGAAAGCTAGAAATGCATTTTCAATATTTTTCCTATTGTATTGTTTGTGCCAAGTATGAAAAAAGGGAGGGACTTTGGATTTGAATATATAGAGGTACCAGACATGTTTTGCACTGTCCGGTACTCTATTTTGTAATCTATGAATGGGATTTATAGAATGTTTGACCATACTGTCCTCTGTGAGCAACTAACAGAAATCAGATTATGCTTAATTTTCGATAGATGTCACACCAATCAGCAATGGTGACATCTGACTGAAAATGAATGCAGAAGCTTGACAAAATGATTGATAACTAGTACGTATATTGAACAAACAGCAATAAAAGTTCTATCAAAAGCAAAATCTGTTCATCTGAATAGATAATGCAAAAGCTTAAATGAAAAAATCCTAACAAACGAATACACATCAACTGCAACCCTCCTCTGCCCATCCACGCTTGGCAACCATCAAACTCATTAGTCTCTCTCCCTCGGAGAGCATCAGGCGAAGAGTCTCGTCGCACAGAAGAACCCAAAAGAAAACCACCAAGCGAACGAACGAAAAAAATAAACTCCAGCTAACAGTATTATTTGTAGCTGGAAAGACCCGTTATGTTTCGGATATTTATGTACTAAGCAGAAGGTAGGTATCTCAGCTTGCTCTCCTGCAGACCTCGCCGATGGTCGTCATCGCACTGGTCACGGTGTCGACGAGTGCGATAGGGTAGCGGGTGTGTTTATATTTTGTGTGTGTGTCATTTTGCTGTTTTTTTGCTTCTCACGAATAATCGCATCGGGAGGACGACGGTGGAGACGACCGACACCGTCGTTCTGAAAGCTGCAACACATGCGGAATGTTGTTGTTTTTCAGTCGCTCAATACTTTTTGCCCCGTAGATATCTACTTCTTCTGGGATGGTGAATGTTCTATAGTAGCAGGGCTTATGTGCTGATAAGAAATGCAACGCGGAAAAAGCAGCTGCTATGCAGAGCCATCATGCATATCTGGTATGGAACCTTTCGATGCAGATGAGGGGTACCTCTTCAGTGGCAGTCGTTATGACAGTCAGTGTTGTATGATGATTCGATTTTTGCAGCTTTTGCGTTGTTGATACGAACTCGGGAAGCATGCATTCAACCATGACACAAGATTATCCGAAAGCTACTGCAACAGAATTCAAAAATAATTTTTCAATCCAAAGAATGCCACGCACAAAAATGTGTCCCATGAAAGCCTCGGACAGCAGGAGATTGAAAATAAACCGCAAGCATATTAAATTACTCGCGAATCTTTCGAATGGAGCCATTTCTTTTCGACCACCATATTCGGCTCGTGCGGCTGCTGCACAAAAACATTGTTCCGTCTCAACTGGTTCTATAAATGGTAAATAAAAATGACCCTCGAAGAATGCTCCCCCTCCCATTATTGGTGATACCTACAAACATTACAGTTAAAGCTTTTCTGCCCGAAACAGGTTTTCGGAGCACGAAGAGGGGTTCGTCGCTTTCCACCCTTGCAGTCACCGATCGTCGCGCTCGCTGAAAGATCCGGCACGTCCATCCAGCTGTTAACCTGTCACACTTGAGTCCTTTTGATGCATTTCTTCCTTTTTTGGAAAATGATCGATTTATACTTCACCAGAGGTGAAAAATATAGTCTCTTCAAAAAGGGTGATTTGCAAGACAATGATTGAGTGAGTAATTCAGCAAATACCTCAACAAGGGGATCATTTCTATTTCCCTACGCAGCTCAGCTTCCCCCGGGGTCTTGATTAATGTTTGATGGGGCAATTTTTCTTCTGTTGCGCAGAACATCTGCCACAGACGACTACCGCAACAACACCAGCATGGGCTCTCTTTTCTTCTGCGTACCTACATAATTACGTTATGAATTGAATGAAAGCGGAAAAAGGAACCGAGGAACGATGCTGGTTGGGATGGAAAAACCGCGTTACCGTAAAGATGACGACGACGACGACGACGTGCACACGATGCTAATGAAGCCATTTTCAAATGCAAATGAGCCGTACAAATTGATGGCTTTTTTGCAAATTGATGACGGAAATGGCTGGCGAACGGACAGAGCGAAGATGAGTCTGGTGATAAGATGTTATGCTGCTTAATTGATAATGTTCTCGGAAGGGTTGCTGTAATGTTGTTGATTTGAAACTTACTGAGAAAATGTAGGCAAAACTGTGGATCATTCTGAAAGCTTATTAAGTCACGCTGGGTCACGCATTTCTTGCATACCTTTGCGCACTGTGACAGAAAGAAAGATGGCTATCGAAGTCGAATTATGCAAGTAGCACAATTTCACCTAACGGCACCGAGTGCTTAATTCTGAATGCCAGAGCTGAGGGTTTTTTATGACGCAAATCACACAACTATCGGTGCATCTTTGGCTTGGATTCATGTGTGCGCGAGCGCTTGTTTGTTGGAATTTGCATCCCGAACACGTCCGTCGAAACATGCATTGTGATATCACTGCGTTACAATTCGATGGGATATGAATAAAAAATAGGGGGTTTTCCAGTAGTCCAGTCAGTAAAGTCGCGTCAAATAATTTCAGAGGTGGTGGGATCGATCGAGTTAAGACACTTCTCTTGGATAGGATAACATTCAGCTTATCACATAATATTCGAATGCAAACATTGTACAGTACTCGATGAACATCTATAAATATGCTCAAGAAACACTCTACTAAGGACTGGAGCAAAGTTCCAGTTGAAATGTAAAATTTGAATGTAAAGTATTAAGCAAATAGCAGAATCAATGCTGTGATTAATCGTTAAATAGCACTTATCTGGAGTACATTCATGTATTTCCTAATATTTTATCGTGAGCATGATTAATGAAGCAAAGAGTTTATTTTTTTTATTGGTTGGAGTCTTCATAAAAGTTGATAGAATAAAAGTTGATTGCCAATTGAAAAATTATCTTTAAATAAAAATATGCTTATAGTGGCCTCATTTGAATAAAAATCCATACTCCATTCCATAATTGAGGCGGTTGCATTCTTTCGCAAGTTGTAAGAACATATGTGTTGACGTTGATCGCGCACGGGAAGAACTTTTCCTACGTTGTGTTTACGGATGTATGAATAAAATACAGTGGTTTTGACCGTCCTGCCATAGAGGAGGTAGATGAACTACTATATTCATTGATAGTGTATAGGGATACAATATAACACACAGGTGGTAGGACAGGAACACAGTTAGTAGACGTTTGCACAAAAAGACGTAATTTTGCTGATGGCATCACTTTTCTAGCTCTTATTTGACCAAGGAAAAACATATTTCAGCTTTCCGTTAAGGTGCCCCTTATAAAATCAACTTTTATTTATCCTGGCTGATTTGTTTAAAATCCATTAGAATTTAAATTAGAATTAAGGATTAATTTTCGTATAGCTTCCTATGTCGGTCAAAAAATCTATTATCTTGAGTCAGTTTGTACCGCGACCAGGGCGTTATTTCCGCAATAATAATACATAACTAATAAGGAGATGAAATAGGATACACTGGAGGCAAACATGTGAGAACATTGAAAATACTCCCTCAACTGCAGTTCGCATCGTGTTATCTTGCCGTGCGGATCAATTTGCTTTTTGCTGAAGGAAGTGTTTCTGCTACCTAAAGCTACAACAAATTTAAACAGCACTTTTCAGTGCTCAACCTGTAAAAAAATTTCTACCTTGTTCAACTCTTATTCCTCTTCGATCCTTGTTTGGATCCTTCTTGGATATCGATTTGGAAAATTCCTCTTTGATCCTTCAGATTCCTATAGTAATCTGCTTGGAAGTCGATTTGGATAAAAATTTACTGCCGCCATGGCACCTAAACGCAAAAGAAAGGGGCATAACTCTTGAACCCCCTTCTGATGAAATTAATTTGAGTAATCAATTTGATTTGCTCACGGATGATGAGAATGATCCATCATCTAAGAAAAATTCTAGTAAACTTTCCCGGCTTAATGCCAAGAAGGAAAAGATTCCCCCTATTGTGATAACCACTTCCGATTTCCATGCTCTTCGCATAGAACTTTTGAATTTCGTGAAAGTTAAGTTTTCACTACAAATTGGACGTCGGGGTGAATGCCGTGTATTGGCTGAAACCTTGGACGGCTTTAAGTGTCTTCTCAAGTATCTTACTGAGAAGAAGCACAATTTTTTTACTTACGACACCAAAACTAAACGTGTGTTCAAGGTTGTCATGAAAGGACTGCCCAGTGGTGAATCCCTGGATCAGATCAAAGATGAACTGGCAAAATTACTTGGAGTTGTGCCACTCCAAGTAATCAAAATGAAAATGAAATCCCGTCCTGGCGATTCGCGCAACGGGATTTCTAATTTGGTTCACTTCAAGTCTAGTGAACTAAACAACCTTAAGGCCTTAGAAAAAGCTAGCCTTATGCGCCATGTCCGAGTGAAGTGGGAACACTTCAGGAAGACTGGAGGAAATTTCCAAAACCTCACTCAATGCCGTAAGTGCCAGGGATGGGGTCACGGAACTAAAAATTGCTACATGCCAGCTAAATGCATGAATTGTGGTGATTCCTCTCACGCAAAGGACGACTGTCCTATGAAGGTAGATCCTAAAAAATTTAAATGTTCAAATTGTGGTGAAAACCACAAATCCAATTTTCGGGAATGTAAGACTCGCAAAGCGATCCTACAATCTCGTTCTAACCGTCAGGTAGGAAACGTTCCACGTTTCCGACCAGGTACAAATTCCTCTGCTGTTATCAACGGTCAGCGAGGAACAAATTCTACATTCGTACCCGTAGGTACAAATATCACCCCTGCTTCAAATTTTTCATTTGTACCTACTCTCCTCGCTGCTAACAATGTTCAGCAAGTTAATGGAGTTACCTATGCTGCTATTGCAGTGGGTAGAAATCAAAATACTAACCAACGTAATTCTAACGGAAATTTTGACAATTTTGACATAGGAAGCATTACTGCCCCTAAAGGGTGATACGGTCAAAATTTGGTCAAGGGAAAACGCGTGTAAATCGGTGAAATCGTTTATTAAAAAAATGAAATTAAATTTTTTTTCAAGTTCAATTAGTATAAAATTCATGAAAAATATTCAGTTAGGCTTCCGCTTTTCCAAATCCGAATTGCCAGGCCTTACGCTTGACCCCTGCCATCAGATTTTGTACAGCCACCTTGTCCACCTTCTTCGCCGCAGAAAGCCAGTTTGCCTTGAACTGCTGCTCGCCCTTAGCAGTTTTTTTGGTCTTCTTTAGGTTCCGCTTGACAATAGCCCAGTATTTCTCAATTGGGCGGAGCTCTGGCGTGTTGGGAGGGTTCTTGTCCTTGGGAACCACCTGCACGTTGTTGGCGGCGTACCACTCCATGGCCTTTTTACCGTAATGGCAAGATGCCAAATCCGGCCAAAACAGTATGGAACAACCGTGTTTCTTCAGGAAAGGCAGCAGACGTTTATTCAAACACTCTTTCACGTAAATTTCTTGGTTGACAGTCCCGGAAGCTATGAAAATGCTGCTTTTCAAGCCACAGGTACAGATGGCTTGCCAAACCAGATATTTCTTTGCGAACTTTGACAGTTTCATGTGCTTGAAAACATCTGCTACCTTTCCCCTTCCTTTTGCCGTATAAAACTCCTGTCCCGGAAGCTGCTTGTAGTCGGCTTTGACGTAGGTTTCGTCGTCCATTACCACGCAGTCAAACTTCGTCAGCATCGTCGTGTACAGCCTCCGGGATCGCGCTTTGGCCGTCGTATTTTGTTTATCATCGCGATTTGGAGTCACTACCTTCTTGTAAGTCGATAGTCCGGCTCGTTTTTTGGCTCGATGCACGGTTGTAGACGATACACCCAGCTTATTTGCGGCATCTCGGAGAGAGAGGTTAGGGTTTCGCTTGAAACTACCGGCAACTCTCTTTGTCGTCTCAGCGGCTTCCGGTTTTCGATTTCCCCCCGATCCAGACTTCCTGGCTGTCGACAAACGTTCCCCAAACACTTTAATTACATTTGTAACGGTTGATTTGGCAACTTTTAGCGATTTTGCCAACTTTGCGTGCGAGTAGCTCGGATTTTCGCGATGCGCGAGCAAAACTTTGATACGCTGCTCTTCTTGCTTGGACGGCATTTTGACAACTGAAGATTGAATTCCAAAATCAAAATAGGAGCAACATTCTACACACACACACCTTCAAAATGAGGGGTGTTCAGGTTCTTTAAATGCAAAATTGAAAGAAATACGTCAAGTTGATATTGACCAAATTTTGACCGTATCACCCTTTAAAATGGAATTTTTACAGAAATCATTAATTGACATGATTTCTGATATGCTTAAATCTAACTCCATGTTTGATGCTATTCAAACTGGGGTAAAATTTGCAAACAATATTGTCATGACCTTGAAATTCAGTAATAGATTTTAAAGCATTAAATATTTTAAATTGGAATGCCGTTATAACTGAAACGTTCCATAAATCTGACCATAAGGTTAAGAAGGACGCAAATTATTTCATTTATAGAAATGATCGTCTTGATGGACCCTGTGGTGGCGTTGCCATCATTGTTCATAGACGAATCAAACATAAAATTCTTTCTTCATTTGAAACCAAAGTTTTTGAAACTTTGGGAGTTTCTGTTGAAACAAAATTTGGACAACTTACGTCCATTGCCATTCCAATGCGTAGGCCAGCAAAAGAATTTTCTCAAGGGTGACCTTCAGAAACTTACCCGTCATAGGTCTAAATTCTTTATTATTGGTGATTTTAATGCAAAACACCGCTCATGGAATAATGCTTAAAGCAATTCCAATGGTAATATTCTGTTTGATGATTGTTCTGCAGGTTATTACACTATTCAATATCCAAACAGCCCAACATGCTTTTCTTCTGCAAGAAATCCCTCCACTATTGGTTTGGTCTTAACTGATTCATGTCAACTTTGTAGCCAATTGGTTACCCATGCTGACTTCGGTTCTGATCACCTTCCAGTAACTTTTGAAATATCCCAAGAAATAATTTGTAATTCCAACAGCTCTACTTTCAATTACCATAGGGCTGATTGGGAGCAATATCGAACATTTATGGAATATAACTTCGATCCAAACATTCCTTTGCAAACCAAAGATGAAATTAATTATGCTCTTGAATCTCTGACTACTTCTATAGTTGGAGCAAGAGCTGCCTCAGTACCAAAATGCGAGGTTAAATTCGATTCAATTATAATAGACGATGATCTTCAGCTCTTGATCCGTCTTAAAAATGTCCGTAGGAGACAATATCAAAGAACACGCGATCCTGCCATGAAAGTTATCTGGCGGGATTTGCAAAAACAAATTAAAAAACGATTCTCTGCCCTGAGGAACAAAACTTTTGAAAATAATGTTTCTAAATTTAACCCGAGTTCCAAACCCTTCTGGAAACTCACAAAAATTTTGAAAAAATCTCAAAAGCCAATTCCAGCGCTTAAAGAAGGTGGTAAAATTTTGATCACAAATTTGGAAAAAGCTCAGAAACTTGCTAAGCAATTCGAGAGTTCCCATAATTTCAGTTTGGGTCTTACTAGTCCTATTGAGAATCAGGTTGCTCGGGATTTTCTGAATATTTTCTCTCGGGAAAATATTTTTGAAGATTCCTGGGGGACTGATTTGGACGAAGTAAGGTCTATAACTAAAAAGTTTCAAAATATGAAAGCTCCAGGTGATGATGGAATATTCTATATCCTCATCAAAAAACTCCCAGAGAGTACCGTGTCTTTCTTGGTAAAATTATTTAACAGATGTTTTTGGCATACTTACCTGATAAATGGAAAAATGCAAAAGTTGTTCCAATTTTGAAGCCGGATAAAAATCCAGCTGAAGCTTCTAGCTACCGCCCAATAAGTTCTTTTTGAAAAGATTCTTTTGAATAGAATGATGCTTCACATCAATACGAACTCAATTTTTGCAGATTAGCAGTTTGGATTTCGCAATGGGCATTCAACTACTCATCAACTCCTAAGAGTTACCAATTTAATTCGTTCAAACAAATCTGAAGGCCACTCAACTGGAGTTGCTCTTCTAGACATAGAAAAAGCATTCGACAGTGTTTGGCATGAAGGTTTGATTGCTAAATTGAAAAAGTTTAATTTTCCACTTTATATTATGAAATTAGTTCAGAATTATTTAACTGACAGAACTCTACACGTTACTTATCAAAATTCCAAATCTGATCGACTACCTCTTAGAGCAGGAGTTCCTCAGGGTAGCATTCTTGGGCCTATATTGTATAACATTTTTACTTCGGACCTCCCTGATTTGCCTAAAGGTTGCCACAAATCTTTGTTCGCTGATGACACAGGCATTTCCGCTAAAGGAAGAAGTCTTCGTGTTATTTGCAGCAGACTGCAGAAAAGTTTTGATATTTTCTCTTCTTATTTACAAAAATGGAAGATTTCTCCCAACGCTTCCAAAATTCAACTTATAATATTTCCACACAAGCCTAGAGCTTCGTTTTTGAAACCTAGTAGTAGTCACATAGCCACTATGAACGGAGTTCCAATTTCCTGGTGAAATATCTTGGATTAGTACTTGACCTAAAAATAACTTTTAAAGATTACATTGAGGGCATTCAAGCCAAATGTAACAAATATATTAAATGTTTGTATCCTCTTATAAACAGGAAATCCAAACTTTGCCTGACGAATAAACTTCTAATTGCCCCAAGGGCCCAAGGCGAACCAGCCAATGGCTGAAAGCCTTGTAAATAAAGGAAAAAAAAAAAAAAAAAAAAAAAACTTCTAATATTTAAACAAGTTTTTAGACCGGCCATGCTTTACGCTGTGCCAATATGGTCTTGTTGTTGCACTACCAGGAAAAAAAGCACTTCAAAGGGTTCAGAACAAAGTTCTGAAAATGATTTTGAAGTTGCCACCCTAGTACAGAACTACCGAAGTACATAGAATTTCGAATGTTGAGACTTTAGAACAAATGTCCAACAAAATAATTAATAATTTCAGGCAAAAATCGTTGCAATCCTCAATTGCAACGATTAATTCCCTTTATAGCTAGAAAAGATTTAGTTTTAGTTTTTAGTGTTAAGATATCAGTTGTTATACTGACATGCAGGTTCCTGTCTTGGCAATTCAGTATTTTGAATTGCCAAGACAGGAACAATGTAAAAACACTTAGCAATATATCATAATTTTGTTGAAATTTTGAACAAATAAGGAGTTAAATAAATGAAAAAAAAACTCCCTCAACTGCAAGGTTTTAGAAATTTCTCGCTAAAGTTCATTCCACTGGACTAGGGACTTTTAAAAAAGAGGATGTCTCTTTTACTACTTCTACAAATGAAACGTTAGAGTTGATGATGAGAACGCGTTTTCCGTGTTCTCTTATTAATTCAAACGAAGGCCAAAACGCAACGACAACATGAATTGGTATCGATGAAACCAGGACGGATTATCTTGAAATATCGAATGAAACGACTGAGTTAGACAGAACAAGAGCTGAGGCTTGCACTTTGGCCAACAAAATCTTTACTGAACGAAAAGTTGAATAGACTATTGACACCTTTGACCCTTTCAAGTCACCAGGTAAGGATGGAATTTTATCTGTACTATTACAGAAGAGAAAGGTGTTTTAACGCGCCTTTTCTAACAAAGTTATTTCGAGCAAGCTTAAGACTAAGCTATATACCGGCAGAGTGTCGACAAGTGCGGTTTTTGTTCATGTAAAAAGGATGAAACTTCACCAAAATCCTTTAAGCCAATAAGCTTATCGTCTATTGTGCTAAAAATATTGAAAAAAAAACAATAGATGAACACATAAAGTCATCATATCTAGTGATTGAAGTGATTGCAGGCACATCTTCCGTTCTGGGCAAAGGATATGTGGCCGCCATCCAGCCCATCTTAATCCTCTGGATTACTCAGCCTCAGAAACAACATTGACCCGTACCTGGTGATAAATGGATTCAGACTACATTATTAGAACCTGTCGTGCATTTCGGAAGCGTGTGGAGACCGAAATTGCAGCATGTTGAAACTCGATTAACATAGTTTAAGACTCTGAGAAACATCCCCCCTCTGAATAAGTAAAAAAACTCGAAAACGAAATTCTTGAATATATATTTTTTTAATTCGACTGAATTAAAATCTTGGAAAGAACACTGGATTGCACTTTCGTGATTTTTTAACGCATCGTTACAGTATATTTTTGAATATTTTATCGTTTCAGAACTCTTAATATCCTTTTGAAGATGTTCTTTACAATTGCCATTCAGTATCAGCAATTGGTTTTCAAAAGGTTGTAGTTGCAAACAAGTTGAATTGGGACGCTCTCGGAAAAAATCTAAATTTCTCATGTTAACCATTTTACAGCTTTTGCACTGAATTGATGTCAAATTAGGCCAGAACAATCGAAAATGTTTGGGGTTTTTCTTAGCCTTTTAATGAATGCTAAAGCTACTAATATCATGAAACAACTTCAAACATTTTTTTTACGATGCATACAACAAGTTCGAAACATTGTTCAAAATTTATAAGAAGACCGAAATCTTAGATCCTTAAAGAATAGTTTAGTGAAATAAACAACTTTAGAAAGACAAAACATAAATAAATAAAGAACCTTTTTTCATTTTAAAATATTATTCTATTTTTTTACACCACCACCGGTTGCTATTCTGTCCTTACAGAAGTATTAAATGATAGTAGGTGAAAATCAAAGGAGCAGTTTTCATTGAAAAAGTGTGTGCTGACCAATGCATTAGATCCTAAGTAACATTGATCGATTATCGTCTTCGCTTTATATTTCTTCCATAACTTGGGTACTGAACCGTTTCTTGTCATGTTTGTCATATAAAATGCTAGATAATAGCTTGTTTCGTCGATCTGCGTGCTGAAGTTAGCTGGGAATGTCATAAGTTAGCCATGAGAATGCAAAGGGAATATCAACAAATATAAAAGAAATTGAACGACGCACAAACATATTTTGAAGGAAATAGGAAGAAAAGGCTACAATTTGAAATTAAACAACGAATTTTACTGCATTTTCCACGTGTTTTTTATTATTTTTTAAGTTGACTTAATTGTTTTAGATTTCGATATTTTCGTCTTGTCTATGCTGTTTTACGCGGTTTTTTAAATTTACGTGGTTTTACGCAGTTTTTGGGGCTTTCAAAAATGATTTAATTGGCCTTGATTATAACCCAAACGCGCCTTAAATATACAATTTGTATATTTTGATTATTATGGTTTTAACAAAAACATCGAATTTTTACGCACATTTAGGAATTTCGCAGATTTTACATGGATTTCAGAAAATACACGGTTTCTTAGGCTTTTCTGACCATATTGTATATTACATACCTGATGAACACCTGCCATCCCTGGGTACTGCCGACGCCGGTGGTGTAGTGGTAAGCGTGACTGCTTTCTCACCCCAATGGGTCTGGGTTCAATCCCAGTCGAGGTCGGTGGGATTTTTCTGAGGCATAAAAATCTCACGGTCACGGGAAGTAAAGCCGTTGCACTATGGGGCGGCTCCATACAAAGTGGTGGCCAAAAATATTTTATTGGTTTTCCGCACTTTTTGATGGTATTATAGTAAGTTAAGCATAAAATTAGTCATATTTATGTATTTCCATCGCATCCGGAAGGTGTAACTAGTATTAAACCCAGTAATGAGCTACTTATTCCTGAACAATAAACTTGAAAGTTTGTTTTTAATTTTAGGGACAGTTCAAATGCAAATCAAAACTAGAATAAGGTTGCTGTGCATAAGATAAAATAGGAAAGGTGGAGGTGGAAATCCCCCCCCCCCCTCCTAGCCAAGACCTGACCCCTCCCCCATTTTTTTATATATGTGATATAAGAGTATTGTTTTACCAATCAGGTATTTTGATGAAGAATTATTTGTCTATCGAACCTCCCCTCTACTGAAAATATTTTTTCCGTCCATATCTCGCCTTTAGCATCATAAGGGCGTATCTGCATTGATCGATTTTCTCTTTCGTTAATAACTTGGCCAAACCGAAACCGATCGACGCAATTTTTGGACTATGGCAAGATGTTATGATCAGTGCTGCGATTTGTCATTTTCATTGAGAAAACTTCAGTGGATATAGACAAAATTTATTTCAGTAGCAACACTGATAGAACTGAAAATCAAAATTTCCATTGTCAAAATCTCACTCTTTTCTCTTTTCGTCATCACTGATAGTAATATCACTGACAATTGATATTGATTGCTACTGATGGTGACTCTCTGCTGAAATGAGTGACCAGGGTTGTTTTGTTATTATCAGTTTTTAGTGTCGAAATTTTGCAGCACTGGTTATGATCCTTTTCCGTCAGTAAAAAAATCACGTCGATCGGCTTCGATTTGGTCAAGTTATTAACAAAAGAGAAAATCGATGAAGACAAATCGATCAATGCAGTTATGCCGTTATGATACTCAAGGCGAGAAATAAATCATTAAAGCTAGTCGAAAGGATTATTTTTGTTACTATGTTTCCATTATTTTTACTGAACACATATCAACATCGTTAACTAAGTTGAACTACATTTTTTATACTGCAGGGATGAATATACTACAAAATAAAACATAATTTTCTTTGACTAATTGTCATAATAAAATTTATTTAATAACTTTCTCTTAAAACTAAATTAAATTCACAAGCAATTCTACTCATTTTCTACATTTTCATCAAGACCAAAATCATCATCCAGTTGTTCAACATCATCCATTAATGCATCTAGTGCATTGCCTTCAGTGTTTATATTTTCAGAGCTGTCAAGATCTTCGAATACTAAAAGTGATTTCACAACATCTGGATATTCAAGTGATACCTGCTTTCGGATTCTATTACCTAGATTTATTGAACTTATCAAAGGATCAGATGAGTTCATAGCTCGAATAAAGACGTCATGTAGATTATCAACTCGTGACCTTTTCCTAGCATGATGGGTACAACATTTTTTTTAGTAGTTTATGTTGGCACTCTGCTGCTTCCTCAGCTAACATGCCAAGAGGAGCAGGTGAATGGATTATTATGCTTCCAGCGTGAGCGAGTACTTTATGCACTGTTGCTGGAATTTTATACCAACCATAAAAATTAAGATACCGCCGATATGTTTCCTTACAATAGTCATCCATTTTTTAGAATTGATCGGGTCTTGGCAATTGATTACTATTAAAATATTACGAAATCTAATAATAAGCTCTTCGTCGATATCCAAAACTTTGGAAAGTAATTCAGGAGTTGAAAATGCTTTTCGACACACATTTTCTGTTGTACTGGTCCCAGCTTCGCCTGCCCTGGGTTGATTAACTCGTACTCCGAACGCTTCGTACATTTTTTGAGTAACGAGTTTTTTCCGTTCAAGATATTTGGCCTTTAAATCCTTCGTGATCTTCCACGTTTTAATTTCCATCCTATAGGAAATATGTAATAAACACTCAAAAAATCGCATCCAAGCGTGCAGTGGAGATATGCCGTAATGCAGAGCATCTTCGTTCGAATCGTATCCTGCTTCAAACTTCTGTAAAGTATAAAAAAAACATTGTTATTTTTATGGCCCTTAAAATTTGAAAAAAAATATTTCCTCTATATCACTCATTGCATTCGGAGTAGCTCCACAAATTGGACAGTTGGACATGGAAGAAGTATCAGTTACATAATTTAGAACTTTGCCGTCGATCATACTCATAACGAAAATAAAATCAATCAAAACATATTCACCATTCGATAATTGGATTTTTACTGGAACAAGCTGACTTATTTGATTTTCAATATATCTCTTGGTGTTAAGCACCATCTCTTTTGACTCTTTGATAAATTCCAGCATAATTGGCCTACAGAACCGAATGCTTTGGGGTGTTAAATTATGCCACAAAATGTTGTTGTTCTTATAATAAAGTTGTATAGGAGTAGTTGTCACTGAAAAGACGTCACTGTCATCTTTTTGATTTGGCGTTGATAGCGCTTGGTTGTATTGTGAATATTCTGTTGAGCCATCCATACCCCAGCTGCTTAAAATCACTAGCTCTGTGTCATCGTTGATATTCATTTGTTGGACGATTTCCGCATCGATGATTTGAATGATTCTTTCTGTTGTATGATTCATGAGTGCCTGTAATTTGACCTGAAAAGAAAGAAACATTTAAAGTTGGTGTACTGGAAAAATATGTGGATATTTATGTCTACCTGAATTTTTGATGATGACTCTTCGATTGACTCGGCTGAAGGTGAGCATACTTTTTTCATACTCTTAATTACATTGTAGCTCGGAAATCTTGATGGGTTCTTTTTCACTGTTTGCTCATATGCATATTTAGAAAAATCGCAGTCTAAAACATATTCGAACGCCTCTTCAGGTGACATCATTCCATGCGAATCTTTGAGAGTCGTAAACATTTTAAATGCACTTTCTCGATTTTTGAGAACATGGCCAATCAAATTCACCATATTTGAATCCCCATGTCTATACGCAATTTGTCTTGTTAGTAAAAGAGCCCTTTCTATAGTGCCAACATTACCGCCAAATATTTCATCGGTTTTCCTTCGCTTACTTCTATCACTAAGCTCATCAAACTGTTTTTGTGGACGTCCGCGTCCATCATGGCCAGTTGACGTTGAAGGTGTTTCTGCGATGTACTCTGCAAGTTCCAAATGACTATCGAGCCAATCCTTATTGTATTTCTCAAAGCGCTCTTGTAGGCGGTGAGCCTTTTGCCACGCATTGTAAAAATGTTGTGCTACGTACTTCAACTTTTTAAGAAGTTGTTCTTCTTTGGCAAGATCAATATTATATTTTTTCTTGATATATTCAAATGCTTTTGTTGCATTGACTACTTGAGATTCTTTTGGATCAAAAAGTAACACGATGCTCCTATGATCCATATTATCACAAACAATTGTTTTGAGATTTTCGATTAAACTACTGCACAATATTGTTGTTAGCACACACACACGTTGTTAGCGTTAAAGCCGAAAACAAACTCATGATTTGAAAATATTGTCCTCGTCTTTTAAATGCAAGTAGGTAACATCAATAATAGTTTTACCTAAGTTTAATGGGTAGAAATTGTAAAATGGCACTCGAACAGGTAATTTCCTTTTGGTAGTGGTCTTTCTTTTTCCGTTGGTTATTATGTATTGAAAATATCGTGAAAACATTGAAAACTTTTTAGTCCAGTTGGGTAGATACGGTTTCTATATGTAATGATAATTTTCGTTCTGTTTTTACCCATTTTTAACAACAATAATAATTAAGTGTGTAACATTTTTAAGACCAAATTTGACATTTAACAGTTCCACTTTTCAACCAGTGTTTAATTTGTACGATTTTTTTGGTTAATGCTCGTATAATCAATATATGTAATTAACAAAAAAACATTTAAAAAATAATTTTTACGACTTTGTGCCAAAATGACGCTCATACGCAGCTATACGCAGCTGGATCCTTGTTCCGCAGATAGTATAGACCCTAAACTAAAACGTAGTGGTGGTCTCTTGAGACTGCTCGGCCCTGCTCGTTAGATATAGTCCAACATAGGCAAACAAACATTTTTTTTTCAATAATTGCCCATTTTTAACCAATTTTAATTAACCGTGTAACCTTATCAACATACCCATTTTAAAGTTTAGACAATTAGCTTTCCAACGGTGTGTTAAATTCAATGTTTAGACCGTCATTCGCTGAGAAAATTGCATTTGTTTCAAATGCATTTTTTCTACAATTTTCAAAATTTTCCTAAGTCTGATGTCTGTGGCGCAATGAGTTTTCATCACAGAGGGCTGAAATTTTGGGCATCTAGGTTTGAACTATCTGGCTATCAAATGGTTTACAAGATACGTCATACAAAGCAAGTCAATTTTTCGATTTTTGGATACCACTTTCCCCATAGTGCGTTTGTCCCTGCCCATGAGTATGTTTGAATGGGTGCGATATCCTTCGCAGGTGTGGAAGCTGCCTTCCTGCACATTCGATTGTCGTCAATGGATGGCAATCGATGTCCGTCGGTGATTGGCACTAGATTGCGGAACAGAGACCGACGTTAAATAAAGGAAAGAAAAAAAAATCCCTGGGTTCTCTTCACTGGTACGCACATTGTCGAACATTTTTATCTACAGCAAATATGCTTAAAATAAAAATTTCAACATCTTTGTCAAACAATGTGCAACAATAAGAATTTGAGAAATAGGGGGACTGCATGGTTATTAAGTTCAAAATGTCTGCTTTATAGATATTTGAGACGGGCCAGCACAACGTTTGGCAAAGTTGCAAAACTAAAGCACCGACTTAGTAACTGAGCAACATCATTTGGGTCAATGTCAGATTTGAATTAAAGGATTTGAAAATGGTTTTCACTCAAGTGCATACCTTATATTTTAAGAAAAAAAAATACGAAACAAGTTATTCGTCTCAGTTTTGAAGGAATTCTCTAACTTTTTCGACCCATCAAGTGGTGCACAACGGTCTCGTCCACTATTTTGGCAATTTTATCCCACATTTTTTTTTCATTTGAGCTGCCGTTTTGATGACTGTACCTTTTACCTTCAGTTTCCTCTTCATAATTGCCCAGTAATTTTCAATGGGCCTGAACTGGGGACAATTGGGCGGATTTAGGGTTTTTGGAACAAACTTTATCATTGTTCTTCCCGGTTGTAGTGGTACCTCGCAAGATCCGGCCAAAATGTCACCGGACCATCATTTGACTGGATAAAAGGGAGAATTTGCTTCTGGAGACATTCGGTTGTATAAGCCTCCAAGTTCATCATTTTTTTCAGTGCTGAAGACCTTTGTCCTCTGCCCACAGCTGCAAATTCCCTGCCATAACATATACTTGCGTGCGAATTTATCCGCAAAAACAAATTTAAATCTGCCAGGGGCACCTCCTTCAGCCTTCGTTAAATTTTGATTCTGGAAGCTGTCCAAAGTCAGCGTTTACAAAGGTTTCGTCATCCATAAGTATGCACCTTCCGGACTTGGTCAGCAGGTTGTCATACAGTTTTCGGGCATGGGTTCTAGTTACGGTATTCTGCATAAGTGAACGATTTGGTTTGGTTGCCTACATCATTTTTTCCAATGATCAACTGGCGTGTTTAGAGTATACTGCCCATAGTCGGATATCAGTCCCATCTTTGTTGGATCTTCTGTTCATATCGGACTGATATGCGGGTATGGGCTATGGGATGTAAATCGAAACGTCACATAGCATCCTAGAATGTAAACTGTGCATAGCGCATAAAGGGCGAACACGAAATTATTGCGACACATTCAACAGGGCATAACTTTTTTACCATTGGGTAAAAATCAACCAAATTTTGCACACTTTCTCATTGATGTGTATTGTGTACATGCTGTCAAACTCAAAGTCGTGTTTTTCGATTCAACGAAAATGGAGGTGAACCAACGCGAGTTGAGAGAACAAATTCTTTCCAAACACCTGGAATTTCCTGACCTGTCGCACCGGCAGTTGGGAAAAATGTTGAACATTCACCATTCAATCGTCTCCAGAGTGTTGAAGCGGTTCCAGGAACGGTTGACGTTGGACCACGGCAAAGGAGCTGGAAGAAAACCGGGACCGGAGAACAAAAAGACGGAGGGAAAGGTGAAGCGGATGATTAAAGCAAATCCCAACGTCTCAAGCCGTGATTTGGCTAAAAAGATCGGCATGTCGCAGAGCTACGTCCAGAATGCAAAGAAGAGAGCTGGACTACATACATACAAGGTACAGAACTTCCCAAACCGCGATGAGCGGCAACAATCGACGGCTAAAACTCGGGCACGGAAGCTCTACGAGAAGATGCTGATAAAATATGGCTGCTGTGTGATGGACGACGAAACATATATAAAAGCCGATTTTATGCAAATTCCGGGGTTGGAGTTTTTCACCGGCAAGAGCAAGTTCGATGTGGACGACAAATTTAAGAAGAAGAAAATGTCGAAGTTCGCCTCCAAATATCTCATTTGGCAGGCCATCTGCTCTTGCGAGGAGTGAGCCTTTCGTGACAAAGGGCACAGTAAATGGCGAAATCTACAAATCTGAGTGCCTCGAGAAGCGCCTTTTGCCGTTCTTGTAGCAGCACGACGAAGCTCCGCTATTTTGGCCAGATTTGGCATCATGCCACTATTCTAAAAGTGTCCTGGAGTGGTATGAGGCCAATTCTGTCCATTTTGTTCCAAAGGACATGAATCCGCCAAACTGTCCGGAGCTGCGCCCGGTGGAGCAGTACTGGGCAATAATGAAGCGGGAACTTCGGAAGATCAAAAAGACAGTCAAAGACGAGAAGGACATGTTAAGAAAATGGAAAAAAAAAACTGAGAAACTGGTACCGGATGACACTGTAAAGACTTTGATGGAGGGCATCAAGCGAAAATGCGTTCAATTTTACACTCAAGGCTCCATCGATTAACTTTTCTTTTGATTTTTGAAGTAAATATATGTATAAAACTACCCTAAAATTTTGGTTTGATTCTTAACATTATAAGAAAATTGGCATGACATTTTCGGTGTCGCAATAATTTCGTGTTCGCCCTTTACTAAAGAGCTTAGTAATCGATTTGAAGTACGATGCACACTGCAATTTTTAACTAACTAATGACTGATAGTTTGATAGTTAACTTAAGACTGATAGTTTGATAAATTAGCTTTTTATCTAGCATCAAAAACGTCAAACACAAAGGAGAATGGTTAAATAAACGAAAGATAAATTCGATCAAGAGAATCGATCATTGCAGATAGGAGCTTTTGAAATGTCCATCTAAAAATGAGAGATTGTAAGATCATCTTGCCTCTTTAGCCTCATATAGTCTAGTCACTAAAGTCAGAGCCAGAGACGGTGGGTTCGATTCCCAAACCGATCCCGGAAATCTTTAGGGCTGAAAAATTTCTCGGCTTCCCTGGGCATAAAGTATCATTGTGATTTTCACACATTATACAAATACATGCTCTGGTTGGCTGACAGGCAGGTATTAAAATACTGAATTGCCCATGAAAATCCCATCAAATGAAGTTGGTAAGTTAACGTGGTACCTGGAGCACCTAGTTAAAAACATAAATGGAAATTTAATTGAATTTGGAGAAAAAATAAAGAATAAAACATACATTGATATACATAGAAAGCTCTAAATGAATAACTGTGGAGTACATCTAGAACACAAAGTTGGATGCCGGCAAAACACTCGCAAAAGATGAGAAAAAAATCAAAAAAGAATAAGAAAAACAGGATCCTGATGAATGTGAGCGTCTTATTGCAAAACCTGTATAAAGAATGAATGAAGGATTAGCCGTTTCCATTTAATTCCACTACCTATACTTATCCTTGGCAGATACGAGTACACACAATGAGCATATTTCTTCAGTGGCTTGCACTGATACTCGAGTATTAGTACAAGGCACTGAAGAAGTATGCACATTGTAGACGAAATACACGTATCTGCCAAGGATATGCAATTAAGGTAGTGAAATTGAATGAAAATTACTAATCCATCTTTCTTTCTTCATAAGAAGACGATACTATTTTGCATTTTTGTTATTCAAGACAAACAGAATCTGTAAAAAATCAACTCATATACGAATTCCCCAAAATTAATTCTTGCTAGCTTGTATAAATTCGGATGGTTTCTCAAAATGCATTGTGAAATTATGTTTTAGAAAGTATTGGATTGATCGCTACAGTCATTTATGGTATTTCACGATTAAATTCATTATAACACTTTCATTAAAAATTAACAACTATCGTAATGCCACCAGCAAACCACGAAAGCAACAACCACAGCCTACACACATGCCCCTCAAGATGGAGATCATATCTCATTCATCAAATTGACGCTACGCCGTGAAGCGCTGTTCAGAGAACGAACGGCAGATGATTGATGCAACCGAGGAACGCTGTTGGCATTTGCCAACGAACGACGAGCGAGCGCTGATAGAGAAGAGATTCCTCATTTCATTGCAGTGCAAAAGTTCTTAAAGTTACATAAAATTGAGAGATGGGGGCTTTAAAGTCACCTCGTTGAAAGAGAAGATTCTTCCATCACAAAACACAAAAAAAAAACGCTGGTGGCTCTTCTCCAACTGTGAAAAATGGCAAAAAATGGGAGGGGGGCAATAGTACATAGACAATTTTCTGTGTGAATTTATGGTCGTATAGCGAGCCGAAGAACGAAGGAAAAACTAGCGATCTGCATGATAATATGGCAGGAATAGTGGCGGCGGCAGCAGCAGAGGGAACTAGTCATAATGCCTAGAGAGCTCAAAGTTATGCTATATAGCATAGTGTGCGCGCGAGAATAGTAGCTTTGTGGCATGTTCTGTAGCTGTGTATGGTAGGCTGAAAAGCATTAGTTTTTCTCGTTTCCCCTATTTCGTCTTCTCTGCTTTGCGAAGCATAGTCTGAGCACATAGAATTGGCAAGGGAGCAGCTATGTTGGGGTAGATACTATTTTTCTATGCTTCGGCCTAGGAGAGCGCTGCTATTGGGTACATACATAAAACGCTCGATAGATAACGCGCCATAAATGGTGGTCGTCTGGTGACGTCGTTTTCGCTGGTTGGTTTTATATCCGGTGCTTGCTCTACTCGGCACCAGAGTGGGACACCTGTTTAAATTATGATAAATATATTTCCGATGAAGGTAGGCAGACGAATTGAAGCTACTTTAATTAAATTTTTAAAGTTTGGAATGCTGTAAAGAAATTGCAACGTGTTGAAAACTCCTGATAACTTTCCTTTAACAATGTGCTTCATTTCACTATGATTTATCATTGGCGTATCTGGCAACTGATTCTGGCGGAGGAATAATCTCTGGAATTCCTCTTCCCAACTACACCTAACTGGGAAATGTACGAACATATTACAGGTTTGCATGAAAATTATTCAGAATTTGAAATGTTTCTCGATACGAACAGATTCTGTACTATGGTCGCCGAAAGATCTTTTAAATAATTTTGAAATTTGTAAGTTAGTTTGTCGAAAAATAAGTTTGTTTCCCCAAATGCGTTGAGTCTAGAAAATCATCTCATGAAGGTTTTATACAAACACTTGCATTCTAAAAAAAACTTGCTTGTACGTTCCACTACCGGTATTCGCATATCGGTCCCATTTGGGAAATCGTCAAAATCAGAAAATCACGATTGAATATATTTGTATAAGTTGTTTTTGATGTATATCTTTATTAAGGAGACTTTCAGACCTGGGCTGGTTCGTCTCCTCCTTATATAGTTAAGTTGTTGTTTTTCAGTTAGTCATCTTGTCATAAAACCCAGCACTAAAGGTCGAAATAGTTTCGCTGCAACATGAGTTTATCGTTGGTTACTTGAATCCATTTATAACAGTGGTATTTTGTTAGGATTCGTAGAATGATATCAGATGAGACTTATATGTGAATAACGAGGGCAAAAGTAATATATTATCATACCAGTTCCATTACTACATATCGGTGTTTTTATTATTTTGAACGTGATATCATCGATGAACATGCTTAGATTACAGATGTATTACGTTGATCTAGTACACATATTGAAATACTAATTCAATATAGCACCTTAATCGAGGTACTAGGTTATAGGACTACAGCATGTTTGCCACAGATAAATAAAACATGTGCTGGCAGCCTCTTGTTGAACCAATTGACTTAAAGCTATCATATTACTGAGATTTGTACATGGGAAAAATGAAGCTATATTATATTTAAATACTTTACCTCAAATTTGAAAAACGCAGGTGGTAAGAGGTGGTAAAATTAATACTTGACAATTGAAGGTTTTATTCAACAACGTATAAAAAACAAACTACAAGAGAAAGTGCTATGGGGTTGAACGCAATGGTCACGTGGGCTTATATAATAAATGTTATTTTTTAACTGCAGCTATGTAGAAATAGGAATTTGAGCGGGGTTCTCACTGTTTATACTCTTAAGTATGACTATGATTGACATGTTGGACATGTCCACAAATTTAACTCTTTTGGAAAATCTTGGAGGCACTGAAAAGGGCCATTAGAAGTGCAGGCTTTAAGAAAGATGATGACGACATGTAGGCAGCTGGATCAGCAAATCGGACCGGACAATCCCATATTCTTCGGTTCAATGATTGGGCACTCGCAAGAGTCTCGGCCCGTCTGCTGTTGGACAGGAGTTGAACTGGTGTCTGCAACAGATTGGAAGGCTGCAGAATATCAGTGTCTACCCAACTAGATTTCCTCTTCTTCTAAGTTTTTCTAATTAAACTTCTTCTCTCAACAAGTTGGTAAATCTTAGCCTTTAGGAGAAAGGCGCTTAGCACTTTTTTCGGAGAATTTATTGTCCTGTTTCACGTCATGGTTCTACTTTATATCTGTTGAGATAAATTAGTTCTTTTATTTATTTTCTCTATTGCGCTAAATCAAACGATTATAAATAAGAAGGGATGTTGGTTACGCACTCAAATAATTGAAAATTCAATAAATATTTAATCGAATACCGGGAAAAATCTTTCCGATTATTCGTTAATGTAATAATTCGACTTTTAGGCATCCCTAGAAAATAGTGTGATATCATGTTTTTGGTGGTCTTTCCAAAATGTCGAACAGCAGAATTGCAATCAGCAAGTGTAACCCAAGAGCAACCAAAAGCGGTGCGATGCTAGTTTTCATTGCTATGACGACGACTGAATTAAAGGACTAAGAAGCAGAGGGGTGAAATTCAATTCTCTTCATCGATTTCCTCTTTTGATGACCATGGCTTTACTAACCTATTTCGCACTATTTCTGCTATGCTCTTCGATCATCCAGAACAACAAACGTATCATTGAATGTGTTTGCCGTCGAGTTGTTAACAAAACAGAAAGTGGATGAAGAGAATCGATCAAAATCACTTACACCCCTGCTTCCAATTTTGGTTACAAGATTACAACTCTGGACAGCATTTTGTGTGATCGTTGGGTGCGTGTGGTTCTGAATATGGCGATGAGTGTGCAAAATGTTACCCAATTGCATCCTCCCTATTCGCACACGCCCGAAGATCGGAGGCGAACGTCACTTCGACTTGTTTCGTCTAATAACGACTCTCTGATGACAGTGTTGTGGAAGCAGCATATGCATGTACGTAATTGGTGAATTTGTTAGTTTTTTCGAAGCTTTTGGACAATATTTGGCATTTACCACGTTTTCAATAGTTTTTTTTTTTTAAATCAACAGTCGAAGGCATTGTTATCGATCCGTAGAAATATTTAGGATGGATTGGTGATAAATTTATTATAATTAGTCCAGGGTCAGCTGAGTTATTAACGTTCAAAATCTTCCACAGTTTCGTTACATGTTTCATTTTCGGTTTCCACAAAATGTACCCCCATATAGAAATCACAGACGTAGTCCTACGTCAAAATAATAATAATAATTTTGAGCGAGAACTGTAACAGAAGTCAAGCACTGTAAGATGAAATCAATGATCCTGTTAAGCTCAAAAAACACTAAACCCCATGACCAGTTTCTTCACAACAGGCGTTGTCATGGCAACTCCATATAAAATGTTGAGTGCATTTTGACTATTGAACCAAAGACACAGCGATATAAGATAAATTCCAAAATATATCATAGTAAAGTGTGCTACGATCAAAATTTGTTGGATTTTAATTTTTAATTTGAAGCATTTCTTTTAATAGAGCATTTAATAAACCTGAACACCCCACATTGTGTAAGTGTGTGCGTGCAGAAAGATTGCTCTATTTTGATTTTGGCATTTGCTCTTAAGTTATCAAAATAGCGTCCAAGCAAGAAGAGCAACGCATCAAAATATTGCCCGCGCATCACGAAAATCCGAACTACGCGCACTTCAAACAGACTTTAAACATCTTCCTGGGCATGAGTTTTATACCGCAACCGGAAGTGGAAAGGTGGCACGGTATTTTTCCAGCCATTACGAAAAAAAAAATGCCATGGAGTGGTATGCCGTTAACAACGAGTAGGTCGTGCCCAAATAAAAGAACCCTGCTAACATGCCAGAGCTCTACCCGATCGAAAAATATTGGGCCTGCGTCAAGTGGAGCCTGAAGGAAACCCTGAAAACTGTTGGAAGTGAGAAGCAGTTTAGCAGTGAACGAAGTGGCTATTCAGAATCTGATGGCAGGAGTTTAACGAAAGGCCTAGCAATTTGGATTCGATCTGTATTTTATACTAATTGAAATTATTAAAGATAAATAATTTGATTTTTTGAATAAAAAATTCATCATTTTACATGCATTCTTGTTTAACCAAATTTTGATCGCGACACCCTTTAATTCCCCAACACCCTTAAATTTCATACCATTTGCGCAACCTCTAAAACTTCTACAATCATTACCATTCATTGCATATATTACATATATTTACTACCACTCGAACTTTGAAATAAGTATTTTGAGATTTTTTCTTCTAGAACCATAATTTGTGCGTTTCTTAAAAAATAAATAGAAATTAGTTGGTTCAGTTTTGTGGAATCGCTGGTAAAAAGTCACGCCAAAACTGCTTGACAAAGTGGTCAATTGGATAATAGTATTACATACACACTTCCAGGTTCGAAAATATTATTTTCAAACCTAGCGCGTATTTAGTTTAATTTTGATGTTTTATTTATTAATAATAATAGGCTCGATCTCACCATGTTTTGTTGGTCTGCCGCCATTGATTGCTTCTTTTGGAATCCCTTATACTTTTTCTCTAACGCTTCGTATTTCATTCCGCAGTTCATTGGCAATTTCCTTCTGTAGATCGTCCTTGGTTGGTTCTGACATGATTCTGCCTTTTCCGGGTTTTTCTTGTTTTCCTAGGGAGATAAATCCGCATAAATTTCCGTACCTGGTTCGATGTTTACTCTTCCTCGCTGGTTGGTGTGGTTGATCTCATGTCCACCTTCTGTTACAGTATTGCCATGGTCATCTGGCATAAGGCTTGCGTCTTAAAACGCTGGTCCACCGAGTACTCGGAATGAGTCATTGAGTGTTATATGTAAAGTGCGAAAAGAGAATGAATGGAATACAAAAGGGATGGGTTTCAAGAAATGATAATTTCATCAGATTCCCCAACTAACCATACCGCAGCAAAGCAAGTAAATACAAGCTATATTGCGACTAAATGGTTACATGGGTATTCATATGGCCGTCAGAATGGTTCATCGGTTGCTAAGTGAAGTATTCCTAAAAGTGATGCGTTATATTTCAAAAGATTTTGATTTCATCCCAACGTTACCTCAATGTTATATCGCAGACAAACAGAAACAACACATTGAACATTTATCATTGTAAGCCCTACCGCTATCTGTCGTATACACTGTGATGAGCAATACACTCAACAGATGGCTGTAGTGTGTAAACGTCAAACGCAAGGAAATGGATTATGTGCGCCACAAGTGGTGGTACTATCAACTAAGAAACATTTAAATTGACCGTTAACAGCGATTTTGATGAATATCTTAAGCATGCTATGTCTGCTTGACTGTGATCATAACTTCACTATCGCAACTCCGGGTAATACGCGAAAGTGCTTGCATTTTTCTCAGGCTCTTTTGATCTAACTACAATCACTCTCTCATACTCGAAATGTGCCACGGCCAAATTGGCACAACGACGCCCTATACGCTCTCTGACCAAAGCGCATGGGGGTACATGGGGGTGAATTGCCGTTTAAGTCTCCGTCACCATTTCATCGGTGAATGAACGTGGGAAATGCACAGCAGTGGCAGGCAAGTGCTCTGGATCTCGAATGGTGAACGGACGATTGACGGAACAACTGAAACGAAACACAAAAAAGGAGCTATCTTGTTGAGGGTAATGTACTGGAAGGTCAAATATACTATTTGGCCAAATGCGTCGTTTGAACTAAACAGAATCTAACTTTTCGGTTCTGATATTTTAGGTACAAGAAGTAGGCCGCTATATTGTAGCACTTTACAGCACTGAGCGCCAAAATAGTTATTTATGCAACAAGTTGCCAAATGAAAAAAAAATCAGCACGAGTCGTACATTGTCAATCGTCGGTGCTGAAAACAACGAGGTTTGCAACGAGTTGCAATTTTGAAAAATACCCTTTGTGTTTTAATTATTTCTATCTGTATAGAACGCATTTTCAAGCGTAATTCCGCGAATACACTTGGATGACAAACTATGTGCATGAGCATTATTTGTACAGCAATTATGAGCACTACACTACAACTATACAAAAACTATACAAGTGTGACCAGGGATGTGTTCATAATGTATTATGCAAATAATGCTCATGTTCCAAGGGGTAAGTCACTCAGCACAGTGTGCCAATAGTCGTTTTGTCACAGTTTGGGCACATCCATTAGCACACCTTCGGCGCAATCTCGTAGGAATTGGATTGTTCATTAAATAAAATGGAAACACTGCTGGACAGCTGTGATTAAAGTTGTTTACAACATTACGAGCTGTTTGACTGTGTATTTAAGAAATATTATCTAATTGAATATACAAGAGGAACTCAGACCAGCAATTCACTTCTCGGTTCACATTTAAATTCGAAATGTTGGCTTCCGAGGGCTGTCGATTGCTATCGATGCCAGTTACAAATCTTTCAGCTACTACGCAAATGGAGTACCAAGCCAAACTCACTATAACAATACCGAACTACTTTTCACGACACAATTACACGAAATTTTTATTATTGCTTCCACTCAACCTAATTAACTTACAACTCCCGGAACTCCTACCCGATGGCAAAACCGAACGTCTTTGCTTGGATCCTCTTTCTTGGCATAATCCATTCCGACGTTGAAATCCTCCGAGAGCTTCTTGCCCAGAATCATCACCTTTCATCCAAATTGAACAGAAAGGTGTGGTGCTTCTGAAACGATTCCGTCGAATTGACCAGCAACGTTCGGATAACATTGGTGATAGTTCTTGTCGCTGAATGCACTGAACTTCAAGCTGTTATTGCCACCCGACTGATAATCGCCAGGTAGCACATGTAGACTGTAGACTGTAGTTGGTATCCACACCGGAGACGTACCTTTTGTCCGTCAGAGCCAGCTTGACACCCTCCGACAATTTGGGATGTTTTACTTTCTTATCAACATCGATTATCTCCATGATGTGATCCTTGAGGTACTTGTTGAAAACGTCTTCCGTCACCAGGCAGGCCTTCTTCATGGTGATAACCTCGGAGTCAGAATTCCCCCGGGAAGCTGTCCTTGGAGATGACGCCCAACATTTTGCCATCCTTGGATCCCTTGATTGCCTCCAGCAGCTTTTCAACATTGGCCTTGTCTTTGTCGTTCTTATCCCGAACCAACAGCTTAACCGACGCCTTTTTCGATCTGTTTCAAGAAGTCGATCTTTTTGCTTGTAAGGAAAAAGATGGACTTTTCGCACAGCACCGTAATCGCATCAGTCAGTTCGTATCTCAGCTGCCAGGTCTTCAGCTAGGTGGATTTGCTGTAGATGGTTTCCTCGTCTACGCTGCCCGCCGTCAGAATGCAATCCACCTTTTGCAGCTAATCATCATGGGGAAACTCTGGCTCCTTCCAGTTGACGTAGGGGCGTTTTAATCGTCGGTAGAAGGAATCCTTATCGAGCACGATATTTGACATTTTCGGGGCCGTTGCAATTGCAAACCAAAACATTCAAGCTGTTCGAAATACCAAGTTGCCAAATATTTCATAATTTTCGTATTTTACAAAAAATCACAGCTTGCTCTATGACCGAGACTGCCGGTACAATCAGCGCACACTGAGAAAAATGTAGTCCCAAGATTGGTGTGCGGAGTGACCTACTCCGCGTCATGTTCATAGTTTGTCATACAAGTGTATCCGCGGCATAACTGCATATGAGCGTTCATGTGTTTGATTCAAAACTTTCTAATTAAGTAGGTTATGACACGACCGTAGATATGACGTAGGATTACGAAAGGTAGTTTTGATGATAGTATAGTATATATTAATTTGATTTTTTAACTCGTTATCAGGGAAAAAGTTCGATAGGTTGAAATTCGGAAGAGTTCTGTTTGTTAGAATCTGTGTCGATATTCATGTAGTACAAGCCAACGATATGTCTTGGACTCAAGCTCTTACTCTTTAATTAACTCTTTTATCAGTTATTTGTGGACCGATGTAAAAAAGGAAGCTTGGAAGCTAGTTTAGAACAATGCTGTGTAAATTTGTCCTCGATGTTCTTGGAGATGATAGCAGTGTAGAAATAAAATATGTATTAGGGAGAACACACCAATCACAGAATCTGAGCCTACAGGACGGTACCTACATTGATGCTTTTGTATGCAAATTTTAAGCATCTTCTATTAAGGGAATACAGCAATATTTTTCTTGCCCAATTCTCTTAATAGGAGGGGCTTAAAATTTGCATCAAAGGGTATACATGTAGGTATGGTCTGGCATCCTCAGTGCTTGGTATCAATATTTGGTAACTGTGCTTGGGAAACCACTTTTCTCATCTCGGAAACGTCTCGTTTTCTGAAGTCAAAATTACGCATTTTAGTGTACACAACCACAGAACTTTTGGTTCATTCAATAAATAATAAAAAAGTGAAAATTGTTTGGAGGAATTTCTTGTTTTTTTTTTCAATCGCGAGATATTTGCGATCAATCATATAAATTCGAGATTATTTTTTCATTTTCTAGTGCCTTGGAGAAAACTTTACGAAGTGTTTCTGGTTAGTTAACAAAGTCATGTGGTATTCGGTCATTGCGAGAATTATTATGTACCACTTCAATACTTGACGCATTTCACCACAAACGTTTGGTTGCTGGGTTCATTATAAAAGAACTTTGGCGGTGATGTGGCTGGCAGCAAGGCTAGCGAACGTTGAATGAAAATTAACTCTTAAACAACAATAATTAATGGTGGTCCTAAAAAGAACAGTTTTGTCGTGATAGTTGAGAAATGCTGGGCTATTATGGGTGCGCAACACGGATGAGGCTGACGAACTGCATGTTGTTTGGACCCGCGATCAGTGGTTGAGGGCAGCCTTGATAGCTAACTGCTTGCGGGGAGCATTATAGCAACACTTGCACATTTGTGCGATTTTCAATAGTGGTCCTTAATTTAAACAGATTCGTAGAAAAATTCAATTTGCGTATTTCTCTGGATCAAGATCAGATCACTTTCATGCCGCGGCTGACTTTGGATTCTAAAATTGCACTGCCAATGTTGCCTTAAAAATATATGATATGTTAGATTTAAATATTTATATGGGAACTGACATCCGATTGATGATCTTGACAAATGTCCAAAACTCTTTATCAAATTTATGGTGGTCCTGAAAGGGATCGTTTTTCGTGATTATTGAGTAATGCTGAACTATTAGGGTGTTCAACACGGATGAGGCTGGTGAGCTGAATGTTGTTTGGAACGAGGGTGACGCGCTTGGCACAGCGACCCAACGCAGATGGATCCCGATTAGTAGCTGTGAGGCTTATTCCTTCTTCTTCGGTGAACGGACGCCCATGTGGGCTGCAGCTCACTGCTTGCGGGCAGCCTTTCGTTGTGTACAATGTTCAACGCCACGCGCCGAAAGCACTGCTGCTGCTGCTGCCAACGACCGACCGGACTCCATCATACACGGTGATTGAATAAGCACCGTTCAGGAAGACAGGATCAAATTCGATTTTGAAATATGTGTTAGGGAATGCGCTGTTTGCAGGCAAACGGTGATAATTTTGATCACTATTTTAACAGTTGGACATTGGTGTAATTTTTAAAAGTGACCTATTGTAAAATAATAAAGTGTTCCATTTAACAGATTTTTATCAATATTTCTGATCGATTGGTTTGTTTAGAATTAAAATCCTTCCGCTATTGACCGAGTTATATGTGGTCTAAACCTGACCACTTCTCGTAATGCGGACAGCTTTGGTTTTTGGAAATTGCACCCCTAAGATGTTTCTGAAAGTCGTAATCCTATGTCAAAATTGTTTTGACAAGTAAAGCAGGAAGTGACCTAGTGAGTAACATTATATACCTATATTATCTTTTGCAAAAAAACTACAACTTTTTCTTTTCAATTTATCATTTACAGGTTAGTACACTATTCTATAATCAAGAGGCTCATATCAGCAAGAGGATGACAGCAATTAAGTTGTAAGTCAACAGATCAGCCAACTTTTCATCTTTAATCTTCAGATTATTTCATTGATGCTATATATTATCAAGATCATATCCGTTTAAAATAATGGACAACACAATATATGATCTCCAGTGTATCAAAATAATTGAAACTGATTGATAGAATAACCGTACTTCAATGTCTAATTACACAACTACCCTATGTGCAAAATAACCTTCATGAGCCGCAACATTTTATGGAACCGTGGCCATCATCAACCCAGCCGATGCAGACGAAGGCAATTGCCCTCCTCGTCTTCCCCTCATTGAACCGGTAATCATCTATCTAAGAAGTTTCTATTCTAGCCAAGACTCTCGAACCAACCAGCCAACCAACCGAAGGTTACAACCAGTCGTCGGTGGAAGCTAGTAATATAAAAAAAAAACTTAAATCTCCAAACAAGCTAAACACGCATCAACCCGTTATGCACATGCTAGAATCAAACCAACCATGTATAGAACCGCATGCACTCACTCCTTCTCCCCAAACCCTCACCAAGTGCATCGCCGTCGTCGCCATCGTCGTCGTGCGCATGAAAAGCCGTCTTGGAACTTGAAAATTGAAGGTTCTACCTCCACCAACTACTGGGTGGTGGTGCTGCTGCTGCTGCTGCTGCTGCTGCTGATTCGTTCACGGTCCACGCTCGGTTGCCTGTTAGAAATAAACATAAAAATTAAATTGTTAATGCTAAAAAGGAAAACCAACCAGTTCGATACGGCATCGGCATCGGGGGTAGAAGCAGCGGATCGCGATCAGAACTCTGCCCTCCTCCTCCTCCTCCCTTACCTCTCGCCTTTGAAATTTTCTGCCGTTGATCGAGCTCTTGAGTATCAAAGCTCACTCGCTCGCTCTCTCTCTCTCTTTCTCTCTATGCGAATGTTTTCCCAAACAGTTGTTGCTATCTGCACTTGTTTGCTTTATTCTAAAATGGTTTAATGATTGACCATTAGAGAAGCGGCGGTTGAGTGTGCGATGCAATTTTCTAATTCCGATTCCGATTCGGTTGTGTGAATGCGTGCTAAAATGGAATTTTCCATCTTGTTAGCTGAGCGGTTCTTGGATCAGCGATGGAACCATGAGCAGCGCTGGTGATGAGATTTGGACATCGTTGATCGTGGCGTGTTGGTGAATATGTTCTTGGGAGATGTGCTACGATTGGGTGAGTTCGGGTAGCCGAGTTGGTCATCAGCAGTTGATGACCGTCTTGTTCGTCAGCTCTTCATTTTTCTTATATTCCGTGCTAAGTACCAATGCTACCAACGCCAGGGAGGCAGCTCCCACACCTGGACGCTACCTATCCACCCATCAACTCATAGACCGGGGACCAACGGCTTTACTTCCCTTCCGAAGGAAGACATGATCAGAGATTTTGTGCCTCAGCCGCTATTGAACTATTTGTCAATCAATCTATTTTTTAAAAAGAATTGGAAACATACATGAAGCTTCCATGTAGTCGTCCTTGCTTCAAAATCAATCTTCTTACGAACATTACTTTGGAAGTTCAGCAAACAAAAAGAACTCAGCCATTCATCAGTTATCGATGTCATTTGCAATTAATCAAAGCTAATTTGCTCAAAGATCTTTTACCTCAACTAACTAAATTAGTGACCAATAAGCTCAGATTTATTGGCAGACCAACGTGAAAAATTAAATCAGAAGATCAGAGTTAAACTTCATAATTGAACGTTAAATGAAAATAATTTGCTTAAGAAAATACCACAAATTTTTGCTCATCCTCCATGCCTGACGAAATTTCCCCCTTTGGCCCTGACTATACCTCGTTGAGTCTGTAGATCTTCAATATCTGAGCTTCCAAATGACTTAGAGAATCAAGATGATTAAGTATGTACCTCACATGTTTTTATGAGTCTTTACAAAGCTCTAATTGTATATTAACAACTTTCAAGACTTTGTTGAGCCTCCAAAATAATCTAAGCTTGGGGATTATTTGGGGACCTTAAAATACTTTGCATTATAAGTATTTATCTCTAACAAATTCACACTATATTATGGAGCTCCACGAAGCTGTACGGGCCCCAATATTTAGTCAGGATAATACATTGTTGAATCTGTAAAACATTAACAAACTCCAGGATGATTTGGAAAACTCGAAATACATATCATTGCAACTATATATTCCACATGAACATTTGCCAGACTAGCAACTCTCTTTATTCAAACCAGGTATATTTTCTTCATCACATATCTATCTATGTATGATGATATATGATAATTGTCTATCACTCATTGTAGCACGGAAACTAAGTCCGATAGCAGTGGGCGCTACTCACTGTTTGATTTGATCAAGCTTAATAAACTTTGATTGTTCCCAACATGTCGCTGTATGAAGAGCCAAAAACGGTTTTGATGGATCGATAGGTAAATTCACCTATAAGCATCCACGGGATGGTACAGAATCTCCTTCCAGCCACATGCTCATACAATTGGTCTAAAAACAAGCCGTCCGAGAGAAGGATACCCCAATGAGTGTGCAGAAGAGCCCGCCCTTTTTCCACAAGATTTTAACAACAGGAAGTTGACAATTTCACTCTCCACATCCAAATCACTTCAATCAGGTACCCTGATGGTACCTCCCAATCTCAGCATTGTTTTGTATACACAGCAAAAAAATAATTTTGATATCACATCAAAGTGGATGCACTACAATCATGTCGAAAATTTCATGTAATTTTTATGACCACATAAATAAACAAATGCAGTAAAAACAGCGTAATGTCAGTTAATGCATTGTATTAATGATAATTTTGTCCTTTTTAGCAAGTAATATTACACCATATTTTCAACATGATTGTAGTGCATCCACTTTGACGTGATATCAAAATTATTTTTTTGCTGTGTATAAGCAATTATAAAAATTAAAAATTTAAAACGATCTCACCAACTTTCGCTGTTTCTTCACCCTTTTGTACAATTTTCGTGTCTTTTTTTAGAACTCGTTGTCCTTCTCTACATCACTGCTAGTCGCTACTAGTCTCTCAAAAGTCTCCCATGTTATTTCAGTTGTGTTCTACGATAAGTCGACGTCCATTATTTTTGTATGATAATCTTGAGTTCCTAGTTGTGAATTATAAAACCGTAACAACAATGCGGGAAATGGACAGTGTCTCCGGGTATTTTCTTAACGAGCATCACTCCATTGCCGTATCGCATGTGCTCTATTTTGCAGTTCTTCTTGCGCTTTAACTTTGTTGACTCCATGGTACCGGAAAAGATATAGATATATACATTATTAGCAATAATGTGATGCCAAGGCGAACCAGCCAATGGCTGAAAGCCTTGTAAATAAAGGAAAAAAAAAAAAAATAATGTGATATAACCACAACGGGATGGCCGTTGAGAATGGTTCAACGGATGTGAAACGAGGGAACATTTAAATTTAACACGATTTAAAGTATTTCCATGCATCATTACATTAGTTCACTAACAATTAACACATTTTTCAATATGTTATCTTAAGTATTTTCTGGAAGAATTTACTTGTGTTTTATACAATTAGTGTCAATGTTCCGTCATATCGTATATTCAAGTGATCTTCGCAAGCGCCACATTTCGCTCAGGCTCTTTGAAACTACAAGTGATGAAATATGAAACGCACCTTTTAAAGTGAATTGCACATAACAATGTTCATCACTTACTCACACATGAAATCTGCCTCGACCAACCTGGCAGAACGTGCCCTAGCCCTCCCTGAACCAAAGGGCAGGGCTTCAACACATATCTATCTATACCTACACACGGTTTTTAGCGGCGTTATTAGGTATAGATAGTGGCGACGATCAACCGAACGATCTGTTTCATAATGATCGTTTGACTAAAACGTTATAACTTGGCCGGCCACTTGATTTTATTATAATTTAATTTGGTTTCATTATAATATAGATGAGTAGGTAGGTATTTAAACTGCTACGAGTACGGACGGTGTGCGAGGATAAAGAACAATTTGATTTTTTTTTTAAAGAAGAGCGCTAGACCGGTCATCAGTTTTTCGGGCATATTTCAAAAACGGTATAAGATACGATCTTGAAATGTTCACAGTATGAAAATTGTATATAGAGAGTAGAAAGCGAGCAAGGACAACTTTAGAAAGGTACAAAACGGTTTGATCATCTCTCTTTATCAAACTCCCCCGTTGGAGAGGGATGGTAAGGGGTATTCCCCCCGCCGCCACTGGCAAAAAGAGATGATCGCCGACTCGTTCATTTACCGACGATGTGTTTGCAGCAGTTCTATCGATTTTCACCGCACTCAAGTCGTTATCTGAAGGATAACAGTCCAGAGTTATGTACTTTGGCTATATGTTTTGTATTACTTACTCTCTATATACCATTTTCACACTGCCTAACGGAACTATCAACTCTATACTTTCATCCAGGGCTTTTTTAGAATTATGAAATCATGAAATGGTATACTGATAATTAGAACTTGTAAGCTACAAGAAGAGGTCGTGAAGTATGTGTTTGAGACGCAAAATCTGTCAATATTGATTTCAGTGCGCCACAATCAGCAATCTTACTATTCGTGAGTGCTCACTCTGAGTGAACGCTCACGAATCATAAGATCGCTTATTGTGACGCTCTGAAAGCGAAATTGACAGGTTTTATGAGACAAACACATACTTTACACCCTATTCTCGATACTTACAAGTACAACATATCATTATATCATCTAAAGATTGCCTCATTCCGAAAAATATGTTTTTATAGCAAGTGAGTGGAAGCAACCCTGTTTCATCTCCTCATCTATCGTATACAAATGACCACTTCAGTTTGCTATTTGAAATTAGCATCATCAACTTATTTTGAGAAATTATATTATATTGATGGCCTAATAAGACGCCTTCTTACCTTACCAATCAGGCTAAGGCCTTGTTGTCCTCTACTGTCCGAAGAAGTCGTCTCCACTCTACTCGTTCCATGGCCACAGTTCGCCAGCCTCGTAGTCTGCGAAGGGTCCGCAGGTCACCTTCTACATGGTCGATCCACCTTGCCCGCTGCGCGCCTCTTCTTCTTGTTCCTGTTGGGTCGCTTTCTAGAACCATTTTCACTGGGTCGTCGTGCGGCATTCTTACGACGTGCCCAGCCCACCGTAGTCGCCCAATTTTCTCCCAGCAGCTGGTGCAATTCGTGGTTCATTTGCCTCCTCCACGTTCCGTCATCCATCTGCACTCCACCGTAGATGGTACGCAACACCTTCCGTTCGAAAACACCAAGGGCGCGTTGGTCCTCCACGAGCATAGTCCAGGTCTCGTGGCCGTAAAGGACCACCGGTCTAATCAGCGTCTTGTAGACAGTCAACTTCGTGCGGCGGCGAATTTTATTCGACCGGAGCGTCCTCCGGAGTCCAAAGTAGGCACGATTCCCTGCCATAATGCGTCTTTGAATTCCTCTGCTGGTATCATTTTCGGCGGTCACCAGTGAGCCCAAATACACGAACTCATCGACCACCTCGATTTCGTCACCGTCAATCTGAACTCGGGATGGGAGGCTAACATTGTCTTCCCTAGAACCTCTTCCTTTCATGTATTTTGTCTTTGATGCGTTGATGGCAAGTCCAATCCGTCTAGCTTCAGCCTTCAGTCTGATGTACGTTTCCACCATCATCTCAAAGTTCCGTGCCATAATGTCAATGTCATCGGCGAAGCCAAGGAGCTGGATGGACTTCCTGAATATCGTGCCACTCGTGTCTATCCCAGCTCTTCTGATCACACCTTCTAACGCGATGTTGAACAGCAGACACGAAAGTCCATCACCCTGCCGTAACCCCCTTCGAGATTCAAAGGGACTCGAGAGTGTCCCCGATACTCGAACAACGCACATCACTCGATCCATCGTCGCCTTCACCAATCGCGTCAGTTTATCCGGAAGTCCGTACTCGTGCATAATCTGCCATAGCTGATCTCGATCGATTGTGTCGTATGCGGATTTGAAATCGACGAACAAATGATGTGTGGGCACGTTGTATTCGCGGCATTTCTGTAGAACCTGCCGAATCGCAAAAATTTGGTCCGTGGTAGCGCGGGAACCCATGAATCACGCCTGGTATTGCCCCACGAACTCTCTTGCATATGGTGACAGACGGCGGCATAGAATTTGGGAGAGTACCTTGTAGGCGGCGCTCAGCAGTGTGATCGCGCGGTAGTTGCAGCAATCCAACTTGTCGCCCTTTTTGTAGATTGGGCATACGACACCTTCCATCCACTCCTCCGGTAATATCTCCTCCTCCCAAATCTTGGCAATTACCCAATGCAGCGCGCTAGCCAGTGCTTCACCACCGTATTTTAATAGCTCACTTGGTAGTTGATCTACACCAGTTGCTTTGTTGTTCTTCAGCCGACCGATCTCCTCCTCAACTTCTTGAAGATCAAGGGCCGGTAGCCTGTCGTCTTCTGCGCGTGCTCCAAGGTATGTTGCTGTGCCACCTTCGTTTTCTGCTGCTTCACCGTTGAGGTGCTCGTCATAGTACTGCTTCCACCTCTCAATCACCTCACACTCGTTCGTGAGAAGGTTACCGTCCAAGTCCTTGCACATATCGGCTTGCGGCACGTAGCCTTCGCGCGAACTATTTAGCTTCGTTTACGCGGTACAGATTTACCTATGGCTGAACGGATGTCCCTCCAGCCATCTTCAAGAGAAGCTGCGCCAAGCTGCTCTTCCGTGGGTAGTGCAACTTCCAGCTGCTGCGCGTAGTCCTGGGCAACTCCGGCGTCCCGTAGTTGCTCAATGTTGGGTCGCGGCGTTCGACTTCGACGGGTGTTATGAACCGTCGAGAGTTTTGAGCGCATGCATACTGCAACTAGGTAGTGGTCCGAATCTATGTTCGCACTGCGGTACGTGCGGACGTTGATAATGTCGGAGAAGAATTTCCCGTCGATTAGAACGTTATCGATTTGGTTTTCTGTGTGTTGGTCAGGTGATCTCCAGGTGGCTTTGTGGATATCCTTGCGGGGGAAAAAGGTACTTCGAACTACCATACCCCGGGAGGCTGCAAAGTTCACGCATCGTTGGCCGTTGTCGTTCGATACGGCATGCAGGCTGTTTGGCCCGATTGCCGGTCTATACATCACCTCCCGTCCTACCTGAGCGTTCATGTCGCCGATGACGATTGTGACGTCCCGTTAGGGAAAAGTCGTCGTACACCTGCTCCTGATGCGCATAGAACGCTTTTTTCTCGTCGTCGGGTCTCCCTTCGTGTGGGCAGTTGAGGAAATTTTGAAAATCTTAAGGGAGTTTTGTAGATGTTCAGAAAACGTTGCATAAGTTACAGGATATTCTTCGAGACATCCTTCCTGGTCAGCAGGAAATATTTAAAAGATCTCCACTTAGACGGAGATATTAGTAAAGTTCTCTGGATATTTTTCCAAAACTTCAAGTTGATCAAGTTCTGAGAATCTCCAACTGCAACTCCAACTTAAGCATTTAAATATCCTTTCAAGATAGTAGGTTGTTCAGGAAGTATTCAAAAGTTTTCCAGCTTATTGCATCTAATGATATTGATATTCAAAATCCGGTATCTGAAAAACCCGATAAATTTAATTATAACCTGATTTTTCATAATTTATGTCAAATGTCAAGATTTTCCGAAAATTTTAATTCTTATTTTTTTCTTGCTTTCTTATTTCGAAGAATTTTCCTCTTGAAAATGCTGTTAAACCCGCACTATAGTTAAGTTTCCGAAGATCTGGAATTACAAATTTTTAAATCTAGGAGATTCAAATTTGTCGCCTATGATATCATCACCTCGTAAAACATGATAAAATGATACACATTCTTATTTAATTTGTTTTTAATATTCATGTACTAGATTTTTTTAAGAAATGACTGTCTACTAAGAATCTTGCAATTCTATCTTAAAGGGCGAACACGAAATTATTGCGACACCGAAAATGTCATGTCAATTTTCTTATAATGTTTAGAATCAAACCAAAATTTTAGGGTAGTTTTATACATATATTTACTTCAAAAATCAAAAGAAAAGTTAATCGATGGAGCCTTGAGTGTAAAATTGAACGCATTTTCGCTTGATGCCCTCCATCAAAGTCTTTACAGTGTCATCCGGTACCAGTTTCTCAGTTTTTTTTCCATTTTCTTAACATGTCCTTCTCGTCTTTGACTGTCTTCTTGCTCTTCCGAAGTTCCCGCTTCATTATTGCCCAGTACTGCTCCACCGGGCGCAGCTCCGGACAGTTTGGCGGATTCATGTCCTTTGGAACAAAATGGACAGAATTGGCCTCATACCACTTCAGGACACTTTTAGAATAGTGGCATGATGCCAAATCTGGCCAAAATAGCGGAGCTTCGTCGTGCTGCTGCAAGAACGGCAAAAGGCGCTTCTCGAGGCACTCAGCTTTGTAGATCTCGCCATTTACTGTGCCCTTTGTCACGAAAGGCTCACTCCTCAGTCCGCAAGAGCAGATGGCCTGCCAAATGAGATATTTGGAAGCGAACTTCGACATTTTCTTCTTCTTAAATTTGTCGTCCACATCGAACTTGCTCTTGCCGGTGAAAAACTCCAACCCCGAAATTTGCTTAAAATCGGCTTTTATATACGTTTCGTCGTCCATCACACAGCAGCCATATTTTGCCAGCATCTTCTCGTAGAGCTTCCGTGCCCGAGTTTTAGCCGTCGATTGTTGCCGCTCATCGCGGTTTGGGAAGTTCTGTACCTTGTATGTATGTAGTCCAGCTCTCTTCTTTGCATTCTGGACGTAGCTCTGCGACATGCCGATCTTTTTAGCCAAATCACGGCTTGAGACGTTGGGATTTGCTTTAATCATCCGCTTCACCTTTCCCTCCGTCTTTTTGTTCTCCGTTCCCGGTTTTCTTCCAGCTCCTTTGCCGTGGTCCAACGTCAACCGCTCCTGGAACCGCTTCAACACTCTGGAGACGGTTGCATGGTGAATGTTCAACATTTTTCCCAACTGCCGGTGCGACAGGTCAGGAAATGCCAGGTGTTTGGAAAGAATTTGTTCTCTCAACTCGCGTTGGTTCACCTCCATTTTCGTTGAATCGAAAAACACGACTTCGAGTTTGACAGCATGTACACAATACACATCAATGAGAAAGTGTGCAAAATTTGGTTGATTTTTACCCAATGGTAAAAAAGTTATGCCCTGTTGAATGTGTCGCAATAATTTCGTGTTCCCCCTTTAGTCTTAGAATTATGACATTTGATTAAGTTTCGTAGACTATTAGTTACATTTTTATTCGAATAATTTATGCTTTCAATCTGTATCAGAGATATCGATTTTTTAAGTTAAAATTTTTGGAAACATATGGATTTGGGATCTTAAAACCATTTGTATTTTAACATTCAAAATGTTAAGAATTGTGCATGGCCATATATCTTCTACATTTTCCTCAGTCCTAAACGTATGAAATCTATTCTGTGTACACTTTACCATGTTTCAAAGCCACAATTTTAGAAAATTATAAAATTCAAACTCCTTGAACTTTATTTTGATTCCTACGTCTGAGATTTAACTGATGATGAAATATTCAAAATCTAAACTTAAACTAGTTACAAAAGTCATGGAACTCCTAAATCTGCTAATTTTCATAATATTTATATATTTATATTTGATTGTGATTCAATTACAAGAAGCACGATTTATTTGCAAAAAGCATGAAAAAACGATCATTGCTTGTTAAATTTCAGTAAGCTTTTAAGGCTCCCACAATCGAGGTCCCAATCGTTGTTATGAAACAAATATAATGAAATTTATTGTTTCACCATTAAAAAAATAGTGAGCCTCATAGTCATGTTACTGGTCACAGAAAAATACCTAAAAGCAAGATGCCTTGACGCAATTTGATTGATCTTCGCGAGTTTTTATTTAACCGTAGTTTAGCAAAATAAAAAAAGCAACAGTCCCCCTTCATATATTTTTTTTTAACTACGCCATTGCATATGATGTTATGGGGCTCCATGAAGCAATTCGACTAAAAAGATTCATTTGGGGTATCATATTAGACATCATTTTTGGCTGTAGAATTTCAAGATATCAACTTCAGAATGATTTGTAGAACTAGACATATTATGTCCACACCACTTTGTGTCCCAATCAATGCTGTTGAGTTTCATTAAGGGTGAACATTCCAATTAAACACCTTACAATGTATTTTTGAACCTGTTGAACATTAAGATTTGAACTTCAATATTATTTGGATAACTTTTAATACCACGATTCTCCCGATCAGTTTTCTTGTATGTTTTACTGTTTCAACGTTTATGCTGGTTATTTGAAAAAAACTCTTCTCTAGAATTTCATGAGACTATGAATATCTTGATCTTCAACGTTTTCATGGAAATCCCATGACGGTGATTTTTGACAATTGATTTCGCGTAGGGATCATATCGTTCCCTTACTGCTACAGCTAGATAACTCAAAATTTGAAGTGTCACAAAAAAGAAATTTGAAAATACCACTTATTTTCAAAACGATGCTATGAACTTCAAAATGGTTTTAAAACGCATAATCTGGCTACATTGATACGATTTAATTATCACACTATGATCGAGTTTCACATGTTTCATGTGGTTTTAACGAAACAACATTGAAAATAAAATAAAAATCATAAAGTTACCTAGAAATCTAAAAAATTTCTGTCACGGTTTGTTCTGAGCTAGCGCAAGTTGAAATTAATGGAAAATAAACTTTAATCTGGAAACACAAAATAATGTCCGAACTTTAGCAATATTGAACCTACAGCACAAGTAACATTTCTGGTTATATGAGGGTTCTGTAGACCATTATTAATTCTCAGTAGAATGCTTTAAAACCTCGATAAAACTTACAATGTTGCTTGGCTGAGGATTAATTATGATTATTCACTTCCCTTTCCACTGCAAAAAGGTTATTTGATTTGTTCACGAATACATTGCTTGACTAACTCGATTGAGGATCGAATGGCATGAAAACAAACTCGATTATATCGAGTTAGGGTTTTTGATCTAATTTCCGTCCTACTAAGCACAACCCGCGCTTAACCTCTCTTTTCTGAACGATTTCTAGTCTAGTCTAGTCTAGTCTAGTCTAGTCTAGTCTACACATACACAGCCAGTACTTGAAAGAATCCTGGAAAATGATACATCTATCATTTTTCTTGTCATTATTAATGCCTGCTGCACATCAAGGATGTGAAAAAAACAAAAACAGCGGCCAGGCCTACTGTGTAGCGTTTAGTTAATTTTTGTGGAATTGAATGTTTACCATGTCTACTTAATAAGTATAGGCAGTGGTTAACATTTAATCCACAGGTAATCAAAGATCGGGGACATACCGTACCAACCGCTCCGTATGCAGGATTTGAAAATAGGCTATATAAATCGTTGGGAGTGACAGAGCTAAGAAAATTAATGTACACTCCTTGGTTGTCCGATCTCCTGGGATGGAACACAGGTATTTACCCCTTGTGTTCGAGCGTACAGTCCTCCCTTCGTACAAGCGTGGACGGCACCGCCCACCCACTGCCATCCCTCAATCGATCCAGCCGACCTGAGTCGAAGGACAACAGAGAGCGGTGTGCGGACGTAACCTATACGGAGGGAATGCTGTATTCGCCTAGGTTATAGCGCCCTTGCTCGCTATTCGTTATTCGCTGTCTACAATGAGAAGAAACAATGCATGAAATTTATAGTGAGTAATTTTAATATATATTGATTTTAATATTATATTTATTTTATTATATATATATTAGCCCTCTCGATTGAATGCGCATGTTTAAACAACGTTGATCCAGGTACCTATCATATAAATTTGCATATAATCTAGTTATGATTATTGTCAATAATACTTACATTTCGATAAAGATGATGCTGCCTACTTTACCTGTTATGTGATACTTATCATCACAGAGTCCAACCTTGAATTGCAGACCAGGTCCACTAACAAAACACTCGTTCCGAGAAGGGGTTTATGGTCTTCTTCTTCTTCAGGTTCGCTCATCACCCGGAATGAAGGCTCGGTGCGGTTAGTAATATCAAACAGTGTTACATGCAAACGAAAAAACGAAAAAGAGATGCAACCAGGATTAGTTTTTTAAAGTAATAGTTTCATCTGAATACCCAATTAACCATATCTCAGTGACATTGTACCACTCTGAACCCACACCTAAAGCTATTTTGTGATTATATGGTTACTTTGGTATTCACATAAAATGTCGTGCAAGTACCAGAGGTTCAACAGCGCCCAACTATGGACAGCTCAATGTTAATACCATTTACTCTTTGAATCAGCTTACACCAACATGATAATCTACTAAGAAACATCTAAGAATGTATAGAGATAAAGTTCAAAAATACAGTTTTAACTGATGGTACTTTATAAACGTCAAACTTTTCAATATTGGACCCTGCCAACACACGGCGCCAGCACGGCAATGTGGGCCGTCAGAATGGTTCATCGGTTGCGAAGTGAAGTGCTTCTTAAACTGAAGCGATACATTTCTCAATGTTTCAACGTTATCCTAACGTAAACTTAATATTATCACCCATATGCCTGTCCACGCCCGAAATCCATCCACCACACAGAATCAAATAAAAATGTTTCTGTATGTCAAACACGTCCAGACATAAACGAGAATATGGGTGTATATCTTCACTGTAACAACTACGGGTAATCATCGAAAATACTTGCATTTTACTCAGGCACTTTTGAGCAAACTGCAATCACTCTCTCATACTCGTAATGTGCCACGACCAAATTGGCACAACGACGCCCTATACGCTCTCTGACCAAAGCGCAGGGTCTCTCTTTTCTGAACGATTTCAAACAAAAAATGGAATATTTCAGTCAAAGACGACTTCTAAATTTATTCACCTTCCCATACGTACCGTTGTGTTTGATAAAGAGTCACAAATTGTTGAGATATTGTTTAAAATCTAATAATGCTTCTCATTAGCGTAAATAGAGAGGAGCTTGTCCCCCCCAGACATTGGGTTCCCCCCCCCCCAGAAAATTTCAGAAATAAATAACGGTGCAATTTGCTTTCCAGATTATTCAGAATAAATTCTGTTGTGATTTAAATTGCTTAATATATTGCATATTCATGGTTGATAATTTGTTTTTGAAATTATCCTTAAAATACGCTACTTTTAATATATTTTTTATTAATATCAGTATTGAAATTATCATCAGAACGCCCTTTTAATTATACTTATTATTCTTTTTGAACTCGAATCGGAAGTCTTTTGGAATTCTACTTTAATTCTCCTGCTATTTTTCTCACGATGCCCATTGAATTCCTCAGATTCATCTAGGAATTCAAATCAGAATTTCCTTTTGTCTCACAATTTCATAGAACTTCATCTCAAAATTATCTTGTTGCTTCCTTAGAATATTTCCCCTACTTTTTTCTCCTCAAAATTTCTTCAATTCCTTTTAAATCTTCCACAAAACTCCATAAGTAAAGGGTGTCCACGATGAAATTGCCACACACAAAATTGATTCGCAAAATTCGAGTTTTCATCCGATTGCCATCAAATTTTCAGGGATTGAGAAATAACTATTAAACTTCATTTTACCATTTTACTCGTATTTTATTTACAGTCCATACGCAAATGCCCGCACCTTGGCCTTAACCCCGGCCATAAGATTCTGCACAACCTGTGAATCAACCGTTTTTTGCATGTAAACCCATACTTTCTTCAGTTCCTCGACTGTCTTCACTACCTTAGGTCGTTTAAGAAGGTGCTGCTTCATAATCGCCCAGTACTTCTCGATGGGGCGGAGCTCCGGAGTGTTGGGAGGGTTGAACATACCACTTCAGCACGTCCTTGGAGTAGTGGCATGAGGCCAAATCCGGCCAGAAGATTGTTGGGACGTTGTGGGCCTTCAGGAGAGGAAGCAGCCGCTTCTGGGGGCACTCTTTTATGTACACCTGTCCATTCATCGTGTCCTGGGTCACGAAAGGTGCACTCCGCTTCCCGCACGTGCAGATGGCTTGCCAAACCAGGAATTTCTTCGCAAATTTGGACATCTTCTGAGTGCGGACATGCTCCGGAAAATGAAATTATCCTTGGCCGTGAAAAATAGGTTGCCGAGGATCTGTTTGAAGTCGGCCTTCACATATGTTTCGTCGTCCATGATGCAGCATTCAACTTTCGTCAGCATGTTGAGGTACAACTTCCTGGCACGGGTTTTGGCGGACTTGTTCTGCTTCTCGTCGCAATTAGGGGCCTTTTGTACCTTGAACGTTCGAAGCCCAGCCTTAGTTTTGGCCTTCTGGACAAAACTTCGGCTTAGGTGCAGCTTCTTAGCCACATCCCTAACGGAGGCGTTCGGATTTCGGTTGAAGGCCCAAACTACGCGGTTGTGATTTTTGGTGTTGTACGGAATACTTTTTCCTTCACTTCTGGGCTTCCGATCGGTGGTCAACCGTTCCTCGAACCGCTTAATCACTCGCGACACCGTGGAATTCGCGATTCCCAACGTTTTAGCGATGGAACGATGCGAGAGATCCTTGTTCTCGTGATGAATGCGCAAGATTTTATCACGCACGAGCTGTTCTATCGACTCCATTTCCGCGAGTTTTGATCACAGGACTTTAAAACTTGCAGGATGTAAATAATGCACTATGAACTAAATCCACCCAAATTTTCATTAAATTCTACCCAACGGTTAAAAAGTTAGAGCAATTTCATAGTGTGGCAATTTCATCGTGGACACCCTTGGCAGAGTTCTATTAAAAAATCTTAAAAAATTAAGAACCCTGAACATTCTTCTGAATCTCAAAGCCCTGAGTTTTTTTTTCAGGGCAAAATCTGGAACCTTGATAATTTAACATATCTTACGTTTTAAGTTTTTTTTTCCTCAATTCCAGATTAACTTCCATATTTGTTTTTTTTGCTCTCTAAATTTAGGATCACTAAGATTTGTAAAAGTTATAAATTTCGAAAGAAAATGGCATAGTCTAAGATTCTAAACAAATATCAAAGCCTCACAGTATTGTCAGCTTTCCTAGATCCCAAAACATTACTGTGCTAACAGTGCAAGCAATCGTCTTGAAAAATGTCCTCAAAACAAAAGGCATGTCATGTAACCTCGAAAATCTTAAAAGTGAAGAGTCTGCCGGTCAATTCAGCAGGGTGTGAGAGAAGCTTTTCGGCCATGAGGCGCATCAAAACGTGGCTGAGAACTACTTTGTTCATCACTAGCGGTACTAAACATTGAAAATGAATTTGTCAAAGAAAAGGTTACTCCTGAACAAGTTCTCAACAAGTTTGCTAAAGGCAACCGAAACGTAAAACTCGTGTGAAACTTAAAATTCGAGAAAACGCATTCGTCAAGGTATTTTTTTTTTGGACTGAAATAAATATATCTTTTAAATACACAATATCCGTAGATTATATTGAAGCCGGAAACCTCAAAACAACTTAAATATGGGTACATTTTTATAACATGTTTGAAATCGTTTAAATCAATGAACTTTATGTGAATAGTACAAGTATATAGAATAAAGTAATCCCCCTCCCTATACAACCGATGGTTTATGTCTTGTCAGCTAGGGCCATGTCCCCCCCCCCCCCAGCCCAACAAGCTAATGACGCCTCTGCTGCATCTTGATTCTAAATTCGTTCTACGAGTTTCAATTCCGTCCTAACGCATTGAAACGCCATTAGATTTTCTTCGCCCTACGGATAAACGTATAAAAACGGGATTTGCTAGGAGCGCTTCTTTTGTTTTGAGAACAATGAGCGTAAATATTCATACAGTGCGCTCTAGTAGAATTTATGTTGTAGCTAATGAACTAACACATCGAAACAAACCTATTATTGATTTGTGCACGGTGAAATAATTGATATTATTGATCTTTTCTGATCGATAGAACGGAAATAGGCCATTACGACGAAGTAGCGCTCAACCCTACCTAGTTGCTGCACACAATATCGCACACACACTTAGAAAAATTGAAGTAAATTTAGGTGCTCTGAGACTGACATATACGAACGTAAATTCAGCTTAATCAAACGTGCACAGCAAAAATCAATGTAATTCAAGCTGATGTATGAAACAATGATGTAATAGCAAAAAGCAGATACAATATTACATCACTGGATGTAATTTTGTTCGCAAAATCGATGCACATCATACAACGTTATATTACACAACCGATGGTTTGACCTGGTTGCAGCAGTTTGGATGTAATATTCAACAACTTTTTTTTTTTCTGTCTACATACTATTGAACTGTTCAGTCTGGGAGCACTTAATTTTACATGACATGTTTGTTTACGTCTCATCCTTTATGTCAAGGATGGATTTCGTCACGTGTAAGATTAAGTATTTCTAAGTGTGTAGTTTGAAGAACATAAATCTCTGCTTTGTTTGATCTTTTGATACAAGATGTCAGATACAAGATTGACAAGATGAATATTTTGTTTTAATCAACTTAGAATCGCCAAATTTCAAGTTACCTTGTTGTGGCGTTAAAGAGACGATGGGGGATCTAACTCGTTTTAAATCACTAGCACAGTTTTTAATTGAGAGCATTTTATGTCAACCACTGCCTGCATTTGTACAATGTATTGCTATCACAATGATACTTTATGCACAGAGAAAACGAGCAAATATTCAACCCATAAGATTATCTAGACCAGATCGTGCATCGAACCCACTGCCTCCGAATTGGTTATACCGTGCCTCTACTATCTAGGCTATCTAAGACCCCTCTGAGCACAAACAACATGTAGGATGCCTCATAATTTCTCTTCAATTATCATCAGAACCAACTTGCGTAACATGTTTGTGTCTTAGGGCTAGAGCTAAGAACAACATCTAGTTCTATTCCTATTTAACATGCAACAGCCAACAACGAACCAATAAATAGCCCACAAACCAAGCCTCAATGCTCGGTTCTTCGTTGAAAAAAAAAAAAAATGCATCACTTCCTCCTATATGGTTACAAACTACCGAAGCACGATTCTCCAGCTCTGCTTGCCTTGGAGAAGTCAGTAGAAAAGTTGATTTCACCTAGTTTTCTGCTCCCATCATCCTGATTCGTAAAATAGCTGCCAACAAAGTAGCATAATAGATTGCAGCATACATAGAGAAAGGGCAGTAACCTTTGCCGACGCTTCTGGTCGCCTCGTCAACTTGTGTCCAACAGCACAGGATGCAATCTCGATTGGAAATGTTGAAGCATTACGACATCTTGATTATTATTGCTGGACGACTGCGGATGGACAAACCGAGAGACACAGCGCCATGCCTGGCGAGGCTTATCACACCCAGTCGCCTTTTATTTCGGTTTCCTCCGATGACGCCTGACGTCAGTGCAGTGAATGTATGTTATGAAAGCTTCTTTTTGGCAGTTATATTTGCATATGCAGCAGCAGCAGCAGCAGCATCAACATTTCCGTCCATAATGCGGTTGAAGGTGTGAGATTTGGAGATGATGGTTATCTTTTTTGGGAGAGATGCATCTCGTTTGCGTCATCAGGCGACGTGGCCCAGCAGAAGAGTGATGTGACGGTTGCATGGGAAAGGTGCATGCATTTCACCACCGGTAGGTGTGGACTGGTGTATGACATGTGCTGTGTGAGTTGTATAAGTAACTGGCATTTTCGGTAATCGGTGGAATTTTTACTGCTGTGTAAACAGCAATTAGGTGGATGAAAATGAAGGTAGCATGTGTTATAAATTGATACAGCAGTGTCTTATCGCAGGATGGGTTTTTGAGGCAATCATTTAAGCTCTGTAATGAAGATGAATATATCAGTTTCTTTATAGGTGGCAACGATTTTATATGTGGAATGAAAATATTCCGATATCAATGATGATTAAAAATATGCTATGAAAAATGTGGGCCCATCAGATATAAAATTTTGTGAACCCATCAGGTCATATAGTTTCGTTTTATTTGGGTAGCAGTAACACTTCTTTCAGCAAAAAGCAAATAGATCCACTCGGCCAGAGAGCACGATGTGGACTTGAACTTAACAAATCATTCATTTCAGTAGCAAGGTGGTAACATTAACTTTATAACGAACAATTCAGTATTTCCATCTTGCACTTTAGACCTCTCAACCGGTGGGTTTCCGCGTACTGCCTGTGAACGATCGATGGATTTCCAATACATAATTCTGGCAGGCCAAGTATCTGCTCGCAATGCCATCGACTTAAATGTATCGTCTACCAAAACTTTAAACGAGATATAGTCAAGAGTATCATTCGTCTTCCATTTTATCTTTGACGGTCATTGCTTGATTTGCCATGGCTTTTAGCGATCGAGATACCATGTCACATTTGTTAGATATTGTAACTTAGAATCAAAGAAAACGCTGTGTTGAAGAGAGTTTTTACATTTACTGATATATCAGCAAAATTTATGTTCATTGAGATCCAGCAAAATAAAATGCCGAGCTGGTCGGTGTACAGAGCAGTAAGCCAATAAGTTAGCCAATAGTAGAACCCAATCAATGTTTTTCTACACTGTTATTTGGCTCATTATTAGAAGCCACTTGGTCCGTTTGAAAAGTGCATCCTGCCACTCGTGTGGCATTACAAGTTAAAACGTTAAGCGAAATAGTGTTTGTTTGTCATTGATGAGCGTTAGACTGATGCAAAATATGAAATATTCACAGTGCTCAAACGGTTCCAAATTGAGTCCTGATTAGCCTTCTGAAATTAGAACTTATTTGGTATGAAACTGACGTGGCACAAACCATTTGTACATCCCTATCTGAAAATACACGATCAGTGTTCACTCTAGGATTGGGCGATCTTCAGAGAAAGATCGATCTTGACGGATCGATCTTATTTTTGGCTCTAGAATCGATCCACTGATTAAATCGGTACCAGAGAATCGATCATTGGTAGATCGATCTTTTGATTTTTATTTTAATACGCTTGTTAACTCCAAGAAATTCTTTCCTTTATAATGTTCAATTTAATGTTGAGGTACACTAATAAAATTCCACACATTTTTAATGACGAATTTCCATGTGAAATTCCACATGATTTTCATATGACCACACATAAACAGAATCCACCCAGAAGCACACATGAAATTGATGAGTCAAATGAATAGTATGTGTGGTTACACATGGCTTTTATGTATACACATATTAAGTGTGTGTCTGACACATAAATATTATTTGTTGATCACATTGCAAAAATTCATGTGTGGGACACATAAAAACAATCTTTGAAATTTTATCAGTGTAGCACAAACCTTCAAATGTTGCTGTATCAGTAAATATTGGAAACGCAAACAGTGACGTCATTGTAGGGAGCGATGCTGATGTTGACGTTATGTTCGTTAAATTTATAACGCAGTCTGTGTCTGTCTGGTAAGAGTAAATATTTTTTTTTCTATGTAAATACACTTAACAAATTTAACAACTATTTTTTTTTTAAGATCGAAAAGATCGAAAGAAGAGATCGATTTTTTTCGATCTTTTTGTGGACAAAGAATCGATCCGAAAAATCAGAAATCGGGATGAAAAAGATCGATCTTCCAAAGATCGATCCAAGATCGCCCAATCCTAGTTCACTCGGCTGTCGACAGAAGCAGACCACTATCAATGTGTGTCACGCGATCGTCTGTTTACTCGGCAGCAACCATTGTGTGGTCCTTCACATTGTTCTTCATCAGCAGTTCTTTCGGTCGATGCGTCGTCGACTTTGCAAAGCAACCGTTTTGTGACGAATGTGTGAGTGCTGACCACGTTTTGCGTCCATTGCTACAATGGAAGCACTCTGACCCGCGTTGGTGAATCTGCCATAGGGTAGAGAACTACTTCGGCCTAATCGCCCATTTTGGGCCTATCGAGCAGAAAACTTCAAATAAATCCATGATTTCATAGTTAACAAGTCAATTATGCGTTTGGTACGATACTTTAGGTAATAAGCTAGAACGAAGTCAATGAGAACGCGTGATATGAAGGTTTGCACCCATTATTCCCAAAAACAAAAGAAGCGCTCCGACCGAATCAATTTTTATCTTCATCCGATAGGCCGAAGTAAATTCATTGGCATTTCAATTGCGTTTCAATGCGTTAGGCCGAGTTTAAAATCCGTAGGCCGAGTTTGGCATCAAGAAGCAGTGTTGGACTTTTGACAATATCTCAACGATTGGTTTCTCGTTTTCAAATCTTACGGTACGTACGGAAAGGTAGATAAATTTGGAAGCCATCAGTGATAATAACATTCCGTTTGGTGCTAAACTGAACTAGATTAAGAAAGACTAAGTGCGGGTTATGCTTAATAGACCGGAAATGGGGTAGTTAACCCCAGAAGTAAACCACTGGAAGCTGCTCCCGTTCTGGAAGAGGAGGCTTATTGGATAGCGGAGGATGAAATGTTTATTGTGTTGCACCTTTTGACTATAGTGAACAAGAATCCTCGGCTCTGTAAAGTTAATTCGGTTGCGCCTTATCAAATAAATTAATAATAATAAAAATACACGATGACTTTGCTTTAAAAAATCATAGCTGCGCTTGTTGTAATTTTTTGCAGCTACAACTTTGTTTCGAATCACTTTTCGAGAAAATGTAAGGAACAAATGTAATTAATGATTCACGTCACTGATGTCTAATGATAATGCTCAATCAACTGTTCAGCAGGCAACACTGGTGTTTCTGGTACGTAGAATACGGCACACAAATCATGGCTAATGCACTGTACCAAAACACCGTCCTATGTTCGAATGAAACCTCAGACCATTCAAATCGAAACATCCAAATCGCCCTTTCGAAGGATAGCTGCAATCGGATGACGGTTGTTTTGAAATCAGATGACTTTCCCCTCGAATACAGGATGAACATTGTTATGAGAAGGGATAGGACCTACATTTGCAATGCTTAATGCTCATAGCATTGATTGTCATCCTAAAATGAAATGAAATGGTTCATCCTCATAACGCAAAACATTCAAAACGATGTTGTAAATAATTCTATCGAACGTCATTTACTGAGCAGCCAAACAAGGTGGAAACATAGCCATTGCTATCAGCGGTGTAACGATCACGGATAGCCTACATACGGGATAAGCAATATTCTGCTTGGCCCGTTTTTCTCATTTCCTTTACTGCTCGATTTGTTTCAATCGGATTATTACGGATGTTGATATACTTCTTTATTAATAATCCACAATATTACGACGCAAAATATTTCAAAAGGCCAACTCAAGGGCATAACCAAATGTGTTCGTCTGATAAAAATCAGGGTTCTTTGTGAACAAAGAACTATGGCTTGCCTCACTTTTAGTGGAATGTTCAGTTCATTGAGATGTGTTTCCGAAAAATTTAAAATATTAGAAGAAGTGAGTTCTAGTGAAAATTTTCATAAAAAATTTGTGCCAAACCTGTGAGGAATAAGTAAAATCTATTGAAGTTGTGAAAGTATAAATGTTCATTAGTTTAAATCTTATTTTGTAGATAGCTTATCGATAACTTTTAGAACTCGAATTATGAGATCGCCATAACTACACAATAATTATGAAATGCCATGAAATTAGCACTTTGTAACCTGATGCATTCTAAATTGAATTTTATAGTACACTAAAGTTAGTTTAGTAATACTCGCCAAAAGGGGAAAACCGCAAACTAATCCTTGTGAAAAGCACAGGTAAGAATTCAAATTGTAAAAAAGCGTCAGTATTTTAAGGCAACATATTTTCACGCTAAAAGGAAACCCATTAACGTGGGAGTCGGTGTCGGTGTCGGCGTCTGGTTCGACGTCGGTGTTGGGAAAAGTGGGATCTTCTTCAACAGACTCGTGTTGGACGAGTCGACACGAGAAGATCTTTCCGTGTACGGAAACGTATCGCATACGTATCGAGAAGCCAGCACGGTATTGGCTGAAACATGAACATTCCACGCTCGACCGGGGACAACTCTACTCCTGGAATTCGCTTACCACCCACTTCCCCCTCGGAAAATTCCTAGCTCGAATTAGTCAGTTATGGGTCAGTTTACATCTGTGCGAATTTGCTAGCGCTAGTGTACTAGTCAACTAGCACGAATTTCAGTTGCTCCTGAAATCTCATGCTGGTAGACGCTGATTCCCTGTTTACATTATGCTGGTGAGCTTTTTTGCTAGCAGCTGACTCATTAGCGCTAGTGAAATAGCATGAGTGTAAACACCCCATTGAACAGAGTAAATACGAAGCTAATCGAGGTACCCACCATCCATCCTCGCTAAAACGTTACGCTGTCGAGCTTCGAACACGTTTAAGGTTCAAGCCTCGGAAAGCGGTACAACGGGAACATCGTTACATGCAGGTACTTGACTGTCACAATAAGAAAGGTAACGTTACCACACAGGTTAGTGCACATCTGGTGTTAGGATAATAGTTGTTCACCCTGAAAAGATAATGAGCTTGAAGATAAATAGATAACTCTCTTAAGCTGAAATTTGCTAGGCCTTAATTCTTTATCGGTCGTATTAAATCTTTTCTTCACCATGAAAGGTTTTGTTTTTATTTTCCACAAAGGGTAACTCAAGTAAGTCGGTTAACTTTTTGATTTACGTCGTGTTTGACTAGGTCCACGATTTGTATTTATTGTAAAATAATAATAATAATACATTGTAAAATTCGGTTTGGTAACAACAATAACTCGCCTAGAGAATCAGAGTTTCAGGTCGGGCATCCCTGAATCAAACATTCCTCAAACGACCTCCAAATCGGAGTTGCCTTTATGTCGTTTGTAGGCTAACATAGGTTAAACCAAATTTCGACGACAGGGAATATGACAATGTAACGCTCAGATCGGAGTTCTTGAGTAAAAGCAAAGCGTTACAGAGGTGGTACGAACATTGGTAAAGCGTTAAAGGGGTTGTCTATTCCGTGGTGAATGGAGTTTCCTATACCAACAAATTATTGTTGCATCTATTATGAAATGGCTGTTCATGACTATTCAGTATGGAAATGTAAACAATCGAATTATAAATTTTATCTAAGCATGTGCAAGTCATCCTTAAATTGTTGTCTACAAATTAATAACATCCTTTATTTGGAGGACAGTCATATGGATACTCATCAGTTGATGACGAATTCAACCATAAGACAATCATCCGAAATTTGATAGCATATTGTTAAAGGACTCGAGCAATGCAAAAATCATTCGAAGAATCGCCAATCAGCATCGTGCTCCAGTCAGCATCGTGCGGATCTACTTGCTTTTGGCTGAAGGAAGCGTTACTACTACCTCAAGCTACAACAAATTTAAACAGCATTTTTCGGTGCTCAATATATCTGTAAATTTTCTACCTTGTTTGAATCTTATTCCTCTTCGATCCTTGTTTGGACCCTACCCGAGGTAATCCTTCTTGGATATCGATTTGGAAAATTTCTCTTAGATCTTTCAGATTCTTATAGTAATCTGCTTGGAAGTCGATTTGGATAAAACATTTACTGCCGCCGTGGCGCCTAAGCGCAAAAGAAAAGGGAAATCTCTTGATCCCCCTTGTGATAAAATTATTTTGAGCAATCAATTTGATATGCTCACTGATGATGAGATTTAGCCATCATCCAGGCAAAATCCAATTAAATATTCCCGGCTTCATGCCGCGAAGGAAAAGGTCCCCCTATTGTGATAACCACTTCCGATTTCCATGCTCTTCGCATGGAACTTTTGAATTTCGTGAAAGTTAAGTTTTCACTGCAAATTGGCCGTCGGGGTGAATTCCGTGTATTGGCTGAAACCTTGGACGGATTTAAATGTCTTTTCAAGTATCTTACTGAGAAGCAACATACTTTTTTTTTACTTACGACACCAAAACTGAACGTGTGTTCAAGGTTGTCATGAAAGGACTGCCCAGTGGTGAATCTCTGGATCAGATCAAAGATGAACTGGCAAAATTACTTGTAGTTGTGCCACTCCAAGTAATCAAAATGAAAATGAAATCCCGTCCTGGCGATTTACGCAACGGGATTTCCAATGATTTTTATTTAGTTCACTTCAAGTCTAGTGAACTAAATAACCTTAAGGCCTTGGAAAAAAGCTAGCCTTATCCTCCATGTCCGTGTGAAGTGGGAACACTTCAGGAAGACTGGAGGAAATTTAAATGTTCAAATTGTGGTGAAAACCACAAATCCAATTTTTGAGAATGTAAGACTCGCAAATAGGTTTTACAATCTCGTTCTAAGCGACAGGTAGGAAGCGCTCCAAGTTCCCGACCAGGTACAAATTCCTCTGTTGTTAACAACGGTCATCGAGGAACAAATTCTACATTCGTACCCGTAGGTGCAAATATCACCCCTGCTTCAAATTCTTCATCTATACCTACTCCCCTCGCTGCTAACAATGTTCAGCGAGTTAATGGAGCTACCTATGCTACTATTGCAGCGGGTAGAAATCAAAATGCTAGCCAACGTAATTCTAAAGGGAATTTTGAAAATTTTGACTATGGAAGCATTACTGCTCCTAAAATGGAATTTTTACAGAAAGAATTAGTTGACATGATTACTGATATGCTTAAATCTAACTCCATGTTCAATGCTTTTCAAACTGGAGTAAAATTTGTGAAAAATATTGTCATGGCTTTGAAATTCAGCAATTGATTTTAAATCATTGAATTTTAAAATTGGAATGCTCGATCTCTTATAGATAACGAAGACGAGCTATTTAACTTTTTGAGAGTTCTTAACGTGCATATTTCCGTTATAGCTGAAACGTTTCTTAAACCTGACCATAATGTTAAAATGGACGCAAATTATTTCATTTATAGAAATGATCGTCTTGATGGAGCCGGTGCTGGCGTTGCCATCATTGTTCATAGACGAATCAAACATAAAATTCTTTCTTCATTTGAAACCAAAGTTTTTGAAACCTTCGCAGTTTCTGTTGAAACAAAATTTGGACAACTTACGTTTGTAGCTGCCTATTTGCCATTCCAATGCGTAGGCCAGCAAAAGAATGTTCTCAATGGTGATCTTCAGAAACTTACCCGTCATAGGTCTTTATTCTTTATTATTGGTGATATTAATGCAAAACAGCGCTCATGGAATAATGCTCAAAGCAATTCCAATGGTAATATTCTGTTTGACGATTGTTGTGCAGGTTATCTCACTATTCAATATCCAAACAGCCCAACATGCTTTTCTTCAGCAAGAAATCCCTCAACTATTCATTTGGTCTTAACTGATTCATGTCAACTTTTTTCCTTGATTTGTTTTCCGTCGATCTTGTTTTCCGTGCTGAGCACCAATGGCAGTTCCCTCAACTGGACCCTACCTATCGACCCATCAACTCATGAACCGGTGATCAACGGCTTTACTTCCCTTCCGAAGGAAGGCGTGATCAAAGATGTTATGCATCAGGCCTACAGGGGTGAGAGGTAATCACGCATACCACTACACCACCGGCGCCACTTCATGTCAAGTTTGTAGCCAATTGGTTACCCATGCTGACTTCGGTTTTGATCACCAGTAGCTTTCTAAATATCACAAGAAATAATTTCTAATCCCAACAGCTCTACTTTCAATTACCATAGAGCTGATTAAGAGAAATTTCGATCATTCATGGAATACAGATTTAATCTAAACATACCTTTGCAAACCAAAGATGAAATTAATTATGATCTTGAATCTCTGACTACTTCTATGGTTGAAGCAAGAGCTGCCTCAGTACCAAAATGCGAGGTTAAATTCGATTCAATTATAATCGACGACGATCTTCAGCTCTTGATCCGGCTAAAAAATGTTCGTAGGAGACAAGATAAAAGAACACGCGATCTTGCCATGAAGTTATCTGGCGGGATTTGCAAAAATAAACTAAAAAGCGTTTCTCTGCCCTGAGGAACAACATTTTTGAAAATAATGTTTCTAAATTAGACCCGAGTTTCAAACCCTTCACAAAAAAAATTGAAGAACCACTCATAAGCCTATTCCAGCGCTTAAAGAAGGTGGTAAAATTTGATCACAAATTCGGAAAAGTTCTCATAATTTCAGTTTGGGTCTTACTAGTCCTATTGAGAATCAGGATGCTCGGGATTATCTGAATATTTTCTAATAAAAAAATGTGATAGCATGTCCAACCAACTCTGAAAATCGCAAACTTCGCGTATGAAGTAACATAAAAACACTTTGAATTTAAGATTCAAATTGAATTGTTGTGTCTTGTAGTACCGTACAGTCGAGTATTAGTACAAGACACTGAAGAAGTCTGCACTTTGTTAACGAAATACGCGTATCTGTCAATGATAAGCAAATAAGGAGTGGAATTAAATGGAAATTACTAATCCTTCTCTCTCTCTCTTTACACTTCCAGTCCTGTTTTGTTGGCACAGTCTCAGAGGGTGTGTGTGTGTTTACTTTAAATAGGGCTAATTCACAAGGCTGCTGATGCATCATCTCAAAGAGTTTAAATTAAAACATCATTGCAAAAATGAATGTGGCATGAGATCCTCGTCAAAATTGAAATTAATGTGGTTAATAATGCATAATAATGCATTCCTACTTCATAAATGACTATATCGAGTGCTGAGAGAAATAATGTATCGATATTAAATATACTTTTGGAAGGACTGCCAGCTGACAAATGTATGCAAAAACTGGGTTAAATTTGTGCGTGACTTCTGCGTGTCCTGAGCACGGCTTATCAAGCTTTTCAATCAGAGATAAAAAATGCCGAATGCGCGAAGCTTTAAAACGAAAAATTACAATTGAGTATTTTGAAAAAAAAATGTCACGAAAAATTTTCGAAGGTGACACTTTTATTAAATGCTAAAATACGAATGTTTTAAGTTTATTATTAAGAATTCTTATGTGTTATCATAAAATCATGGGATAAATGCGGTTACTTGGGTCGATAGAAAAATTCCGAATACATTTTATGGACGGATTAGATGCAATCTCACAAATTTCAAAACCAAGTTAGTATTACCGAAAATTTAAATACTCAACAAAATTAATGCCATTCATATTCATTGTTCTATAATAATACATTTAAATATCGTCGAAAGACTTTAATTAAAATTACAGGTTCTTCCGGACTTTGGATCCACAACTTCTAGATTTTGCAACTGAAAACTTGAGGTTGTGCTATGGTATTCGATGCTTTTTTTATATTTGTTAGGGGCCGTTCAATAATTTCGTAAGACTGTTTCAAGATTTTTCAACCCATCTGATTTTTTTTCTAACAAATCCGAGAAATATGAAAACAAATCCGAAAAATAAGAAAATTCTAGTTTACTCTCCCCCATACAACCTTACGTAATAAGTGAACGACCTCTTACATTTATCAGTTTGTTTTTAATATGAACAAAAGACATGCCATTACATTTTCAGATACATAATCTTGTAGTCAAATTTAAATCTGTGAGATTACAATACTTCCCACCTTTTAGAAGATAAACACGACTTTAGTATATGTATTGGTATCCTTGCACAATAACCAATACAAAGTTAAAAGGGTGAATCTAATCTGATTTGCACCTTAATGGGAAGAGCCACTTTCATTGTAAATGAGAGGAATTTTACCCATAAATAGGTATTTGATTTTTATCGAGCATGCGTAGGGTTTCTTTTCGTTTTGTTGTTTATATTTATTTAGATTGACAGTTCTAACAGCAAACAAAAAAACCTCACAGCTAACAAAAAAAAAAATCATCTCACTAACACAAACCAATCGCATAAATACGAACACTTCTGGAGAGGACTTTGTGCGGCGGTGCCAATTTCAACTATAAAAATTAAGTGTGTGTCGATGAAAAATATTGATCAACTTTTAAATCACTGTGTTTAAAATAAAACTGCTAAGCACCGTATTACACAGTACGCCTTAACACGATGACGTAGTGGTTCGATATGATGGGATATTTTTTTAATAAAATTAATATAAATGTTGATCAACATGAAGGCAAGTACAATTCCATTAAGATAATCGCTATATAGCAGATACAAATAACGATCAACCATTCTTCATCGGAACCCATCAACCGTGATTCAGAACCCACGTGAACACGAACAGCGCCAAATGATACGCCAGATCGCAAACGGATGAAGTATGTATGTTAGTTAACTGCGCTTCCATTTTTCCAACCCCGTGAGCACTGCGAAGCTGCACTGATGCCTTTTCCTCCGCGATGGCTGGCTGACTGATTGGATATTGTTGCTTCTGCTGCCATAACGTTATTTATGCATTGCTATTTAAACATTGTGTTCCTCCGCTGTTTTCACGCTTAACTCATTCAATGTTTTACTCGATGCCACCCCATCCGTTCATCCGAATGGTAAACAAAGATTGCGTAACTGCACCCAGAGTGCATTCACACTGCAAATCCGTTGCAGTCGGTTCTAACCTCTGCACTATTAGGTAGAAGGTGTAGCAGAAGGTACAGATGCTAGCTGGGCTGGAGCAACCTTTTGCGAGCGAGATCTTTGACACAACGACGACGCTGGCAGCTGGTCACGTAACCGACGCTAGCCCAATAACATCCTGCCCTGGCAAATTGCCAATCTGGTTGGTCTACTCTAGCAGTGATAGGGTTTTATCAGCTCGCGAAAGGACAACATTTGGAAACGCGGCCAGTTTATCCACCTGTGACTGGGACACATTAAAGTCAAACCAGTTCGGTTATATCGACCGGGTCGCAGTTTGCCGAATGCGTGTGCGATTCGGGGTGGTTGGGTATAAATTTTCATAAAAGCGTTTTGATCAATTTGCTAATGCAAAAGTGGGTAGCTTGGAAACAGCGATCAAACGGTGGCAGAGTGTAAGAGTATGCGAGAGCGTGTAGAGCCACCACCGAAGCCTAATATGCAAAATTGCATTCGATACGCTGCTGCTGCTGTTATCAAATGTCCCATGTGCCATCGACGACTTGGTGGAGTAACGGCGAACCTCACGCGAGCGGTGGGCTGAGGTTGATTATTAATTCAACATTCTCTATGATATAATCGCAATTAATTCCGGCTAATAAAATAGCTGATCATCTGCTCTTAGATAATCCCATATATTATTAATACTTTAATGGAAAGTTTAATAAAAAGGGGAGTTCAAATATGCAATCTACCGTCATTAAGAGCCAAAAAAAAAGACACCTACATCCTTCTCCAAATATTCCTCATCCGAAACAACTAACATCCTGCGAGTAAGCTACCTCCTTCCACATATTTTACGGCAACCCAAAATCTCTACAGTACTTACTCTCCATAGCTGCTGGCTAACAATAAAGTCCAACAAAAAACATTCATTTGTTTGGTACTTATTTTAATGTTCCCGCTTTTTTACCGGCAGAGCATTTTTGTGTTATTTACGAGCTGAATTCATTTCACTGGTGGGTAAACCTTCTTCATACTAACGGGTTGCGCTCATTGCAGGGCCATTTTGCATTACATTGCTGCTGCTGCTGCTGCGTTTGCATGCTGGAAGGCTAAGAATGACGGTGACGACGAAGGGTGACGTGACGGTACACACAACATCCAGCATTTTTTTTTTCGCGGTACCAAGTTTCGAAGCGCGAGAATTTGGGATGTGAAAGCGGACTGTGATTTCGCGGAGGTAGCGTCAAACATACACAATGGGTCATAAACAAGGAGCATAAAATTACTGTTTAAAAATTTATTTGCTTTAGGTTTTTGCTTTGGCCGTCGGCCGTCTTGTGACTTTCCTTCTACGGTGACGCGGACAAACAGTGATGATGGGCGGAGACATTTTGGCTACTTGGGGAGGGTACGAATATTGTTATTCTTGAAGGTAATTACATCGTAATTGTCATGGAAGATGTGTTAAAAGAATTTATCGGCAAAATGCTCAACTTCCTCCGGAATGGGATTAGGATTTTAGTTTTAAACTTTTCAAAAAGTAAGATCGCAAATCGATTTGGCAAAAAGTTATTATTATTTTACTCTAGCTCAAGTGTTCCGTAAGTACCTATAGGCGTACATAGCATGAGCATGATTGACCACCCACGGTTGCTACTCTGTTATTGCCACATCAGCTGTAATTACACAAAGAACCAATAGACGATGTTTGGGACTAGTAATCATCATCAATGTGTAAAAACTGGTGATCTCAATCTCAGGAATTTGTTGACGTGTCACTCGCTTTGATGGAAGTCGAGAAATCCTCTGCACTTCCACGAGGAATCACTGGGATATTGGATAAGAGGGTAGGGTTTACAGCAGGGTTCGTTTTGAAAAACGATAAGCTGAACTGACGTCCTAACTATAGGGAGGGGCTACTGTATAAATAAATAAGAAGGAATGATCTCACTCAAATAACCAAGTGGAGCTGCACCAACAGCAACTGGCCTCTTCGTAGACTTTCTTCGACCCATCGCAGGTATTTCCTTAAAACACAGACGCCAAAATTCCGGATCCATCTCACCGATATATAATTAATAAAATATAACAAAATACAAACAACCTCGACCTCGATTAGTCACTCAATTTCTTTAAACTCAAGCTATATATAAATATTTCAATTGCATGGTATGATTGAACTCAATTCTACCAATTTAAAGAATCCACATTTTAAGTTAAGAATCAATTGTATCGTATGCGTGATAAAGTTTGCACCATTGAGCAATGTCAAAATTAAAAAATTCTCAAAAATATCGTTTTCGAGTTTTTAATTTATTCAAATGGGGGATGTTTTTCAGAGTCTTAAGCTATGTTAATCATCGATCGAGTTTCCGCTTGCTGCAATTATGGCCTCCAATTATAATGTAGTCTGGATCCATTTCTCTCCAGGTACGGGTCAATGTTTGTCTGAGGCTTGCTGTACTCGGGTGGCGTTTAGAACAGGCCTTGGCCTTCATGACGCGCCATATTGAGTAATCCAGTGGATTAAGATCGGGGCTGGATGGCGGCCACATATCCTTCGCCCAGAACGGAAGATGTGCCTGCAATCACTTCTGAGTGCGGTTCGAGGTGTGGCACGGAGCCCCATCTTGTTGAAATACAACATTTGGCTTCGGACCGTACTGTTCATTGATCCACGGAAGAACATATTTACTTAAAATCCCGATGTAGACCTCCGTGTTGACCTTGTCGCCTTCTGGAATGAACACCGGGTCCATTTTTTGCCATCGGAAGCCACCAATCCAAACACCATAACGCTAGAAGGATGCTTGGTCAGATACACGTTCTTGTGCTCGTCGGCCACGTCTTTTACCGGAAGAGAACTAATAAGCCGGTCGGTTCTGGAATTGATACGGGATCGACGGTAAACATGCTCTCGTTGGTGAACAGGATAAACGGATTTTTTCGCATAAGAAAGTTCAAGATTTTCTTGCATGGTTCGAATCGTAGCTCCCGGATGCGGTTGGTAATCATGTGAGTTTTTTTTTCGTGCCCTCGACTTCGCCCCGCAATCTTCCTTTACGATCTTCCGTGCCGTAAAGTCACTGATCCCGTGTTCCTTTGTCATTGTCCTTATTGAACGCACTGGATTCACCCGAATCTTCCTTTTGATAGCAGCGATAACCCTCGGAACCCGAGCTGACCTCGGACGACCTGTGGCCACCTTCGCGGATAGTTGTCCTTTCTTTTCTCGGTCTAAAACCCTTTTGACGGTCCACTGGGACACTCCCACGGCGATTGAAATTTTTTTTGCGACATTTGCGCGTGGGACAAATCACGAATACGCTGCCACTTCGTCATGGTGCAACTGTCAAATTAATGTCGTTTTCGTTTTTGCGGTGTAGCACTGGTGTAGTGTAAGCATGAATAAGCGCGAGTCTTTGACAGCTCAACAGCATTTGCTTGTAAACAAAGGTGCATCCTATATCTACACCCTAAAATATTTCGGTGTACGGCAGTGTAGCACCGGTGTAGCTACACCGCACAAACGAAAACGACATAAGTAAATCATTTTCTTTTATACACAGCCTACTACGGTAGGAGCTATAGGTTACGTGCATGCAAAAAAAACCAAGGCATTGTATGCACAGGTGAAACGGGAACCTTATTAGTACGATGGTACAAACATTAACACGCATACGGTATGTATGTAAGGTAACCACCATCCCTTCAAAGATCTTATCTTGTATGCAGCTCCACTTAATAGCAAGATCAATTTGAGCTATCGATCTGAATTCACAATATCGCTGTATGGAGGGCCAAAAATGGAGGTGCGGACCAGTAAGCAGAGACACTTACGTGAAATCCACGGGAATTTAAGAATCTCCTTCTAACGATACGATCCAACAGATCGAATAACACAATTCGTGCAATTTTAGCAATCAATCTGATCTGTTAAAATATGTTTCTCTCTTATGGAGTTGACTCCTTCTTTCATACATGAGCAGTTCTATACAAGTTAAAACCGTTAAAATGTTTCTCTCGCTCTATTGGAGTCGACTCCTTCTTTCAAACATGAGCAGCTCATTGATAGATAACTTGTCCCTTAGACCTTTTGTTCTATTGGTTTTCTGTTTTCGACCTTTTATCTCTTCAACCTTAAGTCATTTAGACTTTTTCTCTTCAACCTTTTGTCCTATTGGTTTTCTGATCGGTCGATCTTTTATCCCTTAGACCTTCTGTCATTTAGACATTTCCCTCTATGACCTTCTGCCCCTTCGCCCTTTTTCCTATTGTTTTTTCATTATTCGACCTTTTGTCCCTTCAACCTACTGCCCGTAAAAAAAAGAACAATATAGGTACAATGAAATGTATTGTAACCATACAATAGAATGTATTGTACTTAAAATAAATTGTATCGTCCACTACTATAAAATAGCCGTAGAATTTTTTATTTGCACAATACAATCTATGGTAAATGGGGAAATCTACAATAGAACAACCGTACAAAAAATTTCTTTTTCCCGAACAAACTTGAGCCATTTACCATTCATTTTATTGTTTTTCTATTGTTGAAAATTCATACTATATGGGACGTATTGTACACCTAATGTAATAACAATATGTTAAAATTTCTTCCCGGATAAAAATAACCATAAAATTACAATATAATATTAATAAAATACAATAGATTCTATTGTTGATAATTAATCATATTGTAATTCTATTGTATTGGTCAATAGGTTTACAACAAATTCTATGAAATCGAAATTTTAAACAATAAAAAAACAATAAAATTTATTGTAATGAGATCAAATTTGTTCGAGAATTTTTCTTTATGGTTACGGTAACTAACAACCCCCCTTTTCTATTGTAAATGTCTCATTAACAATAGATTATACTGTACATTACAATAAGTTCTATTTTATTTTTATTGTTTTTGACAATAACCTGTATTGTTGCTACAATAGGTTTTATTGCATTGTAACAATATGTTCTATTGTTTTTGTATGGTAAAGTTTTATTCGGGTTGTACAATATACGCACAATAAGATCGATTGTTGGCAGTAGATTTGGGTGCAATTGTATTTTATTTTCTACTAATTGTATGGTTATTTTTTTCCGGGTGTCCCTTCGATCTTTTATCCTATTATTTTTCATGATTCGACCTGTTGTTCCTTGGAGCTTTTTTCCATTGACCTTTTGTCCATCGACCTTTTGACCTTCGACCTTTGTCCTTCGACCTTTTGTCCTTCGACGTTTTGTAATTCAATGTTTTGTCGAATCTATGACAAAATTTTTAATTTTCAAGTGTCCAAGGTTTTTAAGACTTGAAAAGTTTACATTTATCAACAGCTCTCATTAAAAAAATGTTGAACACGGACATTTTTAAATAAATAAGCTTTTAATACTTTTTAGCAATTCAACTGAAAACTACAATTAATAATTTACTGTTTATAGTTTCCTAATAAATGTTAAATGCTTAATGCTAGAAATTCAGTTTTGATCCAATTATCCTAGGGTTTGATTATCCAAGCGTTTGATCATCCGGAGCTATATTTTTTCTGTAGTATTGGATTTGAGCAAGTGAAAACAAGAAGCATAGGGTAGATGCAACAGCCTTTGATGCATTTTCAGCCATTTTGAACCAATAGATTGGATGAGATAAATAAAGTGACATAGAAATCTAAGACGAGGAAGGAATTCTTAAGGTGACCATACCATACCATTCTGAGTTCTGAGGGACCATACCAGGTTGAAAATTTGATTTGAATTGTTGTCAACTATGCACAGATTTTCAGAACGAAACTTGATTAACCAGAAGCCTAGAAAACAAAGATCCCTGATTACTTGATGGTCTTTGGAATATTTTCGTAGCCACCTTGCATCATGAGAGAATATCCGGGACATGTGATTTGAATTGAGGAACAGTTTAAAATCTTCAGTACAACAGTAGCTGATCAGCCTGAAGTCTTGAAAAATATCCAAATGACTTAAGAGTCATCTTAAAACACATGAAGGACATGATATGGATTACGGAATACTTGGATACTTAAGAATGATACCTGATCAGTCTGAAATGTTTAAAAAAAAACATAATTTCTGAATCGAATCTTTGAGAATATCTTGAATATGTGATTTGAATTGTTGGGCAATTGAAGAGCTTCATAATGATACCTGATCAAGCTGAATTCTAAGACAAATATCATGAAGATATTTTGGAGATATATGGAGATATTGTCAATTGCAAAATTCGTGAAAGATATGATTTCAATTGTTTGGCGGTAAAATTTTGGAGATCTTTGATCACCTGGAGGACTTTGCAATAATTTCCGAGAGATCTGGTATGATGAGAGAATATTTGATAGATATTATTTGAATTCTTTGCAGTTGACCACCTTCAGAATAATACCTGATCGAACTGATAAATATCTTGACGACTTAGTGGAGATCTCTGATCACCTGGGGATCTTTTGAACAATTTCTGAGCATCCTGGTATGTTTAGAGAAAATCTGAGAATTCTGATTTAAATTAGTGTACAATTGAAAATAATCAGAATGCTACCTGATCAAGCTGAAGTCTTGAACAAATATCCTGAGTAGTTTTTGGAGATGTAGGATCTTCTGGCTTTGGAAAAAAATCTGAGTCACCTTATGTTTGTGAGAATAGCTGGGAAATGTGATTTGAATTGTGAGGCAGTTGAAGATCTTCAGAATAAAACCTGATCAAGCTGAAGTAAAGGACAAATATCTTGAAGATATTTTGGAGATCTATGATCACTTGGAGGTCTTTTTAATAATTTATGAGCAATCTAGCATCATGCAAAATGCGAGTGATATATGATTTCAATTATTTTTTAGGTTTTTGGAGATATATCACCTATCTTTGGATAATTTCTAAGCAACCTGGTGTTTGAGTGAATAACAATGGAAATGTGATTTGAGTTGGTGGACAGATGAATACCTTCAGAATAATACCTGAGTTGAAATCTTGATCAAATAACCTGATGACTTCTGGGAGGTCAAGACCATAGGTTGCTTCTGAAGATTTTTAACTGTCCATGAACTCAGATCACTTCTCTCAGATGTTCTCTCATAAGGCCACGTTGGAACTTCAAAGCTTAAGGTGTATCAGGTATTATTTATATCTCCGACCATACAACAATTGAACTCTCGATGCTCACATATTCTCACATGTTACCAGAATTCTCATAATATTTTTAATCTGAAGATCTTAAATTTCCAACCAGTCAAGTAATCAAGTAATCTCCATAAAATCCTCTGGATATAAAGTGAACTTTCATTTTCTTGAATTCTCCCAAACTCGATGGAAATCCAGACAACTTAGACCACTCTCCCTATACAAATTTCTCAAATTAACCTCCCTTACTCAATATCCTCCCTTATTCCTTGGTCCTTTCAGTATGGAAGCAGGAAGAAGTGACTGTTTAATCATTTGAATAAGATTTCCATTAAGCTCTCTGGACATTTTTTCAAGACTTATGGTTCACCAGGTATTTTTATGAAGGTCGCTATCTGTTCAGAAATCTGTGATATATATGTTTTCTTAAAACCTAGCAATAAGAAATCATTTTAGACTAATAAGGTACTTTTCAGAAGATCTCCAATAGATCATCAATTCAAATTGTATTTTTTAGATATTCACTTCATAATATCATGTTAACCATAAAAAACCATTAAAAGATCTTCAGGTGATCAAAGATCTGGTGCATCTGGTACTATTCTTAAGATCTGCATCCGCCAAGTAATTGTAATCTCTTCTTCTGCTTATTCTTCTTCTTCTTCTTCGCATTTCAAGCTTATTGCATATCGCATATTAGCTTGTTGCGTGCGCTCAACTTAGTGTTCTAGGTGCACTTCCACAGTTATTAATTGAGAGCTTTCGATGCCTGTACCATTTTTGCATTTGTATAATTGTGTGGCAAGTCCAATCATACTTCTATGCCCAGGGAAGTCGAGAAATTTTCCAACCCGAAAAATTCCTAGACCGGACCGGGAATTGAACCCAGCCACCTCCAGCATGGTCTTGCTTTGTAGCTGCGCCTTTACCGACTGAGCTAAGGGAGGCCTCGATCATCTCATCCATCAAATATTCTCTCAAAATGTCATATTGCTCAGAAATTATTAAAAAAATCTTTAGGTACTGAAAATTCTCTGCAAAATTCTTTGGATGTTCTATTTTTTTAGATTTCAGAATCTTCTGCATTTAACGAAAATCAGTTCCATGGTGTCTGCTATTTGGCCTTGATATCAACAAGATCAGCATCCACTTTTGAAAAACACTATCTTGCTCAAAATTTACGATGCCCATAACTAACCTCACCGATCCCGTTTATAATATGAGATGCCCATCTATTGGTTGGCTTCTCCTCCCTCATGAAGAGGCCTGCACACGCCTATGGAAGCAACCCACATTTTTGAGTGGATCCATCCGCTTGTCTGATGCTTTGAAGCCACCCATAGTTTTGAGTAGGTCCATGAGCACAAGGTTGGTTCATGTTTGTATGGCGGATCACAACCCCATGCTTTCTACTACTATTTAGATGTGTATTGAAGTCCCCAACTATTGAACTACAAATTCTCAACGTATTTGGTTATTGCGCGAGAATTTTAAATTCTGTATGGGAAATGGAACAATACAAATAATATGCATGTCAAAAATTCAAAAACGGCTAAAATCTGACCAAACTTTGCTCTTATGTAGGTAACCCAAGTAACAATTTGGGTTTTATGAAAGTTCTGTAGACCATGATTTGTAGAATGCTTTAAAACCTCGATAAAACTTGCAATGCTACTTGAGAATACTGTGCAAATCATTTTTGTCAAAGATTGCAAGTCGATTTGGCAAAAAGTTTTAATTATTTTACTCTAGGTTAAGTGTTCCGTACTAACTTATAGACGTATATATGAGCTTTATCTGAAGATTGGTTAAAATTGAGCTATTTTTGATTTTTTATGGTATCTTAACAGTTTTGTTCTATTTCCAATAAATTTTACCAAACGGACTTTAGAGCTCTTTCGCAAATCCAGATATTAACCAAATTCGATCAAGTTTTACTCTGGGTTGTCAAGTTGGTCCAGTAAGGATCCACTCAACAATGTGGGTGGCTTCAAAGTATCAGATGAGCGCATGGAGTGTTCATTGATCCACTCAAAATGGTGGGCGGCTTCAGTCATTTCTGAAAAAAGTGAGATGAAAATTGGTATTCAAAAATCAGATCGAAAGTTGTTTTCCAGTTATTGTTGTACGTTACCATCATCAGTTAAAAAGAAAAAAAAATAAAAACATTCAATTTGGGTACATAAGCCCACTGCTATTAAACTGTCCCTGATCAACGGCAAAAAAAGGCTCGATCATGTGTGATTCGATTGCCCGGTGTGAAATTTGTTTCAAGCCTCAGGAAAATCAAATCGACCTTTACTTTACAATTTTTTTTATCTCGGACGTCATTTTTAACAGAAATGACGTTTTCGTGCTACAATTGTTGAAATTTTTTAAAAACGTTATTTTGAAAAAAAATCTTTAGATCCAAAATGGCCAAATTTTAGCACAAATGTGAATGATTTCCATCAATTATTTATGCAAATTTTCTTGCAAATTATAGAAAGTCGAGTCTAATGGATTCGACATTTGGAGTGGAACTGATTAATAGTCCTGGTTTCATGAAAACCGTTGAAAATGTATCTTGGATAGGGAAGATTATTTTGGCAATATAAGCTATTATAAGCACTTCAAACTAATATGTGTATTGCTTAAAATGCCATTTTCAACGAATATTAATACAAATTTTCATGAACGTGTTGATTTCAATTTTTATTAATTGAATTACTAATTCTTTAACGTAAAAAAATAAAGGCTGACTAAAGGTAAATTGGTACGCACAAAAAGACCTGCAATTCGTGATTCAACAAGTTTAAAAAACCCAATAATGGTTGCTTTACAGTACTTTTATTAAAACTTCAAAGCTACAGAATTAGATTGTTACATTTCTCCAGTTCAAACAAAATCTCGAACCTTCGTCTTGATGGAGCCCATCAGCGCCCGCACAGTGGAAACGGACACGGAATCAGCACATTTCTTCCATTTTGCCCGCATTTTCTGGATGTCATTGACTGCCCCGTCGCTTCGTCGAAGTCGCTGCTTTGAAATTCTCCTGTATTTTTCGATTGGTCGAAATTCCGGGCAATTCGGAGGATTCATTAGCTTGGGGACAAAATCGATCTTGTTGGCAGCACACCACTCCAGAACCACCTTGGGGTAGTGGAAGCTGGCCAAATCGGGCCAAACAATAACTTTGCCCCTATGCTTGCGGATGAACGGCAATACATGCTTTTTCAGGCAAAGTGCAGCCCTTGTGTTTCGTCAAAACACGGTCGTACAAGAGCCTTGCACACTTTTTGGGCACGGAGTTCTGCTTCCTGTGCCGGTTCGGATGTTTACTGGCTTTGTACGACTTGTATCCTTCCCTGGCGTTATACCTTCTGGCCACATCTCGGATCGAAAGACCGGGGTTTTCTTTAACGCACCTCAACACCTTGTTGCGCAGCTGACGATCCCTGGTTCCAGCTTTTCCGTAGGTCCGCTGATTCCTTTCTACACTCAGAGCTTCCATGTAGGTTTTGAGCACTCGACAAACTGTTGTTTTCGGCATCTTCAGCCCTTTAGCCAGCTTGGAACCGGACCACTTCGGATTTTCCAGGTGTTTGTGCACAATATGATTTCTTCTTTTGAGTTCCATTTGACGTTATTTCTGAGCGCGATCGACTACTTTGATCAAACTTGCACCAGTTGTTCTCTATAGAAGTGTAAACAAACCACTGTCAAAGATTTTCGATTCGATTAGTAAGATGTTTTAGATTCCTACCGGTTTAATATTAGAATATTATTCAGCGATTATCAGACATGTTTGTAGGTGGCACAATTTTGGTATACCAGTTCCTTTTTTTTTTTGCAAAAACTGTCAACGAATAACTAATCATAATTCGCTTAGCAAAAACCGCTACTCGCTGCAGTTGGTACCTGCATCATAAAGTGCATTTTCCAGTCATGCTTATACGGTACACGAATTACCCTCCAACCATCCAAAGTTCCTCCCCATTCACACATGCAACCCTTTCCCCGCACATCATGTATCACGCTTCCAGTGTGTACGCTGGTAGGGTCTCTTTCGCATGTATCACTTATTATTATGTGCATCTATTCATCCACTCATACCCTCCCTCGGTCCATATGGCTTTACTCCCCCTCTCTCCGCTGTGTTGTGTTTATCACTGCTGACACACTGAACGCTTATTCGCTTATTCGCGACACGACGCGCAGACTGCCAGCAGCAAACACGTACCTACCTACCTACCAAGCCGTATGCAACGAACGTAGAAAAACTCGTTTAGAGGGACTATATCACGCTCCCTCCCTTATGGTCCACCCCGCACCGTAGCGCCTACAGTCGAGACCCGGCTTAGAACCTACACCAAAGCGGAGAGGAGCGATCTAGCGGTTTCAGCGAGTCACATCGACGACGACGACGAAGACCGCTGCTGGCGCTGGCAGTCAAGCAGGGTGGTGGTCGAACGGATGCAGCTCTGGCAGCGAGAGTTCATCGATCTATCAAACGCCACAAGGACGGCTCGCATATCGCATAAATATTAGCTAATCATTTCTTTATTAGAATAATTACCTGAAATTAGCCGATGCAAGCGCGGGGTGGCTGGTGGTGGTATCACAAACCAGCCCTGACGACTATGGTGCTAGAGCCATATGTAAAATGGTTCTACGACGATGCCGGGAGGCGTTTCGTACTGCTGCACTCGGTGGTGGTGCCAGTTTTGGAGCTTAGATTAGCGGATGTGTATGTAAGTTTGCAGCTAGATGAAGATAAAAGGAGTTGACTTATCTTGCGACACAGTGACTCGTGAGCTATTTGATAGATGTGCTGACAAATTGTCTTTCCTTAAATAATTCGGCTTACACAGAAACAAATCTGGATTATAATTATCCCGTCAAATATCCCCTCGTTTAATTTTGAGCTATAGTTGGCATATACAACGACATTTTCAGCAAGCTTCTATACAACATTGCTATTTTATGTGACATGGCACATAAATTTTCATGAAATATCATGATATATTTATGTCAAATCTAGCGTTAACAACGTGTGCGCTAGATATCAGAGAAATTTTGATGATTTGATCAAAATGAAAATGGTATAATTATATCAATTGATTTTGCAAATCTAGCATCATAATTTTAAAAATCCTCACGATGGTCTACACATTTTTAGAGAGCAAAACACCCAGCGCTCATCGGATCAATGACTCTGCAGTAACCGATTTGGTTGAATTAACATCATGAAAGGAACACATAACATCGGTATCAAATCAGATTTTAATCCAATATGTCACAATCAGCAACGGTATGATTCTACGCTTGAAACCCGAGTGCTTCTCCAGCGTGTAAACCAACTCTGGTTGTAGGAAAGTGCACACTACCTGTCTTCGTCTGGAGGACCTTCATTCACTTTCAAAGGAACGCAACTGAAAAAGGAATCTCCGATAATCCGCTTATGCTCCCTTGCGAACATATTTTAGAAGTTTCAAGCTGGGTCACAGAACACTTATCTCAAATGATTCAACCAAATCAAACTAATTACCCCTCTCATGAACCGGACCAAGCCAATGTTCATTGCAACTTGTTTACGCGAAACTGACTCTATAAATCTTTGCCGCCACTTTCCTAATTACCTCGACAAATGCAGACTTCCAAACTCGATACTAGTCCGTGCTAGATACCTCCCGCCACCTTTGGAACCACCGTCTTAGGATCTAAGAAAAGTTCACTGGCTGACCTTCTGGTGTGGAATTGAGTTGAGCACCGTCATTTTACCATATTTATCCCTTGGCTTTACCAAAGGTAATACCGCAACGGTGGTGCTAGACATGCCAACCACAACGCATCTAGTCTTATATGTAGAAGCCTATTAGCGGCAGGACGTCCATCGTGTGCCACAAGCAGGTGTCAATTGGTGAATATCGTGAGCTAAAGCATGCGTGCGTACGAAAGTGTGATGCAGAAAACGACGATTTTTTTTTTTGCTTTTGAGAATCGCTTTACCAAGCGCCAACGAATGGTTCTCTGTTCAAATACAACTGATCTATGCAATAACAGAATAGCAACCGCGGGTGGTCAATCCTGCTCATGATTCAGACTTTCATCATACATCCATCAGTCAAATTTGAAATCTCCAAAACCTAACAGCTCATTTACTGATCAAAATATTAAGCAACAACCAGCATCGTACTCAGCTGCTGTTTAACATGGCAACAAATTCTTGAAGAGCAGAAAATTTGCTCTATTGCTCCTTGGACATCTACAAATTTCCCTAATCCTTACTTTGTGAAAATTTTCTCAACTTCTACGAATTTTCATCAACTTCTTCCAAGTTCCATTTTTTTTCAAGTCCTTTCATTTCAATCAATATCTCAGAACATGCTTGACCTTCTCCAAACTTCAGGAAACCTTGAACCTTTCGTCAAACGTCGAAGTTTTAAGAAGTATACTGAACTTCTTCAATACTCCCAGAGCTCCTGCGAAATTATCTGAGCATCTACAATGTTGGCTGAGCCCTTCAAAGTTTCATGAACAGACTGCAGTATAACAGATAACTTTGACTTCTTTAAAAATTTCGGCACTTCAGAGTAGCTTCCAGAACATCAAGGCGGTTCCATGAGTTTTTTTTTTAATTTGCAGGGTTAAAAAAATTACGATTTTCAGGGATATTCAGAATCTTTAGAAGAAGTAAAGAACCTCAGAGACACCTAGAAATCTGCAGAAAAGCTCAGAGATCTCAAGGGCTGTCTCAATAGCTTAAGCAAAGTCTAAAATTTTGGGTCAGTTATTGATGTGTAAAGGTTAGTTTTAACAAATTCCAGACAGCTCCACGAATTTCAAAAAACTTCCAGGAACTTGAACAAGTTCTGAGAGTTTAATCGAAGTTAACAACATTTAATGAGTTATGAAAACTTCTAGCATACCTATTTCGGCAATTTCAAGAGAGTTCCAAAAATTTCAAGAAGCTTCAGGGTAGTTTCGAGAAAATCAGGAAAAATCAGAGAACCTCAAGATGTGCAATTAAAACAAGGAAATTACTTTACATAACGTCCGAGAAATCAATAGAATTTTCAAAAACTACAGCCAAAATCCGAGATTATTAATATCAGCCTAAAGCTGGTTGGTCTTTTCAGTTCATAGATCTTCTGGGAATTTCAAGAGCATCAGAAAGAATTTAAATGTAATTTCATTATTTTCAGGGATGTTCCAAGTACTTTGAGGAAGATCAGAGAACTTCAGAACAGTTCTATTGATTAACTGCAGGACTAAATCGTCAGTCATAAAACATAGTAGAGTTTAAATCCACATTTCACTCAAAAGCCATTACCAGAGCAGATAGTATTTCTAGGTTTAATGACGAGCTGATTGCAGATAAGTTTTACCCGTACCCTAGTTTACATTAGAGGGAGTTTGTGTGTAATATTATAAACTACAACCCTTAAAAGGAACGCATAGTATAAGACCACTTTTCGGCCCCGGAACCGCTGTGTCCCAGAAGGAGACCAGCCAAGACTCCAAGCTACTGGTCTAGAGCCGACGGTAGCTTCCAGGGTGGGCACACAAAGCCACAAAGGTTCCGGGTCTCAGGGCGTTCGGGCGACGGAGACCTTTCGGATGTGAGAAGACCTAGAAAAAGGTGAATTTTGTTACCTTACGCTTTATTCGGCCAGTGGTGACAGTGGGGGCGGTGCAGAAATCGGGTGATGGTTAGATCTTGGCCCAACCTGGTTGAAGAATACCGAGGTTGGCAGCTCGGGCGGGATGACGGGCGGTAGTGCCGCTCTAGACGGTGATCGGGCGGTCGCCAGGAAGGAAATCGATTCTTGCAGCGTTGGTGGCAGTGATGGATGCGACGATGGTGGCGGCTATGGACACAGCGCTCAACTGCGCCTGTTCACTATTTGGCGTCGTCGATGATAGCTTGGTGGATAGCGGACCAGCAGGGCGTGTTTTTGAATCGCAGGGAAGCCTGGCTACGGCGATGTGACCTTGGTTGTGGGGTCGCCCGGAGCCAGCAGAGGCCGATGGTGTGACGAGGAACTAGCGGACCGCGCTATGGCGCCGGTGGAAGGCCGGCGGGAGGGCGACCGACGAACGGGCAATCCGTGGAAGTAGAACCGGGGATGATCGCTGTACCTGGCCGGTACGTGGGTGGCTTGGCCTGATAATAGCGGTGGTTGGCGGTAACAATGGTCGACTTGCTGCTGGGACTAACAGTCCGCGCTTTCACGGCAACGAGAGGCCAATCCTTGCTAGGCGCTTTGGTGACGACCCGACAAGCACAGTTGCTGGATAACTTTCGGTCCGATAACCCGGACCCGGAGATGATTAGACGGCCGTACTGATACCGGACACTTCACAAACCACGTGGGTCGAAACGGGGGTCTTGATCCCGAAAACGTCTGTTTTTTCTCCAAATTTCATTCGTCCTCTGCAGAGGCTCGTCACTTACTGATCTCGTCGCTCAGTCGGGATCTCTCTCCTCCGTTCTGCTTCGGCCAGTCGTTTGCGATCCTCTCCATCCGCCCACGATCGTAGGTAGCGTAGAGCGCTATCAGCTACCTACTGCTATCAGACGACACACCCCACCCACACCCCACTTCAAATCGACCGTTAGCTACACTAACAATTGTATTTGCCCTACTCCCCACATCTAAAGATGGAAAACAAAATGTTACCCGCCGGTAACAATAGATTTGAGTTGAACGGAGAAGCACAAATGAAAAATTAGTAAGTAGCCAACACTGGATTGCGTTGATCGTCAATATCTGGGCACAAACATGGGATTTCTTTATGTCTTTCACACCATCATGGGGCATATAAAGATGTGTAGTGGAAAACTGCCATAACATTTGTCCCATTGAGCGGCGCCGGTGGTGTAGTGGTAAGCGTGATTACCTCTCACCCCAGCAGGCCTGGGTTCAATCCCAGTCGGCGCCGCCGGGATGTTCTGAGGCATAACATCTCTGATCACGCCTTCCTTCGGAAGGGAAGTAAAGCCGTTGGTCCCCGGTTCATGAGTTGATGGGTCGATAAGTAGGGTCCAGGTGTGGGAGCTGCCTTCCTGGCGTCGGTAGCATTGGTGCTCAGCACGGAAAACAAGATCGACGGAAAACAAATCAAGGAAAAAAAAAAAAAAAAAAAAAAAAATTTGTCCCATTGCTGAATCGATCTTTTGCCCCACTGCTTTCAGAAGGCGTGGGAAGGTAGTGACTGTTCTGGCAACTAAAGTAAACACGTAAATTTCATTGGGTTTTCACACAATAACATTCAACTGACTGTATATAATTCATGCGATTCAATGTTTACAAGGCATTGCAGTTATTTTACGAGACTTTCAAGCGGCGCCGGGGGTGTAGTCGTAAGCGTGATTACTTCCCACCCCAGCAGGCCTGGGTTCAATACCTGTCAGCACCACCGGGATGTTCTGAGGCATAACATCTCTGATCACGGGAATTAAAGCCGTTGGTCCCCGGTTCATGAGTTGATGGGTCGATAGGTAGGGTCCTGCCTCCCTGGCGTCGGTAGCATTGGTGCTCAGTACGGAAAACAAGATCGATGGAAAACAAAATCAAGGAAAAAACTACAAGAGGCAGCCTTATGGTGTTGTACACAATGGTGACGTAGGACTACGTGGTCTTACATAATAAATCTTATTTGTTAACTGCAGCAGTAGCTTCTGTTTTGCGTAGGAATAGGGATTAGAGCGTGATTCTCTCAGTTTATACTTTATAGTATGACGCGCTTGACATCCCAAGTAATAATTTTGGTTTTGTGAGGGTTCTGTAGATCATAATTTAAACTTGTAGAATGCTATAAAACCGTGATAAAACCTGCAATGTTACTTGGGATAGATGCCCCACAGCGAGTCACGAAGAGCTACTGATTCCGATCAATAGCGGTGCGGCTACTTCCTCCTTCTATGGCTCCTCATGTGGGCGCAGCTCGTTGTTTTCAGGCAGCCTTTCGTTGTGTACTGGAGAAAAATATTCAACGCCTCGCCCGAAAGCACTGCTGCTGATGCCGATGACCGGACACCACCACACACGGTGATTGGAACTGGATGCGATCAGCGGTTGAGGGCAGCCTTGATAGCTAGCTGCTTGCGGGGGGCCTTTTGTTATGTACTGGAGAACACCACCACTCACCACGCGGGGATTGAATTAACACCGTGTGGTGAGACCGAATGGAATTCACCTTTGAAATCTGTGTTAGGGGAATCGCTTTTCGCAGGCAATCGGTGATAATTTTAGTTATTATAGCAACAGTTGTACATTCGTCCAACTTTCAATAGTGACATTTTAAAAAAAAATTATAAAGTCTTTAAATCAGTTGATGCGTAAGAATATTTCTGATCGATTGGTGATAAAATTATTGAAATTGGTCCAGGGACAGCTGAGTTATTAACGTTCAAAATCTTCCATAATTTTGTTAAATGTTACATTTTTGGTTTTCACAAAGTGTACCCCCATATAGAAATCACAGACGTAGTCCTGCGTCAAAAATGAGATTTAACGTACAAAAAAATGCTACTGGTTTAGAGTTATAGACTAACTGTCTGTTACACACATAAAATAAAATGATGTCGATATTAGTCAACACACCTGGGTTGACCATTTTTTTCTGTAAGATTAGACAGTGCGGAGAGCAGAAAGAAAATGTAAACAAGCAAACACATTTTAAAAAATCCCCCCAGAATACATTGGCGAGAATACCTTAAATTTCTGATCTCAAATGTGACCCGAAAGTTTGAATGCTTCATAATATATATTTTTTATTTTAAATTTGAGCTAAATATCCCAGATAACAATACTCACATTTGGAAGGACTCCTGAGTGGTTCCTTTTAAAAAAGTTGCTGGATAGGATAAAGCCGAAGTGTTTCGTCCCATCAACATGTTGCAGACATTAGAGAAAATTCTTGAACTTGTTGTGAAAGTTGGAGTACCTAAATAGTAATAGTTTGTTGATACGAGAACAATCGGGATATCGAGTAGGTCATTCTTGTGAAACTGCGTTAAATTTGGTATTAGCGAAGTGGAAAGATTACTTGAAGCGTTATTTATTTTTTTGGATCTAAAATGCGCTTTTGAAACAATGTCTAGGCCCTTATTGTTACGATCAATCAAGCGCTTTGGAATAACGAGTACTGCATAAATATAAGTGGTTTGAAAGCTATTTGTGTGACAGGACTCAACGGACTGTTTTTAATGATTCTGTTTCAAGTCCCATATGGAATAACCTTGGAGTGCCCCAGGGAATTGTATCAGGGCCTCTTTTATTTATTATGCATATTAATGACTTGCAACGTGTTATATGATTTTGTTACATTATTCTGTGTGCAGCTGATGCTGTGTTATTCAACGCAGCTAAGAATTTAGATGATGCCATTTTACACTTGAATAAAGATTTACATTAACAAAGTAAATTATTGCAGTATAAGCAGTTGAACAGTGTTCACTCGGCTGTCGACAAAAGCAGGCCACTCTCGATGTGTGCTACGCGATCGTCTGTTTTCTCGGCAGCAACCATTGTGTGGTCCTCCTCATTGTTCTTCATCAGCAGTTCTTTCGGTCGATGCGTCGTCGACTTTGGAAAGCAACCGTTTCGTGATGAGTGTGTGAGTGCTGACCACGTTTTGCGTCCATTGCTGCAATGGACGCGCTCTGACCCTCGTTGGCGTACAACAATTTGCCATACAATGAAACTACTGGAAGCGGCTCCAGTTCTGATGGAGGAGGCTTTTTGGATAGCGGAAGATAAAGTGTTTATTGTGTTGTACCTTTTGACTATAGTTTTAAAATGTATTGTATAGTGACCAAGAATCCTCGGCTCTGTCAAGTAAATTTGGTTGAGCCTTATCAAATAAATTAATAAACAAAAAAAAATAAGCAGTTGAAATTGAATACAAGTAAAACTTAATTCATGGTAATTTCAGCGAATCGAGTTAATGATAACGTCTCTGTTGTAATTGATGGTCAGACAATTGATCGCGTTCGGGAGACTAAATATCTTGACGTGGTTATTGAGCAACAACATAAGCATGATTGACCGCCCGAAGATACAACTCTGTTATTACTAGATCAGCTGTAATTACACAGAGACGTTGCTTAGGATTAGCATTAATCCTCAATCTGTAGATACTGGTGATCTAAAATTAGGTAATACCATCACCGGCCATGTCCGAATGCTATATGTTGACGTAATACTCGCTTTAATGAAAGCCAAGAACACCTCTGCACTTCCGCGTTTTGGTAAAAGATATGCTGAATTGATGTCCTAACGATTCCATAGCGCGAAGGAGCTTGGGTTTAAACCCACGGTCTTCTGATCAGTAAACGAAATCGGTCGCCACTAGGCCACCGAGCTCCTTATATCACAAAACAATTACGATCAAGTTTCCGTTCAATTTATTGTTACTATGTTTCGATCCCAGATCTCACCGACGACGACAACAACTGGTCTTGAGAAAAAATTGATACGGATTTCCAATCAACACGCCTTTCCTAAAATTCAAATATTACTTCTTTATCGTTCCCGTTTTTTAAACCAAATTTCATTACGCTCAATAGTGTAAGGGGCTTGGGTTCTAACCCAAGATCTTCTGCTCAGTAAGCAAAAGCGGTCACTCTAATGTCACTGTGCTCCTTGAATGACAACAAGCTACGATCAACGATCGATCATTGTCGGTTATAAGAATCTATTACAATGAAATGAAATCCCCAACAGTAGTTAACAATGTCTTCCGTACGGAACATTTGTCTTAATATACGTATAACTTTTCTGAATTGTTCCACCGATTTCTATTATTTAGCCTCAGGCTAAAAATCTCTATAATAAAGAAAAAAAAAAAAAAAAAAAAAAAGATTTCTATTATTAACGATTTAAATTGATGACAAACTTAAGCTCAACTCTCAAATTGACAATGTCATCATGAAAATTGCCATGAAGTATGTCTATGTCGATTGAAAAACGATTTAACAATTACCAGTAAAATAAAGCTAAACAAATCAGTCATCTCTTCTCATCTAGACTTTTGCCCTTCCATTCTATGTTTGGCCAATGCAGATTACAGCACTTGCAGGATAAAATAATGCTTTTTATTTTGAGATGCAATAGATTTACTTCTTCAACTTTGATACTGGACGCTTTAAGATGGTTGTTAGTGCTTCCGATCAGAGGTCTGCATTTTCGAAACAATGAAAAAAAAAATGGACCCTCCCCTTCATTTCGAGCAATATCATTTTCGTGTAAGTCACTTTGTTCCTTGTTATCGAGTCACGATGATTATTGCTCTTGTCAAACATGACTTGAATATCGCTTGTTTCGTTTGTCAAGTGCATCAGCTCATTTCATTTGAAGCAAAGACTTGTTTCAATTGTCGCAATGAGTGACTCGAAAACTGCTATCTTCATTTTTTCCACTTTCACTTCAATTCGGGGCTCATTCGACTTGTCACGCGTCGCGTCGTCAGGCATCGATATATAGTATTCGGGTAGTATCTACACAATATCGGTTGCCGATAGGGATTGCTTCTGGATTATATGTAGTAATAAAATGATATTTTATATTGAACAAAAATTAAATTCACGAGGCCAAGATGGTGGCCATCGGGCTAAGGAAAAGTATCAAATACCCTTTAATAGATATTATCGGAACGGGGACGACGTGAAGCTGCCGAAGATCGATTTCCAACGCCATTTTGGAATCCAATATCATGGAATCTGGTCATCGGGCTCAGAAAAAATGTCAAATACCTTAAAATATGGATATTTTCAGAACGGGGACGACGCGTGGGTGCAGAATATCGATATTCGACACCATTGTTAGGGTATTTGACACTTCTCCTAAAATCGGAAGCCACTATCTTGACATAAAAGATGGCGTCGAACATTGATTTTCGGCCTCTAGATGTCAGATTCCCTAAATACTCACATTGATCGGTATTTGACAGTACCGTGCGGGACCGAAATCCGTACAGCACCGAAATCCGTACACCCTGTTGAATTTGTTTATTTATATGCATCATAACAATGTAAATATTATACATGAATACATATTCATGTTCATTCATGCATTAGCTTAATGTTTACGTCAACAATTAAGCAGAATGTCATGCAATTAAAATAAGAAAAATAAAAACCTTAACACGTGTCGGGCATTTCTGTCAATCGGTTGCGTTCTTAACGATTTTCTAAGAAAATCTCTCGGATTTACTTCAGTTTGTTAAGCGTATTTCAGTGATGTTTGCAAGTAGTTTCCTGAAGGTCGATCGAAAAGGTTAGTGTTTATCGTTTTATATCTCAATTCTAAGCAATGGATCGTTCATATGGTATTTATTTATAAAAATTAGTACTGTACGGATTTCGATCCATATATAACAGCTGATTCTAAATCCGTACACTTGTACATCACTAATGACGATTCTACTTTATCCAATGTTTTTCAGCAGATCATGGAAACTAAATACACGCCGGAGGATTTGGAGAAGACTGTGGCAATGATGCGTGCGGAGAAATCTTACCGAGAAGCATCCAGGGATTTTGCCGTTCAATTCACCACCATAAGAGATACCGTATTGAATCGCTACTCTCTTATTTTATTCGTATTGTAAACGTTATATTATTAATATCTTTTAATGAAGAGTGTCAAGAACCAGCCGAAAAGTAAAACAACGCAGCTCCCCTACAGGATATCACCAACACACATATACAAATTAGGGACCATGCATAAATGACGTAGCATTTGAGGGGGGAGGTGAGGGTTTCAGAATTTGTGACCGGCCATGTATTGGATATAGCCAAATACGCTACGAGGGGGGGGGGGGAGGAGTATAAAATTGATCAAAAATATGCTACGTCATTTTTGGATGCTCCCTTACAGAGAGCAGTCAGAAATAGGCCAGAGAGCATTACCAGCAGTAGCTACCACCGAGGAATGACCGGAAATACACATGAAAGTAGTGCGGGCGAAAATTGATAAAGAGAACGCAAAGAAACAAAGGATTGAGGAACGACAGAAGAAAAAGGTTGAGCGAAAGAGGAAGAGGAGGAAGAAAAGGAAGAAGAGCAAAGAAAATTCCCTAATAAACAAATACCATGAACGAACTTTATCCCGGATGGGTAAACTTTCCCACAAATGGTTTGGATGATACCCCGAACACGTCGTTAAGCTCTCTATTATGGTTATTTTTATTAGGGTTGGAAGCAAGAAAGCATTATAACATGAAAAGGCAATGGTAACAATGGAGAAGAAGCAGAAGAAAGCTGTGGAAAAGAAGCAATGAAAGATCTGTATTTTTATGATTATTACTCTCTTGACGTATTAAATTAAATTAAGTTATAGTCGTTATTTTACCAATTTTAATTTTCATGCATAAAACGAAAAACTAATCCTTGATGTCAGTTCATTGTCTTTTTTTTGTTGGTTTCTAAGATGGTTGTATTTTTCTTTTACTCATCCGCCATTATAGGGCTACCATCTTAGGAACCGGTTAATTTATCGCTTGATGCCAGTGGGTTGGTTGAGTTCCAAAGTATGGCGCATCTTGCACGTTATCACATGTCAAATTTCAAAACCTCGAAGTTGTGATCGGACGAAACCTCCAGTAAGAATATTTAACCCAAAGCACTGGTATAGAATAAAATTTGGAAGAAATTAATCCTTAAACATGATATTAGTTAGCATAAAAATCCAGAACAGTTACCTTCTTAAATAAAAAGAATTCAGTTACCTCTCCTTTGAATCGATTGGAGCATCAATTAATCTAACGCTGATATCATTAGTTAAAAAAGTAAAAGTAAAAAAAATGAACTTGAACCTTTGACGAATGATTCTTATGTAAAATTGTGCACTGAATTCAACAATGTAGTCGAAAAAAATGTCAGCAGGATAGTTTTTGAGATACAGCTAAAAATGAAAATTCACTTTAAACAAGTTTGATTATTATAATACAAATATCTCCGGTTGTAATGAGATTATATCAATTATTTTAACGCTAAATTAGAGGTAAGAATTTTTTTCGTTTGATCAATTGAACATCAATTGTCAGTGAGATTGATGTTATTGTTGTTAGTTAATAGTTTGTTTTTTAAGTTTTCCTAAGAAAAATTGAATTTCTGCTAAGTTTTTAAGCAATGTAAATTAAAATGTTTATGGTGGTTCTACCATTACTCTCACGGAAAAATAGTGTTATAACGATCGAAATAAAATTTTATCACGTTTAATTTGGCGTTAAAATAATTAATATCACTTTATTGCAGCCAGAGATATTTGTGTTTTAGTTTTTTTTTTTAACGTGAGATATCATTTTTAGCTAGGGGAAGGAGGGGCATAGTGAACAGGCGGGGCATAGTGAGCATCCCGTACTTTGGCTCTGGATCTCCAACTGCATGAAACAAATCAACTGGTAGTAGGATCAATATCATTAAGATATTGATCCTACAGCCAACAAATTTGTTTTGAACGGCCGGAAGTCCAAGCTGGAGCTCACGCGATGCTCACTATGCCCCACCTTTTCACTATGCCTCTCTTACCCCTATATCTCCAAAACTATCCTACCGAGATTTTTTTGGACTACATTTTTGGATTCAGCGCATGATTTTACATGGGAAATGACCATCAGCGTACAAAGTTCAAATATGCTGTAAACTAGTGTATTTAAACGAATATAGCTGTTTTGGACTATTAGCCAAGCAACTACAAAAAAAATACTTTATTCAAGATAGCAACATGTTTTTTTACATTGATTTGGATCGATTTACATTCATGTACGGATTTTGATTCATGATTGTACGGATTTTGATTCATCCTCAACACAGTGTACGGATTTCGATTCAAAACTGTACGGATTTTGATTCAAGATATGTGCAATTTAAATCCTTTTTTCTAATAATTAAAGGTAATTTTAAGACCTGGTGTTTGCAAATATTGGAAAAATAAAGATAAATGAAAAGGAAAAAGATGTGATACAGAGCATAATGTGATAGCATTATTTAGTATTGACCGTTAATGATTCTCTCGTGCTTAGGTGTACGGATTTCGGTCCCGCACGGTATTCCACACTATTGTTGAACAAAAGCCGCCATCTTAGATTTTGAATTTTTCGTCAAACATCGGCTGGGCCTTAGAGGTTGCTGGGATTTAGAAAATACCCGCATTCATGGGTATTTGACAGTATTCCAACATTTTCTTGAACCGGAAACCACAATTTAGGATTTCAAAATACCGTCGCATATCTATTTCCAATCTGTAGACGTCACCCCGATTCCAAAAATACCCACATTGATGGATCGACATCAGTGTTTCCCCCTATTTCTGGTATCGGAAGGCGCCGTAGTGGTTTTTAAAAATATCGTCGGATATAGGTTAGTAGGACGGCACCCCGATTAAAAAAGTACTCACATTGATGGCTACACAGTTCGAAAAAGTAGTGTAAATTTCTGTTCAATATGATGCACATAAATGGAGCGTCACATATCATATAAGTTTACATTATATATCATGTAAAGTTCTGAGACATTTCATGCAATGTAGCAAATACTGTATACAAAAGCCCAAATTTGTAAACAACATTGTTTACAAAGTTGCTCGGTTGCTTAAAATTAAATACAAGTTTACGTGAATGAATGTTAATATCACAATTAAAATTCAGAATTTTTATCTTTGTATTTGAAAATATTTCCCACTTTTTTTCTGAAATAGGAAGCTGCCATCTTGGATTTCAATATGGCGACATTGATTTCAGGCCTATATACGTCATCCCGATTCCAAAAATACCCATATTGATGGGTATAAGATAGTATTTCCCACTTTTTCTGTTATCGGAAGTCGCCATCGATTTTAAGCCTTAGACGTCATCCAGATTAAAAAAAAAATGTGTATTTGACAGTATTCCTCTCTTTTTTTTTTAACTGGAAGCCGTCATCCCGATCCCAAAAATACCCATATTGATAGGTCGTTGTCAGTATTTCACATTTTTTTTTCTGAAATCGGAAGTCGTCATCTTGTATTTCAAAATGGCGTCGGTCATCGATTTCCGGTCTCTAGACGTCACTCCGACTCCAAAAATACCCATATTGATGGGTATAGGGTGTACCATTTAAAATCCGCACACACTAAAATTGCTCTAATTTTTAATCCGTTGGGTAAAATTAATTTAAATTTTGCGTAGACATAGTGTTTAGGTTCAGTGTGTTTTTTCATTACGAGCCGCCAGTGTTTAAGTAGCTGAATGCTGTAACATCGTATAAATTTCTCTCGTTTTTCTCTTTCACCAATACAATCTGCATACTACGGCAGATTCGGTGATAGGCTTAGAAAAGTATAGAATAAGAAACGATTTTAATATAGTTTGCTATCAGCCACCACTGAGTATGCAAGAGGAAACCAAATTGCGCGCAAATATACTCTGTCCTAGAAATTAGAAACAAAGTTTGTTAAGTGTTTGGTGTTGTAATAAATTATCGTCCCTCTGTGAATGTGTTTCGTTTGACCGTGCGAAGAATAAGTTGCGTATTGCAAACTGTTAGGCAAATGACGGCCGTAAAACGGTGAGAAAAGGTTCTTCCGCCACATAATTTGGTGCCGTGACCAGGATAATTGTGGATTCCTGGACTTTTCGGGGGCTCATCGCCATCTCCGTGATCGCCATTCTGTCCGGTAACAATACTGCAGAAATAACCGCCATCTTCAGGCGCAGTCAAAGAGACAATCACCAATTGTCCGCGACAAAAAGGAGTCGCCATCACGATCACCTCTGGAACGATTTTGCAAGTTGTATGCTGCCATTACGAAAATACAAGGCCTAATTAATTAGGCAGCAGATCGCTAAGGGGTCATCGATACGGAACATCAAGTTCTTGGTTATTTTGAAACTGTTTCTGGCTGAGTACGAGATTTTGCATTAAAATACAAGGCACAAACTTGCCTTGGTCAGACCACGTTCCGCTTCCTGTTCACGTCGCTGCCACTGTCGCTGGTACCACGGTGGTGACCATCTGCTCGCAACAACGACCGACAAGATGGACGATGATAGGAGGAAGCAACAGCTCAACATCCGGAGAACCACACTGCTTGCGTCACTCAGCCGAGCGGAACAATTTCTTCAGGCATTTGAGGCTGGACGGGACGCTCTGCAAGTCCCTCTGAGGCTGGAAAATTTGGAAATCGTGTGGCAAGGGCTGGAGGAAACTCAAAGGGAACTGGAGGAAATGGAGACGTCGAATCAAGGCATGGTGAGGAATTTGAATTATCGTTCTGACTTTGAGTCCAAATTTTTTGCAATTAAAGCTGGTCTGCTATCTAAGTTACCTCCACCTATCAATCAACCAAGCAATCTCCCTCTAAATCCCCCTACTCACACTAACTCTGGTCTGCACGGTCTAAAATTGCCAACAATAGCTCTGCCTAAATTTAGTGGTGATTACCAAGATTGGCTAGGTTTTCATGATACGTTCCTCGCGCTTATTCACTCTAACCCAGAAGTGGCTGACATTCAGAAGTTTCACTATCTGCGTGCTGCTGTGAAAGGTGAGGCTGCTCAAGTAATTGAATCCATCGCCATCAGTGCTGCGAACTACCAACTCGCTTGGGAGGCTCTCGTGTCACGCTATTCCAACGAGTATCTCCTCAAGAAGCGGCACTTACAAGCTCTGTTCGAGACTCCAAGGATGAAACAGGAATCTGCAGCGACTCTACATGGACTTGTCGACGAATTCGAAAGGCACACGAAAATTCTGCGACAACTAGGGGAGCCTACCGATACCTGGTCAACAATGCTGGAACATCTACTCTGCACCAGACTGCACGACGAAAACACTTCGTTGCTGGAGCCATCCGCAGGAGATTCTTCACTACAATCTGTTCCCACCGTTGGTCCTCTGATTACGGATACGTAAGAGATTGTCGATGTAATCTTAAGTTGTTGTAAGAAACCTTCTGCATTTGTACTCGTTGTCCCAATAGTATAGAATCAGTTGTTTATGTTTAGTTTAAATTGACATTTCAAGGTGGTGGCGTGTTTTTTCATTACGAGCCGCCAGTGTTTAAGTAGCTGAATGCTGTAACATCGTATAAATTTCTCTCGTTTTTCTCTCTCACCAATACAATCTGCATACTACGGCAGATTCGGTGATAGGCTTAGAAAAGTATAGAATAAGAAACGATTTTAATATAGTTTGCTATCAGCCACCACTGAGTATGCAAGAGGAAACCAAATTGCGCGCAAATATACTCTGTCCTAGAAATTAGAAACAATGTTTGTTAAGTGTTTGGTGTTGCAATAAATTATCGTCCCTCTGTGAATGTGTTTCGTTTGACCGTGTGAAGAATAAGTTGCGTATTGCAAACTGTTAGGCAAATGACGGCCGTAAAGCGGTGAGAAAAGGTTCTTCCCCAACACATAGTTTTATGTTTATTGTTTACACTCTGTGAGATGGTTTCATCAGGTGCGCAAAAGTTTTCAAAATGGCGACGAAATAACAATGCGTGCGCGAAAAAGGTTTGCATGAGTACTTTGAGAATAAGGATCTGTCGCATCGTGCCATCGGAAAAAAAAGTTGGGAATCGCAAATTCCACGGTGTCTAGTATCTTAAAACGGTTCGAAGAAGTCTGACTGTTGATCGGAAGCAAAGATAAAAAAAACCGTCAGGTCAACGACAACGATTTGAAAGGAAACCGAACACCTGAGTTCGAGATGTGGCTAAGAAGTTGAGTGAGCAAGACTTTCGTGCAGAATACCAAAACTCGAGCCTAACTACGTACGTTTAAGGTTCAGAAGTCCATAAACCGTGACGAGAAACAGAATACGGTCGCAAAATGCCGTGCCCGGAAGTTGTACGACCAGAAGTTAACGAAACCACACTGCTGCGTACTGGATGACGACACATATGTGAAGGCGGACTTCAACCAGATTCCAGGAAACCTGTATGTGACTGCCAAAGATAAGTGTGATGTTCCCGAGATCTTACGGACACATGTCGAAGTTCACCGAGAAGTTCGTAAATTGGCAAGCGATTTTTACTTGCGGAAAGCGGAGTACACCTTTTAGAAGAGTGTCTCCAAAAGCGGCTTCTCCCTCTCCTGAAGGCTCACGACGGTCCAACGATCTTCTGGCCGGATTTGACATCATGCCACTACACGAAAAACGTGCTAGAGTGGTATAAGGTGAATGATGTCAATTTCGTGCCGACAGATCTGAACCCCCCAAACACTCCGAAACTGCGTCCAATTGAAAAATACTGGGCCATTATGAAGGAGTACCTTCTAAAACGAAATAAAGTGGTGGAGAATGTAGAAGAAATGAAGAAAGCATGGGTTTATAGCAAAAAAAAACCTGTCGATTCCGCAGAACTGCAAAAAACTGTCAAAGTCATGCAGAACCTTATGGTTGGGGTCAAGTTAATATAAAGGCGAACCAAATTTAACGAATGATGCCCAAACTAACTTTAGCTGTTTCTTTTTATTCCCTGAAAATTTGGTGATAATCGGATAATAACTCGAATTTTTAGAATGAATTTTGTGTGTGCGAATTTTAAACGGTACACCCTTTAAACAAACCATCCGACAATGATTCATTTAACATTTACGTACACCGATCTATGAGCATGCGTTTGAATTAACCTAGTGAACAATTAACAAAAGTCAGAAAAACTGCGTGAATTTGGATCGAACAGCTTAGCTTCAATGCGCAAGTAAGTTCATTTGACTTTGAAAGACGAAATGAACACTAGTCAAGACTATACAAACAGCATGAAAACTGATCCAAAGTGGTTCTGTTGATGTTGAAGAGCATCTGCTCGAAGAGAAGACAGAATAACTTTCAATTGAAAGTGATGGTGGACAGCTTCGTCGTCGCTTGACGATTATCGATTGAAAGTGACTTTGTTGTGCCCTGCTCCGTTTTGTTTGCTAATTTGGTTAAGATGTCATACTTAATTATCTTACAGATAAATCGTCCAGCTCAAACGTTAGTAGGGGTAAGAGGTGGGACCATCATCATTACATAATCTAATCCTTATATTGTTTTTTTTTTCTTTTCAGGTAATCAGAAATTACAGTTAATGCTACTTGCCGAAAAATTATGACAAGCATAAAAGGTAATCATATAAACCAAGATTTATTGAAGCTGACTGTTCGCCATAAAACAGCCACCAACTGATATGTTGCATCCAATATCACAGTTATCTGCCTTCCCATACCATGCGATACATAGTTTCGATGCGATATCTAAAGTTCACTGCCACTGAAAAAGAACACATTCTAACTCGCAGAAGGTGTTAAAGTCTACATAGAAGCTCTGTACGGCCTGTGCGAAGATAATCGCGCAAATCTCCCACCTCGGCTAATGGAAACGTTTTATTAAATTATTACCCGACGAGAGCAATCCCGCACCGGTGGCCGTCTAACTGAATGTGTTCACTGCGTGGAATCAACCATCAATTACGGGATGGAAGACGATGTATGTACATAATCCATCAATCGGTTAATCCGTGGTTAGAATGATTAAAGCGCAGAAATAGTGTGAAGAGTTTCCAGGCGGTGATTGGCGTGAGGGAAAAGGTTCCGGACTGAAGGTTCTAATAGAGATAACCACATGTGAAACGAGCTGGCAAAGCAATTACTGTTAGCATGTGTCGATGAAACTCATGTTCTTCCATTGGTTAAATTTCAATCGTATCTGAATGCTGCAATCAAAACATTAAAAATGTTATGACCATGTCACTGTGTAAACAAACAGTATTTTGTCCTAAATTCGTGTAGGGAAGATGTAGTTTCACCGCTTTACCGAGCAACAATGCTGCCTACATGACAAAAGCTCGTAATTCCGGCGACATGTCGTCATTTAACGGCATCAATCCACAGTTATTAAAATTGTCAAGCCCGCTTTGAGAATCATCCAGTAACCAGTTACTGAGTGTGCCGTTTCTTTATTGTCGTGTAGTACATGGTTTCCACCACTGCCAACCGTCAGCACTCATGCCGAGCAATGTACAATAGAGCGAATTTAATTAGAATGAATATCCAACTTTTATTGTACCATTAGTTCATTTCGCCAATCTATTCCCTGTGAATGTGAAAGTAAAGACACGGAGAGGGATAAAAACTCTTCCGACAATTTACTTCCATCCGCACTTGAGATTTTTTATTCTATCGGGTACCTAGAACATTACATCACGATATGCGAAGTGCTCACCGGCAACCAGAAACTATAAATCCACGGAAACGGTGGTGAAGAAGAAATAAAGTACAGTTTTAAACTTTTTTTTTGCGCATCCGAGAAACTATCCATTGGGTTCCATGTTGAGTGAATTGGGTGTAATTTTCGTTTTGATTCGCACAAGAAAAAAAAACGCGAGGATAAATGTGCGTAACGCAACTCTCGAGTTTTTTTATCCATTAGATTTTCTCTTGGGTGGGAAGCAGTGATGGAAAAGTTCACAAAAACTCACTATGACTCGCGAACTTTTTCCTTGGTGAACTTCGTCAAATATCGTGCTGGTGAGAAGGAAGAAGCCAATTTTTAGAACTGCGGGGCTTTTTTTTGCTTTGCGAAGCCTATGAATTTTCTCTGAATAGCTAGACATCCAAATTATCAATTTTAGTTTTATAAGGGCTCTGTAGATCATGATCATGTAGCTTATAATGTCGCTTGGGTATGTTCAAGGAAAATTTAATCGTGTTGCACACTTGACCATATTCCCTCATTACCTGACCTGGCATAAACTTGTATTCATTATTGTCCACTTGCGTATGAATCCCACATCCGACATACCAACTGACAACATACACGACATACCACTTTCGGTCAAATGGTCACAGAAAGACCGAAACAATAAAAAAAAAACTCCGCGCTCGTTTTGCTCTGCTCGATCCCAAAAGAAAGCCTCTTCCCGTTCCCATATATCCACATCCACATCCAGAGGTTGTGTAACATTACACGAACTTGTTCCCCCGCTGCTAACGTAAACCATGAAACCATCATCATCTTCATTTGCGCAGCACACCGAACGACTATGACGAAGCGGGAGGAATCATCTTCTACCGACCGTGTTCCCAACGGCTCTCCTTCTCCCAGCCCAGCGGCTCTAATCATAAAACATACGGTATTATTATTATGAAGAGACCGAAAACCGCGAAGACCCAAGCGGAAATAGGAAAGAACCCAAGTCTCTAGTTCGGCCAGCTATAGGCTCTAAGGCGAATGAGATACCTACCTACCTGGTGGTGTGCTCGGGTGTAGCGAAGAAGAAGAGAGACGGCGAAAAGTACAGTAAAGTACAATCATAATGACGATCATAATCATATGGGATGGTTAGAGGTTCTGTTGTTTTCTTCGCAGATTTTAGTTTGTGCTCCGTGTTGTGAGCCGTTCGCTGTTGTTATCCTCCACACACACCTTTACCGTGTCTTGTTTCTTGAAGTGGAACATTCTACCATATCAAAATTAGCATGCTTGGTGCTTTTGCTGCTATCTGTCTGCCCTGTCTAATACCCTGCCTAATTCAGCTAGTTCGATCGGTTTGAAAGAGAGAGAGAGAGTTGCTATACGCCGCAGTCATGGTTTTTGCTCAAGCTTGGCTCTTGTTTGTTTCGCTTGGAGAGGAACATGTACTTGTTTGTGACTTAAAAGACTCCTGTGGTTGATTTTTTGTATGCCTGTGTACCGTGCCTTTGCAGTAACCGAAACCTGGCTGTTGCAAGGTTCGGTGTTACAATGAATGATTTTTGAGGAAAAAATAGGCGTAATGGCTGCTAATTTTTTCCTCAAAATCTGCGATCCAACAGATCCAGATGACATGCCACCCAAATGTCAGATCAATGTCCGGTTGAAAATCTCAATAATAAAGACATCTAATCTAATCAAAATAATGTTGGGTCAATTTTCAACCGATGTCAGGTTCATGTTGGCCCATTTTTGAAAGAATGTCGGGTGGGGGTCTGGTAGAAGTAACTCCAACCAGATTGAATTAAGGCTCAAATATGCAAAAGGAGTCCAAGGAGCTGATTACAGTCAACTCTCCATAATTCGATATTGAAGGGACCATCGAGTTATAGAATTATCGACTTATGGAAAATTGACCGTGTATAATTTAAGAATAATACCGAAACACTCCATTTACTGCAATGAGCATGAACATTGACGACCATACATTTCAGTAGTTGCTACTCCGTGATTGGCCAGATATAGCGAAATTTGCACAAAGAACCATATGAATAGGGCTTGGGACTAGCAATCCATTCTCAGTGTACAAATTCCAGAGAATCTATATTTTTGAGGTCAATAACGGCGCCGGCCACGTCCTTACGGTCATCGGGGAGGGAAAGGATTGTTATTTCAACAACCGTTGCTGCTAGAGACCGAGTATACCTCTGCATCTCCACGGTTGTCACGGGAAAGACGTTTTTGTTAGTGGGAAGGGTAAATTTGATCTGGATTCACATTGGAAAGTGATGTGATCTTTTAAAACCTGTTAAGCAAATGACGTGACCCTATCAACTCAGTGATGTAAAGAGGCTTGGGTTTTAACCCACACAGCAAAAAAATAATTTTGATATCACGTCAAAGTGGATGCACTACAATCATGTCGAAAATATGGTGTAATATTACTTTCTAAAAAGGACAAAATTAACATTATTACAATGCATGAACTGACATTACGCTGCTTTTACTGCATTTGTTTATTTATGTGGTCATAAAAATTACATGAAATTTTCGACATGATTGTAGTGCATCCACTTTGATGTGATATCAAAATTATTTTTTTTGCTGTGCACGATCTTCTGCTCAGTAAGCAAAAACGGTCGCTCTAAGGCCACCGTGCCCCTTACATCACAACAAGCTACGAGCGACTCAACAAAAAGTTATTCAAATGAAGCGACGTCTCTGAATTCAGCCAACAATGTCTTCTTTACTGGATCACGCATACACCCTTTCCGAAATTCATGGTTTAAACTATTCAACTTTTGGTTATTAATTGCGCTTTATGCTCTCAGAACCCAACGATGGTGATTTATTCTGTTGTGGGAGAGCTTGGGATTGATATTTTGTTCACTAAGCAAAACCGATCCCTCCAGGGTTATCGAGCATCTGAAAACCACAACATTCCACGACAAAATATAATTAAGTTTTCACTTGGTATGTAAAGAACAACAGAGATACGCGATAATTCATATATTTTCAACGGCTGATGGTTAATTTTAAATATACTAACGGTTCTGCCTACGGCGACTACGACGGTGATTATGACCGCAACTACGACGGCGAATACGATGGCGCCTACGACGACGACAACAGCGAATTTGTAACTTACCATTTTTCTAGGATATAACACCTTTGCCCGGCACCTCCACGATTTTTTCAATAGAGGCCGGGATAGATCAACTCAGTAATGTAACGAGGCTTGGACACGAATACCCCCTTTCCGAAATTTCAAACTCAACATACGCATCTAATTGCAACAACCGAACTACACACGTCGCGTGAAAATCAAGATCAGTGACAACAAATTTATAAGCAACCAACTGGAACAAATTCACCAAATCCAGCCATAAATTTGAGAAAATCAATTGCTTCTTCCAGCGGTGTTTTTATTCTTTTTTAAATATTTATCATTGAATATATAATTATTATATAATAGGACCATGAATTTACTCAAATTCAAACTCCACGGTGGTACCCTTTACACAAGTTTCGATTTGGTCCTTTCGTGGAATCCATAGAACTTTCACATGTTTGGGCTACCGTGCCTCTTTCTTCACGTTTGCCGATTTTACCAGCGTACACATATTGCACATCTTTTAAGACGAAACACTCCATTTACTGCAATGCATATTTACTCATATGAAATCGAAAAATTATTCAAGGATCCATTTATGTATCCTTGTATCTTATGTATCTGAGTAGTTAATTTGTATTATTAAGCCAAAATACACAAAACACGCAATGTGCCCCTATCGCCCTAAGGGTGTTTGGCCATTAGGCCTGAGGTCATTAGACCGAATGGTCATTAGCCCAGACTTGAATAAATTTTGACGAGCTTCCTTACACAGTTCTGTTTTTAAAATTTTAAACACATAGATGTTTGTTTTGACTATTTTGTATTGGAAAACTTGCCAAGAGACCTCGAACTGTGAATATTTTTTGTGATAGAAGAAACCACATTTGCTGCATAGGCTCAAACTAGAATACCACAAGTAAATTATGAAGAATACGGCATTTCTATTATCGGACATTACTAATATGCTGAACTGAAGTTATATACTGATACAAGCTTAAGGATGAGCTCATCTAAAAGTTATTTAAATAAACTCTTTCACTTGGATTACGGTCAGCTAAAAGACCAGACGTTTTATGAAGAGCTTTTTGAGTGAGTTTATTTATTTCCTTTTAATTCCGTTATAATTGCTTATCTTTTGACAGATACGCGTATTTCGTCTACTACTTGCAGACTTCATCAGTGCCAAGTACTCAACACCACATTTTAATCAATTTCGTCACGGATATCACAGAACTTCATACATACCCTGTGATTACAAAGATTCAAGTTTGGCAAGCAATTAGAATTCAGAGATATACTTTTTTATTTTTTTTTACGTAGGAATACGTCTTTGTTTACTATTCTGGAAGTCACAAAACGAAATCAAAAATGATGCTTGTAACGAAAATGAGGGGTGTTTTCAAACACATATTTTTCAAAACCATTAATGGGACATATGTCATGCAAGGCGTCGTTCGACGGAGACATAATTCAGCATTTTTTTGGTGTAAAGTACAAACAGTGAAAATAACTAAACAATTAAGTAATTCAAAGAACAAAATAGGAATATTTTGCGAACTAATCACAAGAGCGGACGGATGGGATGAATTTATATTCTCTCGCACGGACATCACTTTCCAGTTCGTGCGCAAATTTGTCTGCCACACCGCTGTCTATCAATAAAGTCGATCTGATCGGAGCTCGATGAAAACCTCAGAAATCATAACTTTTCTAACAGGATTCGCTCTCTCCCAGATTGTGCAAAGCCCTTATGGAAACTAACCAAAATCCTTAAAAATAAGCCAAGAACCATTCCAGCACTGACCCCACTGGATAGTCCCGGTGACCCAGTGATTCATCTGATAGCTCCAGGAGAAAAGGCTGCCGTGATAGGTCAACACTTCGTCAGCTCCCATAATCTCGGACAAAACATCGTCAGCCCTCACAAAGCTGAGGTAGCTGAAAACGCAACCAACCTCCATCAGATTCCCAATATTTTTCCCGACGAATTCGAGATTACGGCTGACGAACTGTTGGCCTATATCAAAACATCTGAAAACATGATGGCCCCAGGTTTCGACAACATCCTTAATCTGGAACTCAAACACTTGAGTTCCACATTCTACAACCATCTGGCACTGATTTTTAATCAGAACATCCCGGCGGCACCGACTGAGATTGAATCCAGGCCTGCTGGGGTGAGAGGTTATCACGCTTACCACTACACAACCGGCACCGCTAATTGAGGAAAATGGTGAAAACTTTAATGAAGTTCCTAGAACCTCAGATAATTTAGGTCCAGAGATTATCAGGGGAACCATAGATCTAAAGACTGTAACAATAACTGTAACTGTAGCTGTAATGTTCAGACTTCCGGGAAAGATTGAAGATCTCGAAACGTTGATTTCAATGAATTAAGGATAGATCCATGAACGTCAGTAAAATTATGAGAAACTTTAAGAAATTTCTGGAATTTTAGGGAAGTCAGTTGAACTTTTTAGAACACTAGAGACATATTTTGGGAATTTCACAGAAGCTCAGACATTTTCAGAGAAGTGTAACGATTTCTCGGACATTTACATTTATTTCAGGCTAGTACCAAAAACTACAAAAGAATTGTATGAACTTCAGGACAGTTCAATTAACTTCATGAAAATTTAAGGAAATTTTACAGAAATTTCTGAATTTTACTAAGGGAATTTCTGAAAATCTCAGCAAAATTCCGATATCTTTATGGAAGATCAGAGAAGTTTAAAGATTTTTTGGCAGTTTTATTATTTTCAGGGATATTCCAAGTTATTCGAGTATAATCAGAGATTTTTTTTTCCTTTGGTTTGTTTTCCGTCGATCTTGTTTTCCGAGATAAGCACCAATGCTACCAACCAGGGCCCTGCACCCTACCTATCGACCCATCTCACTCATGAACCGGGGACCAACGGCTTTACTTCCCTTCCGAAGGAAGACGTGATCAGAGATGTTATGCCACAGAACATCCCAGCGGCGCTGACTGGGATTGAACCCAGGCCTGCTGGGGTGAGAAATAATCACTCTTACCTCTACACCACCGGCGCCGCTAGAGGATGATCTTGACACAAGGAAAAAAAAATGAGTTAGTTGTCTTCATCTATGTGATTCCTAATCTTCTATTCGTTGTTCCCTAGTTTGAAGTGGTTAAGACTAGGGTTCTGATGCATGGTCATTATCGGTGTCATACCTTAATTTTGTTGCTAAGGAATCCAATTTTGACTGACAAAGGGGCGCGCCTTTGGAGGGTGTTTCAACACTCCGAAGGGTATAAATAGCGGGACCTTTCAATTAGAGTCGGATCCTTGCGATAAATGCTAGAGTGGCAACTGTAAAAAAATCGAATACTTCATCATTTCTCAATAGTGATGGAGTAATACGACATGCACTAAACTAAGGACACGGGATATACTACAATATATCAATTTACTGGTCGCAGTAGTGTTAGGTCCCGAACAAAGGAAAAAAAAAAAAAAGTCTCCCAGTTATGAGAAGTCGGTGGGTTTAGTTTCCGTTGTCAGATGGATTCTTTTACTATCACGTAGACTTTCCTTGTCCACGTCTTTCAGGTCGTAAGACTTTGTGCTAGCCAGCTTGTTTTGAGGAAGGGAAGTAAAGCCGTTGGTCCCCGGTTCATGAGTTGATGGGTCGATAGGTAGGGTCCAGGTGTGGGAGCTGCCTTCCTGGCGTCGGTAGCATTGGTGCTCAGCACGGAAAACAAGATCGACGGAAAACAAAATCAAGGAAAAAAAAAAAAAAAAAAGATCATCCTCGGTAGACAAAGGCATAAAAAGTAACAAGGACTTAGATGTGTTCCTTGGATTACTGAAAAACCCGGTTCCCCTAGTTTGAAGTAGTCAGGACTAGGAATCGGTGGTAGATCTTACATCCCGGAACGTACCACGAAAAGGTGATCTACCCACGTTACGGGGCAACTGGGAGACTTAGACTACCACTTCTTCCAACAGTACAAGACTCGAGAGTGGTCTTGGTTGATCTCGGGGCAACCTCCCCAGTAAAACGAATAAAGTAAAGAAGAGAATTACGACGCGATTAACATAGGGGATCAGTGACTTTCTTATCGGTTCGAACTCATCAAGGCGAATTTGGCTTTCAAATTACCTTCTCCTGCATTTATTTCTCCTGCATTACCATTATCGACTAACACATTTGGAAGGAGCAAAACAGTTTAGAGTACTCATATATTGTTCTTCTCTCTATTGCCTAGGCGTACGTACTACGGGCTTTCCCTTTCTCTCTACCTAACATTCTTCATTGTTCATTTTGGGAGTGTGGTGCGTGCGTGCGATGTGTTCATCCTACAGTGTGTGTGTGCTCAGGGTGGCATTCGGCGCAAGCGCGATTCGAATGAATGCCACTAGAATTCTGCGGTCGTAGCCACGCTACCTACTTGTAGTGATTCGGTAGCGGGAAGAACTGAGCCATGCGCATAGTCTTATATTATATCAGGCCTGATAGTACTCACGGTTTTACAGCGTACCTACGGTTTGAGGCGTGGCGGGAATATCGCCGTCGGTATTACAACGGTCACTACTACGCAAGTAAGTGCACCGCTGATCGAAGTCGCGTCGATGAATGATGATGACGTTAATGTCGATGCCTCGTGGTTTGTGATCTTCGAGGTTTGACCGTTGTGGCGTCGGGGATGAACTTCGACGTTGCAGATGAACTTCCACCAGATTGTGTCTCCACGTTGATTGGCGCACGAAATGGCGAACGGATGTCTTGCCAACCTGCCTAGGGCGTGATATTGGCAAACGCAACCCTCTTCCGGTCACCGTACGTGGGGTCAGAAGCGATCGATACTATAGGTGTGATGTGCTGGTTGCGCAAGACTGCCACAAATCTATAGAAACACGTGATGCTGTTTGGCAGCGGAATAAGCACACGCACAAAAAACACAATTTGATCGCACTATTACCTGTTTTCCCAAAACCACTCGCACACAATTTTCCAGCAACGCACAAACTTGTTCGAGAAGCCGACTTACTGCTAAAGGGAAAGCCTAAGTTAGTCACAGAAGGGTAACACATGTCAAGTTTAAATCACCTCCAATTACACATCACGGCGCGAACTAAAACTGATCACTCCTGCCTCTTCCACAAGCCAGAACGAAGTGATCGAACCAACTCCCAAATCCTCAGATAAGGCGCGAGATTCAAATCATCTCCACTATCAGTTTGCGTCATTTCCAGAGAGAAATGACGAAGCTCTAGATTCGTTTATTATCACGAAACGTGACAGGATAAAGAGAAGTGGGGTATCCTTTATCGAGCAGCATTGCATTATCCATTCTCTCGTTTCCCCCCACCCCCCCCCCCCCAAATCCGACGAGAGACAAAGGCTACGACCGGGTCAAGAAAATCTGAATACGTTTTGCTTGGGTCAACGGTCAGAAGCAAGCGCGCAATTTTTGGTGATTTTTCCCATCGTTCTACTTTTTAGGCGGCGGATTACATGTGCGCTATAGGCTTAGGTAAGGAACTCATTATCTACATTGTACGTGGTCGTGTTGCTCCTGAACCGAGTGAATGAAGTGAACTCTATCTGAGTGATCGCGCTTTAGGCTGGTTCATAAATATTTATTTGAATATTAATTAATTATTTAAAAAGAAAACAAAGATCTAACAATTAAAGACATTCATGTTCGTTACAACCTTCTTAAGCGTCGACAACCCGGCTCGTCTCTTGGCCCGCTGCACAGTAGTGGGAGACATTGAGCTTGCCAGTGACGTCCCGGATGGAGAGATTAGGATTCCGCTTACATTTCACCGTGGCGGTGGCCTTCTTCGTCGTCGCTGCCACGTCCGGATTACGATTGCCGCCGCTTCCAGGCTTTCTGGCGGTCGACAAACGATCCCCGAACACTTTTAAAACGTTTGTCACGGTCGATTTGGCCACATTCAGCAAAGTTGCCAACTTGGAGTGTGAAAACGTCGGATTCTCTTGCTGTGCGAGCAAAATTTTGACACGCTGCTCCTCTTGCTTGGACGTCATTTTGAAAACTGGAGAGCAAACGGTGATAACTCATCATAGCAACCATTGTATATACACTCAACTTCCAAATGCAGCATTTAAATTTTTTTTTAATGCATTTTTAACAGAAATACACCAATTTGAAGTTGACCAATTTTTTGCGCGTTACAGACTTTAATTCTAGTGGAATTGTTATGGTGTTTCCATAATCTCGAGAAAGACTAGCTCTCTTTGCCATTCGCTTGAGAGTGCCACCAATGGCATCACAGGAACCTTTTCCATGAGACGTTTAAAAAAAAATGCCATTCTGCTTTGACTGAAATCTTCATGGAGAAGCAAAGTTTATTTTTTTTTTTTTGTATTGTGATGCTGCCCCGCTGCCCCATCTGACATAAAAGTAATTTTAGAAAAATCTATCGATTGTTTAATAAAATCTATCACTTTTGAGATGAACAACTGAACTGCAGCTATATAATGAGTCATTACTTCTGATATGATAATGAAGCTAACATTTTCAAGTTTATTGTCTTTCTTATAATAAACTTCAAATGAATGTATTGTTGCTTGAGAATTATTCCAGTGAACGGCATATAGAATTATGATGCGATAGGTTAACTTCCCAAATAGTTGTTGATACGAAAAAAGATATTAATTTAAATTTTATTCATACCTATTTCTTTATTGATGGTTTTAGCTAAGAATGCTAAGTTGCTATAGAAGTATCGGATTTTGCCTCAGTAGTAGACAATATAATCAATTATATTATTTTCTAATGATATAAGCCCTTTTCACATGGAATTCTCGATTAATCCAAGTGATAAGTTGCTGATTAGACAAAATTTAATCACAAATTGAGCATCTTTGGGATTGTGAGATGATTTTGAGCTTCACTGGTTTAGTTTTGTGTGAAAATGGTATGTTAAAAAATAAATCAGTTCAGACATGAAAAAGTCTTTGTAAGAAAAACTTTTTTCCTTAAAAATGCCCATCTCGCGATGTATGGACGGTTGGTAGTACACATAATTACATAAAATAAACATCTCCTCCAAAATTGGTTCAAATCGGAAGTGGTCAATTACTTTTTGTAATTTTTGTCGGTCACTTGGCGTGTATGGTTCATTCCGCGCCAAGCGACAAAAAAAAAATTCAAAAGTGTAATTGACCTTTTCCGATTTCAGCCAAATTTAGAGGAGATGTTTATTTTGGTTTAACTTTTTATCAATATAAATGTTTGTGCCGATCAAAGCACCCTTTGGTCCTGGGGAGTTTTTTATTTTTTTTTTATTTTTCGTGATTCTCAAGAAGCATAAAAACAAAAAAACGGAATTTTCACAGCAGAGAGTAGGCTGCGCGTGTGTTCGAACCTAACGTTTGTTTTTTCCGAGGAGTTTTTTTTATCTATAATCGGTTACTGATCTGGCCATAACCAGGTCCAGGAGACAATTTCTAGGTCCCTATTATTTGCCACTGAGAAGCTGTTCCGAAGACAAGCAGAACCTCCATGAGGCGTTCCATCATTCATCCCATCATTAGTTCCATCATTCGTTGAGTCGCAGCGTTGAACCTGACCATTGGCCACGAAAAGGCTTGCCAATGCACATAAAAAATCGACTACATACATCCGAACATTTGTTTATTACAAATCGAAGGAAGACATTCCGCACAACTACCATAAACCGGACTAGTTTATGTTGATCTTCGTCAAGCTTCGTCTACAATTTGGACTTCTACATCAACACATGTCAGGCAGCCTTCAGGTTCAATTGGCTAAACTTGGTGAGTTCGTTCCATTTTGTTAATTTTTATCTTTTCAAACCAGTAACATGTTGTGGTTCGTTACTGGTATAAGATCAACCACCGAACCCTAGTCGTGACAACTTCAAACTAGGGAATCAGGATTTTCCAGTAATCAAAGGATCACATTTTAGTCCTTGTTACTTTTTTTTTACTTGAGAATAGTGACAAGACTCGGGTTCTGCATTTTTATATCGTATACTTCAAATCAAAAATATTGTTTATGTTCATAGATTTCACAAAATCCTTTTCCCTTTGTCCTTCTCCTTTTCCTTTCCCTCTTCTCTTTTCAGAAAACGAGTAATGGCGCTATAGCCATAAGTCATAAAAAGGCTAGGGCAAGAGTTAGTGCTCATGCCCCAACCGTCAGAATATAATGGAGCATCACTTAACCTTTCTTGCTTTGATGCTTCCAACGACCCACCAATCATATAATTACCAAAATCGGAACGTACGGTACGAGATGTCCACGTTTCATCCATTTATTGGATTCTGAAGTGTCGTGTTTAAATCTTCAATTTAAACAGGTCCGATATTTTCTGAATCATCTTGCCCCTTAAATGCTGCACAGTAGGCCTGGCCGTTTTGATATGTGTGATGCATCTTCGATGTGAAACATATATCATTTTCCAGGATGCTTTCAATAATTGGCTGTGTTGGTGTTAGATTAGAATTGATTAGATTAGAAAACATAAAACGGAATTTTCACAGCATGAGATTTCCATTCCGACAGCAGCATCGTTTTCCCCATCTTTTTTTTTACATAAGAAACATTTATCGACAAAAATTAATTTGCGTATTTCCTGAGATACAGCGTTTTGAATAATTTTTTTTTTTACATTATGGGGAAAAAACTTTTTTTTTTTAATTTGCTTTTCACCCATTCTTCTAGGTGAGAGAACTCATTTTGCACGCCTTCTATTTTAAATGATTTTTTATTTTGCAATTCCGCATCATAATACCTGTTTTTTCGTCATGCGGTAGACTTTTTCTAAACAAAAATAATCGTGCGCAAAAGAAACTTTCTCGCATTTAAAGGCGTGCCATACAATTTGCACAAGATTGTCTCAAAAACACAAAATTTTAATCCTCAGCATATTATGCAATTCAATTCCCATTTAGTCGCACCGTTCAGTATCAAGTAAGTTTGTCACACCGAACTCCATCCACGGAATGTATATGGCTCATTACAGCTACAGTCAACGAACCACTAGCATAAAGACCCAGAGAGCCTCTACGGGGCCGGGTAATAAATAATAATAATGTAACAACGGTGCTCATTGGAACAAGCGCGCAAAAACAACCTACAAAAGAACCAAGACATGGAAAAAAGCAGTATCCAACAAATCTCCTGACGGTGGCACCGCGTGGCCAAGACTGCAGAGAGCAGCATAACGCCGCAGCATAGCGACATAGGAGAAATAGCAAACCTAGAGCGCGAGCAGCAGAGAGTGTAGCATACCGGTGCTGCTGGCTAGCCGCATACATATTGGGACGGAAAAGTGGGTGGTGGGTGCCAGGCAGTCGATGACTTTTAGCCCAGAGAGTGTGGATTTACTGTTTCTTTCGGAGAATGAGCAAAAGTACAGTTGGATGCATTCGCGAGAGCGAAAGAGCGGAAAACGTGTGGATGGAAAAACGGATCGAAAAACATCCACACAAAAGAGAAACCGAAAACAGCCACCCAGCCACCTCCCGCTTCGCCGTCCTCCTTGGGTCTCTTTTGGTCTTGGTGGGTCTCTCCTCCTATGCTGTCAGCCTTCGAAGTTGCCGTGGAAATATTATGTTTTGTTGGTTTCTCTATGGCCAGTCTTTCGCCGTACTTCGTATTGAACGCATCTCGCCGCCACCGCCAGTGAGGGTTTCGGATTTTCGTTGCCGAGATAGTTTCGAGTGGTTGTCTCGTCCGCGGGTGCAGTTTACCGGGATCAGCGTGATAAGAGGATACATTGCTCGAAGGATATACGTGCGGCCGATTGAACTCCCGAAGGGATTTCCCAGTGTGATTAGTGCCTTTTTGCAACTAGAGAACAACCTTTACCATCCGGATATTTCGGGAACAAAAGTGAATTGATTGAAAATTTACGAAGTTCAAATGGCATAGCCCTGGAGGTCCGTGAAAATGAGTAAGTGTGTGTGTTTTTGTTCAGTTATCAGTGACAACGGAAACGACCTATTCCTCCTTCCTTCCTCCAACATTACCCAGAAGAAAAAGTGACCATCGGTGCGTTTTCATAACACTTTTTTTTATCCGTGAATGTGTGGCATTATCGTTTTTTTTTATCATCAACCGCAGCAGCGATGATGCAAAAGTGATTTTTTATTCGATGAAGACGAAATCTGCTCGGCTGGTTCCATAAAGCGGAAGCCAAAAAGAAATTCAGACGGCCCCCTCCTCTAGCGAAGGCGCGAGTGTCCAAAAAACCAAACTCCGAAAGTTGAAGTTTCGGACGCGACGCGTATCCGCGAGTGAATGCGCGCGAGTGGGACAGCGTAATGACGGCGACGGTGGCTGGCGGTGAAAAGTGAAGTGAAAGAAGCATTAAAAAATTTCACCTTACATAACCACGCAGCCGACAGAAACGGGCGCGACGCGGCGCACATTAAGTTAACACATCGAATCTCCGCGTCCGCGTCGTCGTCGTCGTCGTCGAATGACCGAACGTCTGCGCGTCCGTCGGGGCGGGGTGTGCTTTTCGGGGGGAGGCACGAAAGGGGGGCGGGTCGGTCTGGCTGGTGAAAATTAACATCAAGGAGTGCCTGAATGGATTAATAAAATAAAAGAAGAAATGAGAAGCTTTGCGCACATGGATGGATGGAATCGAATGTGATGTGTGTTACGATGATGATGATGATGATGATGATGATCGTCGTAAGAGGAAGTGTTGGAAGTTTGCGATTGGAAGAGAGTTTAGAGGATTACATGAAAAGAAACACGAAATTTTTTGGCGGAGGAAGGAAGTGAGCAAAAGGAAAACCGACCAAAAAAGCGAGGAAGGAAGGATGGAAAAGTTTTCGGTTGCTCCAAAGTGTCACTGAATTAATCAAACTGGGGAGGGATGGACGGGGGCTAATGTTACAAACAAAAGTTGTGCAATGAAGAGAGTTTTGATTCGAGAGGAGATGTTGAGGAAACAGCGGCGGAACAGTTTCTTTATCATCGGACAAAGGACCGTTCGGGCCAGCACAGAAACTTGGACGGAACTGTGACTTGTGGAACAATCACTCCAAAATGGATTATATGCTGTGATGGTGTTCAGTGAGAGCTAAAGGGGATGCTGCCATAGACAGGAGCAACCAATTACGAGCGTTGTGGATTACTGGACATTTCAAAGCATTGTGGATTATCCTCTAGATTGAATTGAAAGCATGATAAGTATTGAAGCTTACTTTGAAAATTGTATGAACGTGAAAAAGAAGAAACAGATCATTTTCAAACCAATGGAACCGGCCCAAGCAACATTGTTGGTTTAATTGTGGTTTTGAAGTTCATTCTACGTCTTATTAACCTCTTCAAAGCCATGATAAAACCTTAAATGTTACTTGAGAGACCATTTAGAAATGCTCAAATAAACCTTATTTTGGAACGTTTGGGTATCAATTTTTGAATCTACTTTATACAATCTGAAGAATAAATCATCAGAACTCTTGTTAACTTTCAACCAAAACTTAAAATGTTGTTCAACTACGCTATTTTAATTTAATAAAATCGTTCAAATAATGGACATTAGATTCATTTCTGAATTTTGGTCAATCATGTTTTCACCTCTCAATTGGAAATAAATCATTGTAATTGTTAAGTTCAATTCGCTAAAAGTGGTCATCCACCAATGATGCGATGAGCTAGGGAGGTTTTTAAAAATATCGTTCTGTTGCTTAAGATGGGAGTCTACAAGTTATAACAAAATAATCTTCAACTGTTTTTAATGGTAGAAAACTGAACATAGGGTTACTTTGGACCCAAGAGAGAGGCGCCAGCTAGCTCTGAAGCCGATCGCGTAAACGTCAATGCGAACCAGTCATGATCTGTCACTGCGAACCGAAGTTTTGATTCAATAAAGTGGGAGGAGTATTGTTAATCGGAAAAAAATCTGCGTATTTTTTTTATTCAAGATAGTTTTTTTGAAATGGCAGTTAATGACGGTGCAGAATACAAATGTTTTTGGACGTTCGGCGTTTCTGTTACTTATTGTGAAGCAGGGAGAGGGTGTTATTAGTAGTTTTCACGCAAAGGATTTATTTTCCATTGAAATAGAGACAACTTGTAGGGATTGAAGTGAACAATCGTTACGTAATTAAAAATTGATTATCGTCTATCCACTAGAAGTATGAAAATCGGAGCAAGCAACAATCATTTTGATGCCGAAAAAGCTAGAAGTCGTACCTAATGCACAATGTTGCTCAAGTATTTGTACGCTGCTACTCCGAACTCCTAAAAAATAACCATTTTTTTTGCACAATACATTGACTATTTGGCGACTACTGTGAAGGATTGGGTGGTCTATTTCAGATTTCTGACTAAAATAATTGTTAATTTGTGAAATAAAGACATATTTATTGTGTTATCTCTTGATTCTTATTTGAAGTTTTTGTTTCAATTTAGCATACTTCGACTATCATATTTTCGCTTACGCGATTTCTTCGTACGATTTGACTTTGCTTTGAATCTCAAAAACCTTTTGATAATTTTGGTTTTTAAATTGTGGCAACTAGGAATTTCCAAAGGTTATGATTTTAAAGACTTTTCAAGAGAAGAAAATTGATGCTTGGTTAACTGGAGGTGATTTTCAAAATGCTGGTTGATGCTTTCTTCCATACAAATAAAAAATAAAATATGGATCGTGTAACAAAAACGAATGGCTTCTGATGAGTTCTCCGTGGCGATAATGATTTCTTGATTCGCGTTTTCAATGTCATCAAATTGAAAATCCAGCGGGATTGCTTTGAAATCAGCGTATGTGTGATCCAGAAGCGACGGGCAGGAATAGAGTGGTAAGGATGTTGATAGGATCGCTGGGTACCCGTCGTCTTCGTTGTTTGTCTCGTCATCGTCATTGATCAAATAAGCACACAATGTAGGGATTGCAGTTTTGCTCAATCTGGTGCTTTTGCCAGCCTTTGCATAACAGATCGCATCAAAATGCATCTGCAAAACAGTAAATCATTTCTAATTTTTCACGTTTCATGATTATTTGCATATGTATTCTTTACATACGTTGCATACTCTCATTGCATCTGTGACAATAAAATCAGCTCCTACATTACAAAACTCAACCCACCGTGCTTGAAGCAATGGATCGTTTGGAAACCGGTGAAACAACACATCCGGGTGGGTTTTCTTGTTCCGGCCGCAACGCTTCTCTTGACAACGCATTTTACCTGCTGTGTATCACTTTTAACCTCCTCCTAATCACCAGAATTCACAAAATCAAACCCGTTTAATACGAATCCGATAGCTCTAAGCAATATGCAGTAAGATACTTGCTCACAACATACAGTTCACGACAAGTTTGAACACTCCGAAGGCAAAACTATATCAACAAACCGAGTGACAAACGCGCATCCTCGCTTGAATGATTCTTTCCATCAACAATTTTTTCAACAAAAAGGAAGAAGAAGAAAACAACCAAAACAAAGCATCTGTCATTTGAGCTGGCTCCTCTCTCTTGGCTTTGGACCATTTTTCTTTAGTGGACCACTTACAGCTTAATCCAATTTTACATTAAATTTGGAGCGATTTCCTGGTAAATTCCATCAAAAGACATCTTTTACAACTTATCGGCATCGGATTCATGGAATACATTGGTCAAATCCTATATAAAACCAGCAGTGTTGACATTGAAGCTTCCAACGACCAACCAATCAAATAATTACCAAAATCGGAACGTACGGTACGAGACGTCCACGTTTCATCCATTTATTGGATTCTGAAGCATCGTGTTTAAATCTTCAATTTAAACAGGCCCGATGTTTTCTGAATCATCTTAAATGCTGCACAGTAGGCCTGGCCGTTTTGATATGTGTGACGCATCTTCAGTGTTGACGAACCCACTGGGCAGTCCCCACCGGCTACCAAGTGAGTCCCGGTTACACCCTTTACGTTGACAGTTTAACATTTTGTCATGCAATGTTGAGGAAAACTGACAGGCGAAGAAAATATAGAAAGTAAAGTAAACAATGATAATGCTACAAAGGTATTGAGTAGAAAAGTTTAGTAATTAATAATTCTACAATAGTTTCCTATAATCAACAAAGGTAATTGAATATCCGGAGAATTTCAAGTTTTGGGCGTAATTGCTATTGTAAACAGATATGTCAATCGCTGTTTTCTCAAAAAAAAGCTCAATCTCGCGAACAAACTATTTCAAATGATAGAGGAATCATTCCTCTATATAAGTGTGTTTATAGATTTCTAGGCTGAGTTTTTATTCGCGAGAAATCGGTGATTGAAGTGTTTGTTTACAAAAGCAATTACACACAAATCTCAAATCACTCCGGATATGTTATGATGGATATGATGTTTGATAACAGTGATTTGCACGAAGAAGGTTGTGGGAGATAGTTAGCGTGGAAAAATGTATACAATGCACCAAAATGTAATTTTTCTACAAATTAATTAAACTCAGGAGCAAAATGTCAGCTTCAAAGCTGCGTTTGAATAGCCTACTAGCAGAGAACAGTTTCCTTTCTGGGACGAAAGTTTCTCCCGAACAAGGAAAAATGCATTTTATTCTAATTCTAAGAGGAAGAGGAGACAACTGACTTCTTTTTGTTTGTAATGTGTTCTTCTTCTCATGCAAAAACTATTTCATTATGGGCGACGCAGTCGACTGTCAAAATACAAGAAAATAGATTCCCTGTTGTAAAAGTTCTCGCGTTTCTATACGTTCGCCCGACCAATCAGGCGCTGGTTCGCGTTTGACAGAAGATTGGTTCATAAAAGTCCCTATTGTCTCCTCCACACTGAGAAATTATTTTTAAATTCAAATGGATATATTTTTGGTTCAGGGTCTAGTATATTTTTGCTATTGATTCAAATATATTATTCGGTTAATTCAAAGAAAAATATTTTTGAATCAACAAACCGGTTGTCGAGTCAATAATCTGTTTGTTGATTCTAAAAACCATTTTGTTGATTCAGAAAATATGTTTTGTTGAAATAGTGATATACTATGTTAGAATCAATAACAAAATACTTTACACGCTATTTTAAAACTACCCAAATTTGGGTAGAATCCACTCAGATTGGTCAAAACTGAACCTACCCAAAAATGGGTAAACTATGTTGGGAGTGACAAGTTGACAAATGGACAACAATGACATTAATCCGATCGACTTTGTTCATTTGTCAACTTGTCACTCCCAACATAGTTTACCCATTTTTGGGTAGGTTCAGTTTTGACCGATCTGGGTGGATTGTACCCAAACTTGGGTAGTTTTGAAAAGCGTGTAGGCCCTGAACCAAAAATCAATTTTTCTGCGTGTCTTCCTCCTAGATCTAAATCACGGCAGGAGCTATCAAATAAAAAAAGAGTTCAAATAAGGGGACGTAAATTGAACGATTCCTCTTGTGAATGATTAGTTTTAGAAGTCAATTTATCAAAACATAAGACATTTCTGCCAGTTTTAATATTGAATTAAAAGTAATTCAAAACCAACTACTGATTCTACCTTGTTCATAGGATGAATTATAACGTTAAATCTGATTTTATTCTAGACCAGCGGTGCTCAATGTGTGATTAACAGGTAAAAAAAAGTATGCCCAACAAACATTTTTTCCGGAAAAAAAAACCTGAATACAACAACCCTGGAAAAATTACTCTATATATATAGACCTATCAATAAATCAAAAGATATTTCCAGTGGAAACCGATGTAAACCATTTGTAAAGGTTGGAAAGAGCTTCCAAAGCAATCAGAATAAACTTCCGGAGAAAGTTAGAAGAAACTTCCAGAGGAATCGGACAGAGTCCCGACATCCAAGATGGATGAAATTTCCGGGGTAATTCAGAAGAAACTTTCAGAAATAGTTTGGAGAAACTTCCAGAAGAGGTCGACAGACATTTCCGGGGCATGTCCGAAAGACTTCTGGGGACTCAGAAGGAGCTTTCATGAGAAATCGATAGAATTAACCAATTTCAGTCAGAAGAAACATCCAGATTTAGTCCTGAGAACCGGAATTAATTTCCAGAAGTAGTTACAGGACACTTTTGGTGATCGAGTAGTAAAAATCACCATATTAAAACGGGAACAAGCTTGCGCCGAAAGACTAACGAAAGCTGTGGCCTTAACCCTTTGTCTGTACCTCTATAATAAAGCTAAGTTCATTGCGGAAATCCTTCAAAATGGGTATTAAATAAAATTCGAAAAATGTCTCAACTAAGAGGCAGGCATATCAATAAGACTTCAACATACAAAAATGTCAGAGAAAAATCGTTTTAATGAATGATCAAGATTGCAATATTGCCTAGGGTTATATGGACCGCAAGATACAGACTAAGGGTTAAGATTGCACCATTTACCAGTTAGTAGTATCGTTTTAAAGAGCTCAAATCAATCCATTGATTGTTGGTGGATAAAGTGTGTGTTAGGAAGTACCTATCACAAGTAACATTGCCGGTTTTGTCGAGGTTTTATAGCATTCTACTAGTCTAAATCATGGTCTACAGAACCCTCATAAAACCAAAATTGTTACTTGGGATACCTTCGATCAACGAGAAACCTCCGTGTGTAGCATCTCGCAGTTTTAAGGAAGCCAAGTACAATCATGATAAAAGCATCTCAGCAGCGATGATCTCCATTGTACAGTGTTTGGCAATTTGGGATACTGATCTTCTGGTGCGGGGAATGGATCGTGGACGCGATGGCCATCACCTATGGCAAGCTGAAACTACACAAAAAGACCACCTCGGCGACGCTGCCCCGTGAAACACCTTACCCATCGGTTTCCATTCTGAAGCCATTGATGGGGATGGATCCAAATCTGTCCAGCAATTTGGAGACGTTTTTCCTGATGGACTATCCCACGTACGAGTTGCTATTTTGTATAGAATCATCGAGACAACGCTCCTACTGGGAGGATCCAACGTTGGCGTTAACCCAAAAGTAAACAACCTCTATCCGGGCTACCTGGTGGACAAGTACGAGCTGATTATGATTTTGGACGCTGGAATCCGCATGAAATCCGACACTCTAACGGATATGGTGAATCATATGACCGAACAGGTCGGCCTCGTGCATCAGATGCCGTTTGTGTGTGATCGGGAAGGTTTCTCAGCCGCTTTCGAGAAGATCTACTTTGGAACAGTCCAATCGAGGATCTACCTTTGTACCGATCTACTCGGCATCAACTGCCACACGAGAATGTCCTGTCTCATGCGGAAGGTGGTCCTCGATGAGCTCGGAGGAATCCAGTCGTTCGGATGCTATCTGGCCGGTGATTTCTTTCTGGCCAAAGGCTTCCACGACGCCGGTTGGAAGCTCACCATCAGCAGTCAGCCTGCCTGGAAAAACTCCGGCATTTGTGATATTAGCAGCTTTCAGCACGACTTATACGCTGGGCGAAACAGCACCACCATCCTGCTTGAACCCCTGTCCGAGTGCATCATCGTCGGAATGTTTGCCTGCTGGGCAGTGAAAATCCTATTCCGATGGAATCCACTCGTGTTTTTTCCTTATCCACACCCTGTTCTGGTTCCTGTAGGTCGGTATCCTGCTGTCAATCATCCAGAATAGGTCGTTACCATTGAACAAGTTCACCTTCTTTGTCGGTTGGGCGTTCCGGGAGCTCAGCTAACCGTATCTCTTTTTCAATGCCCTCTGGAACCCGGCCATCAGATGGCGGACGAGGGTCTACAAGTTGGCGTGAGGCGGAGTGGCCTATGAGCTAGCCTCCCAAATCAAATCGTAGCTTATCCACTCACAACACGAAACCCGTAAAGCCCATACTCATCTGACTATTATTATTTTGTGTTAACGATGTATAAAGTCTAATTTATAAACCAATCCTAAAAAGGGTTAAGTGGATTAGAGGATAAGAGGAAGCAAACTATCAGGATAAGTTGATGCATCTTCCGGAAAAATTTTAAGAAAACTTCCGAGGGATGTCCTAATAATCCTTCAAAGGAAATCAGAAGAAACTGCCGGGGATGCTCAGAAAAACTCCTTAAGGAAGTCAGAAGAAATCGGGGAAATTTGAAAAACAAATCCTAAAGAAGTCGGATGACACTTCCTGGAGTAGTTGGATTAAACATCTGGAAAAAGTGTGGAAGACCACTTCCACACGTCGGACGAAACTTTTGGGGTAATTCGAAATTAAGATAAAACTGATTGATTTATTTAAAGCTGTAGGGAATTCAGATGAACACAAGCTCAAAATTGATTTTTGTTCAGCTAAAGGTGCTTGTTTCAATGTATTATATGTTAACAATTTGAATTTAAAAATCTCCACAATTTGAAAAAAAACACTGTTCCTGAATTTTGATACCTGTACATGGTAAATAAGAATAATACAGAGAGAGAGCGAGTCACTTCTACTCATAGCTATGGAGAAAATTCTAAAAACTGTAGGACCACAGCGCTGAGTACCTGTAGTTTTAAGTAATGTCTCATACAACTCAGTAGAAGTGACTCTTTCTCTCTCTGAGTCCGGAAACCTTGAGCAAAAACATATGGACGTGAAAATGGAGCATGTCATAAATCTGTTATCTTTCAGAAGCTGAAATCTCTTCGAAAGAATAAACCATTTATTGTTTGCATCATTAAAGAGGAACAAAGGAACCATGCTTGGAAAATCCGTTCAATATCAGAGCTTAGACGCATCGCTAGGACTCCAAAAGTGCTGGAAATAAAGCATGCGTGGCAGCTGTGGGTTATTTTCGTAACAAATGTTGCTGGTAATTAAGGTAAAGGGAGAGAGAATTGAATTAAAGTAAGCTATATATGAAGTAGGGTAGATAACTACTTCAGCCAAATCGCTCATTTTGGCCTATCCAGCAGATAACTTCAAATAAATCGATGATTTCAGAGTTAACAAGCCAATTATGCGTTTGGTACGATACTTTAGTTAAAAAGCCACCGAACGAAGTCAATAAGAACGCGTGGTATGAAGGTTTGCACCCATTATTCCCAAAAATAAAAGAAGCTCTCCGACCGAATAAATTTTTATCTTCATCTGATACGCTGAAGTGAATTCATTGGCGTTTCAATTGCGATTCAATGCGATAGGCCGAGTTTAAAATCCGTAGGCCGAGTTTGGCGTCAAACAGCAGTGTTAGACTTTTGAAAATATCTCATCGATTGGTTTCTCTTTATCAAACCTTACGATACATACGGAAAGGTAAATAAATTTTGAAACCATCAGTAATAATAACATTCCGTTTGGTGCTAAACTGCGCTAGATTTAAAAAGACTAAGTGCGGGTTGTGCTTAATAGGCCAGAAATGGGATAGTTAACCTTATATCTGGAATATACTGATATCAAAAATTCATGCAAGCGTTCAATCGTTATGACCATATATTAAAGTGACAGTCATTCCGAATCATGTATTTCAAGGCTCTTTGGGGAGAAATAGGGTTAAATCCTCAATAACCCCCCCCCTCCCCCACTCACAGTCGCAGTGCCAGTGCATCTGTGAAATGTATGCCCGCAGACTGATCAAACATTTCAAAGATGCTTAATGTGTTATGTAATTTCATGATACCGAAGAAGACTGGCAACTCTTCCATTTTCTCATACGTACGCTATGAGACAAGAATAATCGCATCATCTGCCGCTCAAAGGTAAATGCTTCGAACGAATTTGATAGCACAGATTACATCCTCAGAAGAAGGGTTTGTGTATTTGCTCATTTTTCTATGCGTTGTTTCCACCTTATATGTCGCTTGGATTCTGGCAAAGTTGCCAGTCTTCTTGATTTGTTGTCTTAGATAATAGTCAGTATACCCAGAATTAAGAACCAATTGTCCAAAGAGTTTTGCTGTCGATTGCTAGGAACACACCTTAAGTATTCTGTTGAAATTTGGTTGAAATCCTTTTTAAACAATTTCTCGGTAATTTTTAATCATTTCAATGAATTTCTTTTCAAAAGTATCTTTGGAATGTGTCCATGCATTCTATGATATTGTCCCTAGAAGTCTCTTGGAATCGCTTTCGTGATTTGCAAGAAACTATGCTCTGAATTGGAATTAACCTTAGACTTCCTTTGAAACTATTATCAGATTTAAATTCCCTTGGATTTCTTAACAGAATTCTTTTGAAACAGTTTTCAAAATCCTTCTGGAGTTTTTGTCAGGATTTCCTTGTGATTTAGTATATAAATCGTAGATAAAATATGTATCCTTCAGTGGTGTTGAGTACTTGGCACTAATGAAGTCTGCAAGTAGTAGACGAAATACGCGTATCTGTCAAAAGAAAACCAATTATAACGGAATTAAATGGAAACATGGCCGATGAAGCACTCCTCGTATTTCCTGCCTGAAATACGATCTAAACTGAGTGCTTTATCCAACTGCTCCTATAATATCACCTTAGTTTGGGTCCCATCTCATAACTCATTTCCGGGTAATGAGAAAGCGGACTCGTTGGCTAAGGTAAGGCGATATTTTTAAGCGACAAAATGCCTTCAAAGAATTTTTCTCCATTGCTCGTCAGCAAGTCCTCATCAGTTAATAATCGAATAAACCATGGTTCAAAGGGTTGGACATGAGCCGCGGCTTTATACGCGTTATGTCAAGGCTAATGTCCAATCACTGTTCATTAGACTCGCACCTCTATCCAATTTTGCTCTCAGACAGCAATTTATGTGGGTGTGGCAGTGGTATCAAGCATGTTGTTTGGTCATATACCCTACACCGTGTTGCCAGATCTGAGTTATCCACATCCCTCAGGGCCCGAGGAAAACAACCCGTGATACCCGTTAGAGATGTCTTGGTTAGCCAAGTTCTCTACTGTTTGAATTTAATTTATGTGTTTTTAAAACGGATAGATCTCACGATTTAATAGCTAGTGTCATCTTGTGTTCTCCCAAGTTGTTAGTTGCCCATCGGTGTACCCCATGTTTGTCTTTTCCACCAGTATGTCGCTTAGTTCGAGATCAAGAGCACATTGCTCTCCAAACCTTGTGTTCTCAATCCCTAGCCTGCCATCCATTTGTTACAATGTTTTACCTCTAACCTCGAGATAGCCGCGAGTAATCGGCCCCCGCTTTACTAATGCTAGTTTTAAGTAATGTTGTGATCCAAACAATGAATATCAGCTCTGCAAAGCTACAGCAAATGAACCTGGAAAAATTAAAGGCATTGCAAAAAACAAAGGGATTCCGATTAAGAGGTTCGGCAAGATTAAAATATTGTAGTGCTCATCAGAACTTTTTCGTTCCCATACTCAGAATTTCTTTCGGAATTCCCTCAAAATTTATCACGAATTTCCGTACAATGACATTTTAATTCGTTTTAAAATTCCGTTATAAATATATTTTTAAATTTTTTTAATCCTTCTCAAAACTCCCATGAACTTTCATGGAATTTTACTCATAATCATTACAAATTAATTTCTCTTTAATGCTCTCCCTATGGAATCTTTGGAATATCTCCTTATGGAATCTTCGGAATCCAATCAACTTCAGATTCAGCTGCCTTTTAAATCCTTTTCTCAATACTCTTGAAATTTATGTCAAAATGGCTCAAAAGTTTGTGTCAGCATTGCTTTGGAACCCTTTGCCTGAATTGACTTGATGTTGTGGAGTTTCGAATCATTATGGGAATAATCATCTATCTGAATTCTTTTTGAGTGCTTGTCAGAGATTCTTTGAATTCATCCAGGACATTTCCTCACATTTTCCTTTGAATCTTCTGCAGAATTACCATTTGACTTATAACTACCTTTAAATCATCCAAAGAATTTACCTAAAGTTCTCCTTACAAATCCTTTGAATTTCATTTCTAGTCTGCTTGGAATTCCTCAAGAATACTTTTCAGAATTCCTTAGGCGTGCTCTTGGAATAAACTTAGAGTTATATTTTTTATCCTGTAAATTCATCAAAGTTCACGGAAAATTCCAAGTTTTTGCTTTATTCAAGCTCAGATTTTAAGTTTTTTGCAATCTCATGGCTTCTAAAAGAATGTTCAACAACAATCTTTCCCTTTCCATAATTCGACACTGTTATCCATTCTGCTCAATGGCGTTTCATGATTCCTTCGAGATTTCAAGCTTCAAAATATAAACTTAATAATTTAATTGTAGAGCTCAGTTAATTTGTTTCAGTTTTATAGCAAACATATTTTTCATGTTTCTTGGAATTAAAATACTTTTTTAAAGATCTAAACATTAATTTTGGAATTCGAATTGATGCTATGAGTTTTGAGGAAAGACGCTAGCAAAACATTTTTTTTCTTCGACCTGTTAGCTTGTATTAGGAAGTATTTATCAAATTCTCCAAGAAGCTTTTTCGCCTTTCTCTGAAACTTATTCTGACTTCTATTGGACGGTTCCAAATCGGGTCCTGATTAGCCTCCAACAGTTTAAACTCATTTGATTAGAAACTGGCTTGGCACAAAACATTTGAAGTTCATGTGGAAATTACTATGGGAAAACAAAACTATTTGTTCATTGTCTTCTAGCCTTTTTCCATATTATACTGTTAACAAGTTCTATTGCTATTCTTAAGGCAAGTTTTCTCAGCTTCAACTTTGCAGAAAATCGTTTTTCAGTCAAGCATCAAACTAAATAGTTATTAATTATTGATAATCTTATGGCATGATTAAGCAAATGTATTATGGGCAACACTGTATTCTGTAGTGTGACATAGAAGCCATAATTTTTATCCTCTATTCTTCGCGCCAGAAACACCAAAGAAACCTGCTGAACAGTTGATGGAGCATAATCATAAGACATCAATGACTTGATTCATTGATAACTTTTGTTTTTTTACGTTTGATCGAAAAGTGGTCTCTAACAAAGCTGTAGCAAAGAAAATTTTCAACAAGCGCAGCTATCATTTTCTATAGCAGAGTGAACTGCTGAATTTTGAGGTATTTATTAAGCGAAATTATGGTTTTCCCATAGTAGTTTCCATCTAAACTTCAAATGGTTTGTGCCAAGTCAGTTTCGTACTAAATGAGTTCAAATATTGGGAGGCTAATCAGGACCCAATCTGGATCCGTTTGAGCATTGTGGAGCGATAATTTCAAATTGTGCATCAGTCTACTGACCACGTTAGTAAGCACATGCACAGGACCAATCGATTTAACCTGTAAGATCGCTGAAGATTAGATTACCCAAGTAACAATTTTGGTTTTATGAGGGTTCTGTAGATCATGAGGCCTCCCTTAGCTCAGTCGGTAAAGGCGCAGCTACAAAGCAAGACCATGCTGGAGGTGGCTGGGTTCAATTCCTGGTTCGGTCTAGGAATTTTTCCGGGTTGGAAAATTTCTCGACTTCCCTGGGCATAGAAGTATGATTGGACTTGCCACACAATTATACCAATGCAAAAATGGTACAGGCATCGAAAGCTCTCAATTAATAACTGTGGAAGTGCATCTAGAACACTAAGTTGAGAGCACGCAATGAGCTAATATGCGATATGCAATGAGCTTGAAATGCGAAGAAGAAGAACAAGAAGAAGAAGAAAAAGAAAAAGAAGAAGCAGTATATCATGATTTAGGCTTGAAGAATGCTATAAAACCTCTATAAAGCTTGTAATGTTACTTGGGTTAGGCTCCCACACTTGACTTAACCATGCCTCCGATTTTAACTTAAATCAGTTGTGCAGTTGATTTAAACCCTGTGGAGTTAGTCTTGCCCATCTTTAGGAAGACCATTTTCTCAAAGTTCACAATGGGCCATCGAATAGTCGGAACGAAACAGCCCAAATAATATGGCAAGTTTTACAGAGTTTGTTCGAGCCCAAGTCATGGTCTGCAAGACTACCCAAGTAACCTTCTTAGTTATGTACAGCTGAACAACGGCTATACCCGTGCGTGTAAGTTGTAATGAGTCCCGTCCAAAAAGGTAAAATATTGAGCCTTTGGTTACTGGGGTATGATATGTCCAAAGTTGTTGCATGGGAGGATTTGGTATTGATGTTTCCATCTAATTGAATTATAAAATATTAATTCAAAATTATGCGTGATTCAGAGCATCAATTCCACAATGCATTATTTTCTGTAAGCTAAAAAAACACAACAAATGTTCATTAAATACCGTGGATATCGTTCCGTTTCTGATCAGAGCAAGTAAAATTCCATAGAGAACCACAAAGATGGCGCTTGGGATTTAGCTTATTCAAACACCAATGCGCAAGTTCACTAATTCAAGCTAGTTGTAGATCACATGGTCTTCTGAGAAGGGATGGATGATTAGTATGGCAACCAGTCTTGTAAGTTATCACCGTAGTCAACATATTTTCTGTGATAATCGGCTGCCTTGGCTTCCGAAACTTGCAAAACAAGCTATCAAATTGCAGTACCAAACTAAAATGTCATATGACAGGTTATGTCATACGACACTGTCGCCAAAGACCGTCACGAATGTATGTATTTTAATTTTTCTCATTACAAGAGCTGCTGATGTTGTGCTTGTGTGAATTCTGAAAATAGCAAGCAACGATGTCCTAGTAATGACATTTCTGATCAGAAATGGTTTAATTTACACCAAATTGAGGAATTAGAACAAAATCACACATGTCATATGATAGTTATTTGAAAATTTTCTTTTTGCTCGAATGTTGTTCTACCGTTTGTGTTGTGTATGAGAGACGACGGTAGAGCATGAGTGTACGAATAAAAACAGACTGTCACGCATGCCAACGAAGCGAGTGTCGTAAAAAAATGTCAACAGTTTCAACCCCTGATGACAACCGTTGTTATAGAGACCGTGCTCACCTCTGCGTCTCTACGATTGTCATTGGAAGGAAAGTTGTGTTTAGTGTGGTCAAAAATTGCAAAATTAAAAAAAAATTCTCCACAGTGCTCATGCGGTTCCAAATCGGGTCCTGATTAGTCTTTCAAAATTTGAACTCATTTAGCAAGAAACTGGCTTGGCATTTGAACATTATATGGAATATCGTAATATCGTAATATCGATCTTCTGATAGCTATGCTTGTAGAAAAATTTCTTTGCTCAAGATCACTTTTCAATAAAATGTAAGTAACAAAAGATATTATTAATTCAAGTCACTAATGTCTTATGATTATGCTCAATCAATTCTAGATAGAGCAGGAATTAGGGCGTAACAGCCTTTGTAAGCAATGACTTCTATCGATGATTTCTAGGAATTCAAGGCACGTCCACGCGGACCAACCTAACCATCGGATAGGGGTAGTCTTTCCCTACCCGATGAGACTATAAATCATCAAGAGAAGTCATTGTTTACAAAAGCTGTAAGGCCCTAATTCCAGCTCTATCTAGAACTGGTCAGCACTAAACATTGGAGTTTCTGGTACCTAGAATAGAGCACAACAATCATGGCTACTATGCCCTCAAATCAGTTGCTTGATCATGCCATAATAACTGTTTTAATTGGCGTTTAGCTGAAAATTGATCTTCTGCAAAGTTGTAGCTGATAAACTTTCCGATCAGAATAGTTTTAGAACAATTTAACAGGACTATATAAAAAAGGCTAAAAGTTAATGAACACTGTTTGATATACTGACAGAAATCATCAACAACGGTTCATAAGTGCTGATTTTATTAGCATTAGTTTACCTATACATCGGTAGATAGATGTGTAGATATCTCCCCGATAGTTTCGGTAAATTATTAAATTACCCCCAGAAAACCATATCATTAATCAAAACTGATGCATTTGTCCACACACCAAAGCAATAAAGTTCAAAATCCCCAAGCAAGAATTCAAAGTTTGCGAAATTTTATCCCCTCAAAACGACCATAAAACTTCAATAAAGCAAATAGCCACGACCAGAAACAGCTTCCACCAAATGCTACCGTGATTGAACCGACCTCTTCCTGACGTCGAGTCCCTGCGTGTACTTGGAGCAATTCACCACTCTTCCATTGCACGCAAGAGAGCAAAAAAGGACAACGACTTTCCGCCGTGCGCTGTGTTTGCCTCCTCTCGCTCTGTGCCTCTGTCTGTGTGTGTCTTGTTTCACCTCATTCTGCTTAAATGGGGGGTGGGGTAGCAGGGAATCGACCCGCTGTGCTCCGCCACCCTCGTCGCCATCGTCGACGGTTGGTGGCTGCTCTGTGTGTCAGTAGGTATGTACTGCTCTGCACGCTCTACACAAGTACCCCGGTCCCGTGTCCCTCTGCGCCCTTGCAGCCCTTTCCGCCTACAATTCAGTCTGGTGGTGCATCGATTTACGATCGTTTCACTTGCTGCTTGCTTGCTGCTTCTGGTTGGGTCTTGGTGGTTTTATGTGAGAGTGCAATCCTGCAGCCGGAGCTTGTATCGATCTTGGCTAGGGAAGAGAGTGTGAAACACCGAGTACGATGTGACGATGTGATTAAAATTGCAGAAAATCAAAAAGATATAAAAATGGAAGGTGTGGGAGAGAGGAGTGCCCTGCCCGGGGGGAGTTGGTGGAGGAAATGCAGTTCACTCTGTGTGTGTGTGTGTTTATATGGGGAAGAAGTGGCACACTACAGAAGGAGGATTTCAATCAACGCTTAATGGGCGATGAGTGGTTGGCGGGATACACTGCGCTGCTGATGAAGGAGTGTACGTGGGGGCGTAGATTAATGAGGTACATTGTCACAACGGTTGCACCGAACTGCGCTGGGAGGCAAGGATGCATTTCATTTTGCAGTCTCTTTAAATTTAGGTTTCGGTAAAATAAATTCGCATCTGCCTAGACCGTCACCCATCGCTGTAATTGCCCCAAATTCGAGAACTAATCAATTTTCATCGTTCATCTTCCCCCGAAGAAAACCAACGTTTTGACCCGAAAATGTTGATATCCCTACAGAGTCCAGAGGGAACAACAATTGGGAACAGCTTCAACACAGCATCAAGATAAAGCGATATCTTAATCCATTTAGGGAAAAATTCCTCCTGCACGCAAAGCTACACGTCCCCTCACCATTTCCCTGGGGAAGAAAATTATTAGATTCCGTTGTTTACTAACATGCTTTTCCTCGTACAATACGAGGCGCCACCAAGAAGACGGACCAAAAGAAACCGTCCAGCTTCATTACCCCGAGAAGGGAATGAGTCCCGGAGATTCCATTACACGACACGTCCGGGATGAAGTGCAGAATAATGCAATTTCGTTTCCCCCAACCTCACCACCTCCAAAAACTGCGGTGGTAGTTTCACATATTTTCCCCATACCGGGGGAAGATGACAGCTGAAATGTTGATTGTTCATATGTCTGTTCTGATGAACCAAATTGAGTTCTCTTGTACTTGCTCGAGACGATTGCGAATGATTTATGGCATTCATTCTCTGCCTGCTCGAATAAAAAATGACTATTTGCAGGAAAAGTGAATTTCCCTCCCACCAAAGTGCCAGAATGAAAGTGAAAATTCAATTTCGATGACCAACGTAGCAAACATCGACGCCAAACCGGTTCGGTTCGGTCGTCGTGGGATCGGGCCTCTAAGGAACGGACTATTTATAGAACTTTGGCCGAACTGACAAACAACCAACAACAATAACAGCAGAGAGATGCATGCCAGTCGGTGCTGCATCTGAGTTAAATTTTCTCGATCAAAATGAAAGGGTTTATATGCGTGTCTGCTGTGTGTGGTGCGGCGCAGTACGGTCAGCGTGAAGAAGAACATTCGACTGCGGCTTTACGTTGTATGAAATAAGGCGAAATTGCATGATTTTTTATTTGTGCAATGCAAATTAAGCGTATTTGTAAATATGCGCCATCTTTCCATCTACTGCAAATTGTTCGTTTGGGATTGATTCGGGCAATTTCTGAGCGGTGAAAATGGATTTAGGAAAACAAGTCTTAAACTCTGTAAGCGTTGCACTAAAGGGTGTATCCAATGAAAAGGGCACACACATAAACAGCTGTTACACAGCCAACACAGTCAGTTCTTTAAAGCATCTTGGAAAATGATGCATATCCTAAGTAACAATTGAAGTTTCATCTTGGTCTTGTTGACCGTGATTTAGATTTAAAGAAGGCTATAAAACCTCTTTAAAAAGTTCAATGTAACTTGGGTATACCTCAATAATTTTTCATGATACATGTTTCACATCGACGCTGCGTCAAACATACTAAAATGGCCAGGCCTACTTTGTGACATTTAAGGGGCAAGATGATTCAAAAACCAGCGGGCCTGTAACAGCTGTAATTTTTTAACTATTTTACGAAATAAATTAAATTTTCATAAACATTATGTCATGATTCAAATACGAGCTTTGACTATGAACAAGAAAATAAGATTTTGTCTAAAAAATGGTGTGCAGTGGCGAAAAACTATATTTTACAAATTATTATTAAATACTGATTGTTTTCAATCCTTGTTCAGTTTATTAATGAATTATCAATAATTGAAGATGCCAAGTTTCAAATAACAGACTTTAAAGTGGTAATTTTAAACGATAGATGAGGAGATGAAAGCATAGAGTTGATAGTTCCGTTAGAGTACGGCTGTGTGAAAATTGTATATAGAGAGTAGAAAGCAAGCAAGGACAACTTTTAAGAAGGTACGAATCGGGTTGATCATCTCTATTTACCAAACTCCCCAGTTGGAGAGCGATAGTGAGGGGTATTCCCCGCTCCACCACTGGCCCCTTGACATCTTCAACTATGCAAAATCGTTAACTTCACACAGAAGTAATACAAACAAAAATATTTAAAGGATTATTAATCTCTAAAGTGTGATAGAAAAAAACATTCTTGTTTAGCGTTAAACCATAGATTTTTCATAAGAGTTGAAAGGTTTAGATTTTTTAAGAACAAAACATTTGGCAAAAAAATTTGTTTGGATCGATGAGTAAATAGCAACAATGACAGAATAATTCCCTTCCTAACATAGCTACTGATTTCAAATTTAAGACTATACAAAATGCAAAAGGCGGCATGTTGTCTCATAACTATTACTCTGGATAAAGCACCTCTCAGATCTTTATAAAAATTACAAGCTTTGATATCGTAGCTACGAATATTAACCTAATAAAACTCACCAGCTACAATTATAACCAAACAATGATGAGTTTGAGTTAAATGATTTTTGCTTTACATCCGAACGTGACCCGAAACTACTGTAACTGCTGGCAGCAGTAGCTTCGTGTCTTCCATCGATGAAGAGTAAAGAGAGATAGCAAACTATACTATCTCTTTCTAAGAAAACGATGTGCAACGAAATCATTTTTGTGTCGATTCAACTCTCAGCTTCATGATTACATGTTGTGCATAGTCTCGAAATATCAAAGAAGCTTGTAAAAGTAATATCAAGCATGATATTTTGTTCCATGAGGGTGGAAAAATATAGCTTGATTGAGGATTTTGGCAACACTGATATGTACGCAGTGATGGCATAATCCTCACTCAAATGATTTTGTTTCGCTCTCAAGGGCTCCCAATATCACGCATGATATTGGAATAAAATATCAAGCATGATATTGTTTTTACAAGCTCCTTTGATATTGCGAGTCTATTCAGAACATGTAAAATTGCAGCCACGAGTTGACTTACCAAAAAAATGATTCCTTTGCACATCGTTTTCTTAGAAAGAGAAAGCATAGTTTGCTATCTTTCTTTACGCTTCACAGATGGCAGACACGAAGTTACTGCTGCCAGCAGTGATGGAAGTTTCGTTTCGTGTTCGGATGTGCAGCAAAAATCTTGAAGCTCAAACTCAACACAGTTTGGTGAGAATTGTAGCCGGGGAGTTTTGTTAGCATGATATCTTAGCAACCGTATAACAGCTTGTAATATCATCGGCTGTTGTTTGCGTGTTGAGTTTTTGGTCTACGATACTCAAATGAGATTAGGCACATTGGTGAGATTAGATCTTTTGATATTTTCACAACACTGTATGTACGTAATGAACTCACGTATCTTCACTGAAAATTTCAAGTTATTTGGTCTAGGAGCTATGTGTGTACCATTTTCATCGAATACACTCTCTATTATTAGTGAGACTGATTTTGGAAAGACGGTACAATAATTTTCTTAATAAACCCATCCCTCACCTTTCCAAAACAAAAAGAATGATGGTTGCACCTGATAATTTTTTTTATAAAGATACGTACCTTTTATCTGTTTGGGATTGCGAGAAATTCTCAATATGAAAAGATATTTTTTTTCCTCTGTTCGGTACCTAACACCACTGCGACCAGTAATTTGATCTATTGTAGTATATCCCGTGTCCTTAGCTTAGTGCATGTCATAATACTCCATCACTTTTGAGAAATGATGAAGTATTCGAGTTTTTACAGTTGTCATTCTTGCATTTATCGCAAGGATACGACTCTAATTGAAAGGTCCCGCTATTTATACCCTTCGAAGTGTTAAAACACCCTCCAAAGGCGCGCCCCTTTATCAGTCATATTTGGATTCCTTAGCAACAAAATTAAGGAATAACACCGATAATGACCATGCATCAGAACCCTAGTCTTAACCACTTGAAACTAGGGAGCAACGAATAGAAAATTAGGAATCACATCGATGAAGACTAACTAACTCATTTTTCCTTGTTTCAAGATCATCCTCTGTGGACAAAGCCGAGTCTTGTCTCTATCAACAAGGCATGAAAAGTAACAAGGACTAAGATGTGTTCCTTGGATTACTAAAAATCCTGTTTTCCTAGTTTAAAGTAGTCAGGACTAGGCATCGGTGGTAGAACTTACATCCCGTAACGTACCACGAAAAGGTGATCTATCCACATTACGGGGCAATGAAACGATAAGTGCATATGCTCTCTACCCTCTACAATTTCGGTTTTATAAGGGTTCTGTAGACCATCATTTAGACTTGTAGCATGCTTTAAAACCTCCATAAAACTTGCAATGTTACTTGGGTATCGACGCCAAGTAAGATTCTCACTTGGCGTCGCTAGAGAGCATATTGAGATTTTCTCGCAATCCCAAACAGATAAAAGGTACGTGTCTTTATAAAAAAAAATAGTCAGGTGGACAAGGTCAGCTAGATAAAAGGCAATTAATTGCAGCTCTCTCACTAGGTTGAGATAAAGTGTTTCTCGTAAATTATGATATGCACATCTCAAGATTTTGACTAAGTGTACGATCATCAATTGGACAAGATCATGCTGATGAAGGTTTTTTTTTCCTATAGATAAGCAAAAGGAAATACAGCCAACTCTCCAGATGTCGATATTCTATAACTCGATATTTTCTATAACTCAATGGATTAAAATTTTCCTCGATTTTCCAAGAAAAAATTCTTGAATATGAAGAAAATCGAGCGATATTTCACCTAGTTCGTCCTCCTCATATTTTAATATTTTAAGTCTAATTCGGCTTTGTTACTGAGTCACTCTCATTGGTTATGTAATTATAGATGATCGATACAATATCCAATTCAATTTGACGAGATCGACCTCATGATATATCAAATCGGTTCCATTTGAATAGCTTCATGCTACTGAGTTTGGATGTTCATCATTCGTACTGATTGATTGTGAAGGAAGGAGCTCGGTGACCTAGTCGCGACCATTTTTGCTAACTGAGCAGAAGATTGGGTGTTAAATCTATGGCTGCTACTTATTAAGTTCTTTTTTATTGTAGTGTCATTGATAAAACTCGGTCGGAACTTTGCGACATTGTTTTACACATTCAAGCATCAAAATCAAAAGTTTTGCGTTTCTATCGGGAAATAGGAAGGATTTTCGCCGTAAGGCATCGTGCCATTGTGCACAAATGATGAAAATGGTGGACATCATGGTTGATCTTTTTGTCTAATTTTGAGTTCATTTGTCTTTTTTAGCATCCCCTTCGGTGCAGATTCTCAAAGAAGCACGTTTCCTCATACATCTAGATCGCACCACATACCGCTTGAACTCCAGCAGCTTCCTCTTTTGCCAACTTTCTCAACGAAAGTCAAAGAACGGAACACCACATGGGCCCGAGGTTTTTCATTGGAGGTCCTTCCCCGCTTCCATGGACTAACGGAGCTACTGATTGTTTTGCACTAGTTTTGACGTTTTTCAGGACGCAGCCGGTAGAATACCCGAGTAAAAATGCCAATTCAAATGATTTATTACTATCTAGAACAGCCTATATATCCGATGCAAGTTTGCAATCACAACTAATTTCATTTGAATGGTTTACGGGGCTTGATGACCCAATGGTGACTGGTTTTGCTTACTGAGCAGAAGATTGTGGATTCAATCCCTAGCCCTTTTACAATACTGAGTTGATATGGTCGTATTTTGGCCAATCGAGGGATAGCACCTACAAATAGTGTACAGCAAAAAATTTGAAAATTTACATGTGGCATAGTGATGTCTTTTCTAGTCTTAGTTGAAACATAGAGCATTAGAATATTAATTGTATTGGAAAGTATTAAACCCTTCGTTTGTGCCAAAAGAAGCTAACGTTATCTGTGCCTTGGATTCAATTTCACCTAAAATTCAAATTGTCATAACTTAGTGAAGGTTGAACTGGATTTTGAACTTTCGAATGTTATGTGTGTAAAGTAAATTTAATGTAATTTCAGTTAAAATTGTCAGGCTTATTGTGAAGGGGTGGATCCCTCGTGGAGTGGAGTCATTGTAAACAAATACCTAAATGAAGTGGCAAATTTTAATGTTCGAGATGTTTACATCACGAGTTCCTTTTGTAAAGATGTTCAGGAAAACAAGGTTGGATAGTTTATGACAACATTTACTCAGATGAAAATGATCAAGTTGCGCCTTCTTAAATACACGTTATACAGCGCTTTCTACAGATTCTGCTTATATGGATGGTTCCCGTCTTGAGCAAAGTTGTCCAGATGGACAAGACCTACATACTTAGAAAAAAATATGTAAATTTAGGTGCTCTGAAACTGACCAATACAAGCATCAATATTGACATAAATGTGAGTCATAATAAACGCGAAATTCAGCTCAGTTAAACGTATTTTCGAACTTTTCAGCCTCGGAGCACTTAATTTTACATGACATGTGTGTTTACGTCTCATCCTTTCTGTCAAATCTGAATTCTGTCACGTGTCACGTGAGGTATTGAGTTTAGTTCAGATTTCATACTTTAGGCGGCTCTACTGTGACATTCATTTTGAATTGTTTGCCTTTACTTAAAATCTTAACTAGGTAGAAGGCTCCCGTCTTTGGCAAAGTTTTTCCGATGAGCAAGAACTACTTTATGGAAAGAGTTTAGCTCTGAATGAACTCATCAGCTAATGTGAATTGTTTGTCCTTGCTTAATATAAAGGCTATATGCAAGATTTCCGTCTTCAGCAATTTTTTTTTTAGATGAACACAACCTCTTTAAACTTTGGTTTTTTATTGCATCGCTGCTTGGACTTTATGCCAGCTCTAAACTGTTCAAGATCTACCTCCACAGTTGTTAATTAAGAACTTTCGAAACTTGTCCCAAATTTGCATTGGTTTAAGTTTGTGACAAGTACAATCATACTTTATGTCCAGGAAAGCCGAGAAATTTTGTAACCTGAAAAATGCCTTGACAAGACCGGGAATTGAACCAAGCCGCTTCCAGCATTACATTGCTTTATAGCTGCACCTTAACCGAATTGTTTTTCCTAACTAGTGCTTTTATCGGTACAGGTTTACTAATGTAACTAGTGCTTTTATCAGTACAGGTTTACTAATGTACATTTTAAAATTTAACATTTTTTAAATGTCACGATATTTCTAAACTAATTTTATTTCTAAAACGCTACATTACATTACATTACGTGGAGCGAATGCAAACTGATGAGTAAATTCTGAGCTAAACTGTTTATCATAGAATAGGTCTAGTCTATCTGAACAGCTTTACCAAAGACGGGAACTTTCTATCTAGTCAAGATGTTAGGCAAACAATACTAAATTAATGTCACACGAGTTCCATCTGGTGAGTGAATTGTGTACTGAACTTTTTACTACAAAATAGGTCTTGTCCATTTGAACAACTTTGCTGAAGACGGAAACCATCTATCTAGTCCATCTGAATTTCAGATTCAGATTTTATATCACACCAGCGCTGTCTGTGCTGAACTCTTTACCTTAGAATAGGTCTTGTCCATCAGAACAACCTTTTCGAAGACGTGAACCTTACATCAAGTGCATGTGTTCAGTTAGGGTAAACAATTAAAAATTGATATCACACTAGCGCCACTTTGTGAGTGAATTATGAACTTAACTCTTTACATCAGAATTGGTACTGTACTCTAACCTATTTTGCCGAAGACGAAAACCTTCTATCTAGTTCATATGTTAAGTTAGGGCAAACAATGAAAAGAGAATGTCACACTAACGCCGCTTGGTGAATTAATTCTGAGTTAAACTCTCTAACATAAAATAGACCTTGTTCATCTGAACAACTTTGCCGAAGACGGGAACCATTCATATGAGCAGGATCTGTAGATAGCGTTTTAAAATGTATATGTAAGAAGGCACTACTTGATCATTTTCAACGCCATCTAGTGTGTATATTGTGTCAAAAAAACCATGTATTCTTGAACATTTTTGCAGAACGAAGCAAAAGGGTTGGAATCTCGTGATATAAACATCTCTATCTTCAACATATGCCACTTCAGGTGTGTATTTATGAAATGACTTTATCTGGAAATACAGAGCTCAAGTGTACGCACCCAGTCACGAAAGAATTAGTAAAATCCATCGACAAATAAAAAAGTTGCAGCCTTTTAAAGTAGCCCGGAGTCAAATTGACCCCAAGGTAAAGACAAAGGGCTAATAGGGGAATTGGCACTAATGTTGGCCTATGGATCTAAGATTGGACCCATCTTTAAAAATCCGCTATTTATCAATTTTATCTAGATGAACACGTCATTGGGACGGTACTAATGGACATTTTTGGTCGCTATTGAAAATTTAGTCGATTGCTGAATTTATGTATGGGCTCAAATGAGGGACATTAAGGTCGACATTACATCCATTTCCCCTATGTGTTACTTGGGTTTTACAATGTTTGTTTATACACATTGAATCGTTTCTAAGACGATTTCTGGCTTGCTTAGTGTTATACAAATTATGCTATCGATGTATAGCCATTCAAGAAGGCTGTGGAGTCGGAGTTGGAGTCGTGGAGCCGGAGCTGAAGTCAAGAAGTCGGAGTTGGAGTCGAGTAGTCGGAGTTGGAGCTGAAGAGTCCGAGGGAATTTCAAGTACCGAGGAGTCATAGTCAGTAAAACTCCGACTCCTTCATCAAAATATTGAATTCAGATTAAAATTGATAATCTCCTTGAATTTCTCTCCAAATTCCCATGAAGCTTCACTAAGGAGAATTAATCTTTCAAACCCTAGAACTCACAAGAGAACACACCCTTTGGAGGACAACTCATCGTATCATGAGTGAGAATTAAGGGTTAATGCGAGCGTTAATCTCCAGTTCACTAGTTTGCCACAGCCAATGATTTAAAACGTAAATTTCTCATTAATCACAACACACTCGCAAACTATCTACACCATCGGCTTGATCAAACTTCCTCTACCCGATGCTGCTGTTGGTTTGTCTAAATGATTCCTTAATCGTGAAATCGACGTTTGAGGTCACTGCTTACATTTGGAACATGATCCATTCCCGAAAGACTTCTCAAACTCCATCCAGTCTGCAGAGGTTTGAATCCCAATTGTAAAAAGTGATTTGATTAAATTTGACCCATAGATTTTCAGAAATGTCCATTCACAGCCAGTTTCCGCCAAAATTTCAACTTCGCAAACCCTATCCCCCAATTTCCCCCGAGGGTAACAATGCCATTGACTCATAAATGCGACGGCATATTCAGCAATATATAGCAATTTCTTGGACCGATTTTATTACCACCCCACACTCCGAACGCCACCGACAATGGCTCGCTATATTCCAGAACCCGACTGAGCATGGAATCTCCCTCTTTCTTCGAGGGGGAAAACAACACTTCCTACACTTGCTCCCTTCAGGATATCGCCCTGGAGAAAACCAGGAAAATATCGTAACTCATGCGGCACGCAACCGCGCTTCCGGGGACAGCTTTATTGCCCCCAAACGAAACCATCCCGTCGCCGTCGGGTAATGAGGCGCGTTTGATTTCGATGTGGAACGTGATCGAAGTTTTCCTCCTTTAAGTTGAAAACTTTGGTCAACTCGGGCGCGGGGCAAAATGGGCCGACTCGAATTGGGTGGCCTATTTGCAGCAGTTGGAATGTCAGATGCGTGCATATCTTCCGTCGGTGAATTTTATTGCGGGCGTTGAATTCCGAACTGGATGGGATTGTTTTGTGATCGAACACGGTTGGGATTGGGATGGGAAGGGCTGCTCGAACGAATGACATCAATAAGCCGGTGATGGTTCAATGCGACGACGACGATGAGTGCTTCTTTTTAATGGCACACATTTATGCGGAAGAGAAACGACGACGACGACGACCAAGAGGCACAAGAGACCATCGGTATGCAAATAATGAACCGGTCAGAGTGGGAGAAATGTGTGTGTGAGTGCGAGTTTGGAGTTTGGGGCAGGGATCGAACGGTGCGATAATAATGGTTCTGCATCGATCAGACCAATGCAATGCATGCACGGCACGGTGCGATATGGCTGTGGATGATAGTGATGGGGGAGCGAGAGAGTGGGCTGCCCATCAAATTGTTTTGTTGTTGTCCCTCTGTTTCGTTTGCTTTTTCCCTCGCCTTGGTTGGATTAGGCTAAGCATTGCACGTTTCTGCAATGGTGGTCGATGGTACCTCTAGGTACTTCTGTTGGTGTCATGATGATGTGCTAATGTTTGACGATGCATACACGATTCCAACAAACGAATTCGATGCTCATGACAGCATGCAAGCAGCATTTGTTTGCCTGGCTCGTGTTTGCCTAGATGAGCTCCGATAGACAGCGAACGACTGTAAACGAATGCCAATACGAATGTTCCACCTGCCAGATTCGGGGGAAGCATGCGACGAGGTATTTGTTTTGAAGCATTAATAAATAAGTTACCGGGTTTATGGAGCACAGTTCTGTCTATCTGTTAGTAGATGACAAATTGCCGTCCTCGGAAATGGAATATCAACTTTCTGGACGGCAAATGTCGAATCGGATCCTATCGGCGAAATTTTGAGCAGACAATACCATTCAATCTGCACAAAGCCACACACCAGTAGACCATCTGCAACTATCAGCTGCATCGAAGCCAAAGATATGGAACGTAGCCAAGAAGCTATTTATAGATTCCCGTACATACCACGTACCGCTTATCGATTAAATCGTTACCATCCCCACAGGATGTGTCTCCTGTTCCCATTTTTATCCAGCCGTATAATCTCTTCTTGTTCTGGATCGATTGACATCCTTCGTGAGAATGCGCTGTCCAGCTTAATTCCACAACCGACTCAAAACTTTCCCAAAGCCGAAAAGTGCAGCACTTAAATCTGACAACACAGCAGTGTATTCAGCACACCCACCGCATTTGCAATAAAGATGACAGCCGAAACCGATGGCCGCCATTTGGCGTGTCAATACAGAATTTCAACTCGAACCATCAATCAGGATTTGGTTACTTTTTGCGTGCTGCCACTCATGCCAGCTGCAAAGCTCAGAGTCGTTTGGTTTGCGACTTTCTTCCTATGAGTAAGCTAGCAGTGAAAGTCGCCAGCCGACCAACGGGCCAACAACGGCCAGCCAAGTGACGTGCAAATACTCACGTATACAGCCAGCCAAAATTTTCGCGACTCTCTTTTAAGTTTTTTTTTTTTTTTTTTTTGGCGTTGGAACGTTACGAGGTAGAGGGAGAGTTTTATGATTGGATTAACTGACCGTTTTTGGACATATCTTTGGCAACAAAATTAAGATTTAATGCTACTTTGGCATGATCCGGCATACTTCACGAAGTTGGTTGGTTTATCTTTATTGTTGCGATTGTCGGCCGCAGGCTGGTTCATCTCTTTGCACACTTCACGAAACATGGAGGCGAAAGGGAACTGAAGTTAATTGTGTGCATGTGTGCGTGCGATGCGTCTCCACTGTTACATTGTTTATGAGAGATTATCCGCTTCATGGTTTAGTGGAAATTGTCCGCTTTATCCAGTAGTTTATAATAACAGCCCTGTCGAAAAGTGTTGGATGTTTTAATGACTTCAATTGATTTTCGTTTTAAGCAAGCTCGTCGAATGCATGTGTGTGCTATTCAAAATTGAAATTTGTCATGAAGTTTGACGAAGTTTGACTGCGTCTTCGTCTAAAAATCACAACTAGATACTTGGTAGAATCCCGTCACACTGGTTTTCGATGATCAATTTGCGTACATTTGGAGTTATTTTTTAAAATGATCCAAATGTTTCTTCGGATAAGCCCATCTCCATTGAATTGCCATCGAGGATCACTGCACATTTCCGATAAGAGTTCAGGATTTTCCTAAGGAGTTGCCGTTGAGACACGAGATCATAATTTGAATGTTTCCACTCTAGATTTAATTGAACTTGTACTGGAAACAGCGTTGCTAGCAGGGTTACTTCCACTCACTTGCTATAAAAAAATGTTTTTCGGAATTATGTCATCATGAAATATTATAATGCTAATTAGTACTTTGAAGTTATAAGAAGAGGTCATAAAGTATATGTTTGACCCATAAAATCTGTCAATATTGCTTTCAGTGCGTCACAATCAGCGATTTTACGACTCGTGAGCGCTCACTCTGAGTGAACGCTCACGAATCATATGATCGCTGATTGTGACGCGCTCAAAGTAAAATTGGCAGGTTTTATGAGTCAAACACATACTTTACACCCGCTTCCTGTTACTTACAAGTGCAACATAGCATTATAACATCTAATGATTGCTTAATTCCGAAAAATATTTTTTTTAGTAAGTGAGTGGAAGCAACCCTGGTTGCCAGTATTACAGATTTATGTGAATTTTCAAGATTTTTAGTCAGATACACAGACAGAGTTTGTTAATTTCCGGATTTTTGAAATATGTTCCAGATATCCCCAAATTTTTCAATCATCTCATTTTCAAAATATAATTGCTAGGGGAAATGGCACTAATGCTGGCCTATGGATCTAACATGGGGCCCATCGCTAAAAATCTGCTATTGATCAATTTTATCTAGATTAACGCGTCATTGGGACGGTACTAATGGATATTTTTGGTTGCTAATGAAAATTTAGTCGATTGTTGAATGTATGGGCCCAAATTAGGGACACTTAGGCCGACATTACATACATTTCCCCTATATTGATTTAAAAATAAACTTAAACATGCGTGATTTAAGATTTGATGGCCGTCTTGCAATGCCACTTCTTGCTTCATATAGAACAAATCTCAGACAATAATGTGAAATCTTATTACGTTGTTTTTCATATTAATGTTACTACAATTGTATCACTTTCACTATCACGAATTCATTTACATTCTACTAAAACGCACATCAACCAATTTAGATTTAAATGTGAAATCGTTCATGAAACTTGTACCCTCTGTGTTTGCTGCACTACATCCAACGTGAAATATTAGTTTTCTTGTTTTATGTTTTTATGTATTTAAAAAAAAAATTTGACAAGGCTCAATCGAATTAACTTTACAGAGCCGAGGATTCTTGTTCACTATAAAATACATCTTAAAACTATAGTCAAAAGGTCCAATAAGCCTCCTTCATCAGATTAGGATCCGTCTTCAGTATTTTCATTGTATGACAGAATCGCCAACAGGGGGCAGAGCACTTCCATTGCAGCAATAGACGCAAAACGTGGTCCTCACTCACGCACTCATCACGAAACGGTTGCTTCCCAAAGTCGAATGTTATATGTTTTGTGGGAACTGATATTTACGCTTTTGAAGCTTTAAAATGATCATTCAAAAATAATGTTTCCCTAGCATTTCACCTTAAGGATGCACAAAGGGCTTAATAATTTGTTAACTTCCTATTTTCTTGAAATGAAATATTCTTCGGTCACCATTTTCTAAATGTATTGGTAAAATACATCGAAAGTGCATGTCACCACGCTAAAACTGTCCATGTTTCATAAATATCAACTGGTATGGTGAAGAAATTTTAACAATCTATTTTCTTCCTTCATTTCCATACAACAGCAAATGTGACGTCTCACTATCTATTGCATAAGGATGCTGTGGACAAAAATTCACATTGCCAGTAGTGTTGCAACATTTTTTTTTTTCAAATTTCAATCCGTATTTTCATCGCAAAACATCAATTCAATCTGTATCTGGCTGACAAAAATCTGCAAAAAAATCGGTATAATTGCTTTATTATTGTCATAGTACGAATCTATATAAATCTCCATCGAGTTCAGAAAGAGTTTGTTCAACGGTTATAATTTTGAAAAATTAAAAAATATCTCTAAAGAATTTATCTACATTGATGTTGCACTATTCAAAAATTCAAAAGCTATACTTATGGAAAATTTTCTCAACTACAACTTAGCGGAAGATAGTTGTTGAGCCAAACGTCAAATAAAATAGTTATTAATTGTTTAAGAGATTGATAATCTTATGGCATGATCAAGCAGCTGTTTTGTGAGAAACACTGTATCTTGCAGTGTGACATAGTAGCCATGATTTTTGTGCTGTATTCTAAGCGCCAGAAACACCAATGTTGCCTGCTAAACAGTTGATTGAGCATAATCATAAGACATTAGTGGCTTGAATTATTGATAAATTTTGATGCTTAAATTATGTTGAAAAGTGGTTTTGGACAAAGTTGTAGCGGAGTAAATTTGCTGCGAGCTCAGTTATCATTTTTTAAAGCAGAGCAATATAGTAAATTGTTAGATGGATATGAACAAAACATTTGGTTTTCCCATAGTAATTTCCAAATAAACTTCAAATGGTTTGTGCCAAATCAGTTTCTTATCGAATGAGTTCAAATTTTGGGAGGCTAGTTAGATGTGATTTCTATATTGGGGTACACTTTGTGAAAACCAAAAGTTAATAAAATTATGAAAGATGTTGAACGTTAATAAAACAGCTGCCCCTGGACCAATTTCAATAATTTTACCACCAATCGATCAGAAATATTTCTACGTATCTTTTAAATTTAAGACTTTATCATTTTTCAAAATGTCACCATTGAAAATTGCACGAATGTGCAACTGTTACTATGATAATTAAAATTACCACCAATTGCCTGCGAAAAGCGATTTCCCTAACACAGATTTAAAAGTTGAATTCCATCCGGTCACGTGTAAGAATAGGTATTACTAAATGTAAAATTCTGAACAGGATTCCTGATTAATTGTGAGGAGAACCCCATTTTAATTCTGAGGAGAATCCCATGTTAATTTTTAGTAGAAGTGCAACATAGCTCTGTGGGATTGTGTGAACAATTTAAATAGAGTTTTTAAGAGAAATCGATGGGAATTCTGAGTATAATTTAAAAAAAAAACCGCTCATCACAATAACAAGGAAATTTTAGAAGCAGGGAAATCTGAGAAGAACTCAATGGAAGTTCTGACCAAAGGTCTGCTAAGTAAGAGGAAATCTGTAGCCAACATGGTTTGATTACAGATCACAGCCCTCGAGAGCCCTGTAGAGATCAAAACAATGATTATTTTCTGTGTATTGTTGTTTTCAGTGGGGCAGAAATTGAGGACGTGAAGAGGAAGATTTTGTTGGTCCTTTTCTATGACAGGAGTAGGTAGTAAATTAGACGCCAAAATCAGTTGAAGGTTCGGGTATTTAGTTGTAGCGTTAGCGACCTTGAACTATCGTCGATTACCACTGTACTATCCTTAGCTATTTTTACGTGGATACATCCACTTTCACCACTCTAGCCGACTCACGTTGCTTCAGATCCACTGACTCGTCCTTCTCCCTTTGTCAGACACGATCCACCACCAGTCGTCCATGGTATTAAAATTTTAGCTTTGCAGTATCCTTCTTTTTTTTTTTTTTATTCTTTATTTAAGAGATTTTTAGCCTTAGGCTAGTTCATCTCTATGCAGTATCCTTCTAGCAATCGTTGTCTACTTCACGATCCACCATTCAATACCATCCGCCATAAAACACTTTGATGTTGTTTGATTCTAACCGCTCGCGTGATTCATAATAACCGTTTGAATTTATAAAAATTAAATATATAATATACTCCACCGTTTCACAACCAATTAAAACATAATGTTACCGTTCAGTCATATTTGTCGAGCAACTAGAAATTATCAACCAAGCAAATGAAAATCATTCTAAAATCCATAAATACCGCAGTCTGGGGCCGCAGGAATAGGGATGTCAGCTCTCAGCTTCTGACGAATGTTTTGAAAGGCTTCTCGAGATATGTTGAGGATAGTTTTATGCGAATTATAAGAGAAAGTCGTTAAAGGAATCCTTAATTATCATAAAGGATAATTCTGGCTTAATCTGCAAAACAGCTTTGAGGTAATTTCTAAGAAATCTCTGAAAAGTATGCTAAGGTGATTTGAAGGGTGAACCAGGTAAATACTAAAAAATAAGGGAACAATAAGTTAGTTTTTGGGAACAGTTTGAGGAAATCATAATATGGTAGAGAAATTTCTAACAGTCTTCTAAAAAGAATGTTCAGAGTTGTCTGTAGGGAATTAGAGTAAAGTGGGGCAAAAGTTTGACCTTAGTTAAAAAAATTATCTCAAAACTCCATGCATTTAGAATCAAACTAATTCCATACACAGGATCCCTAAGGTTAACAACTTTCTTTTAAAAGAGCTGTAATGAATTTTCAGTTCATTCGTAGCTTGAATTTTTTTTCCAGAAGGGCGTTCAGCACAAACTTTTGCCCCATCATACAGAAATCAAAAAAGTGGGACATGGCTATTTGTGACGAAACGAATGCGAATTGAAGTCCCAATAATCTGCCACTGCACTTTAAATGCAAATGGAAGTCCCCGATTTGCGGGAGAATATTAAATTTTATATGGGAAAATGTATGGGAAACCGAACGATCCTATTCATTTGCTTACCAAAAATCCTAATATTGCTCATATTTCATCAAATATCGGAAATGTAATGGCAGTTCTTGCAATGGAAAGTAAGTACAAGAAAGTATGTCCAGAATGCATATTTTTGTATAAAACCTTTACGAGATGATTTTCTGGACGCAATGCATTTGGGATTCAAACTTTGTTGAAAAAATAAGCTAACATAAAGATTACAAAATTATTTAAAAAAAAAAAACTACAAGGGTCAGTCCTATGGGGTTGTACGATATCGTGACGTAGGACTACGTGGTTTTATGTAATAAATTTTATTTGTTAACTGCAGCAGGAGCTTGTGTTTTGTGTAGGAATAGGAATTTGAAAGGGGTTCTCTCTGTTTATACTCTTTAGTATGACGCGCTTGACATAGATGGCCCACAGCGACTCACGAAGAGCTACTGATTCCGATCTACAGCGGTGTGGCTTCTTCCTCCTTCTATGGATGCTCATGTGGGCTACAGCTGGCTGCTTGCGGGGAGCCTTTCGTTGTGTACTGGAGAATACCACCACTCACTACGCGGTGATTGAATAAACACCGTTTGGTGAGACCGGATGAAATTCAACTTTTAAATCTGTGTTAGGGAAATCGCTTTTCGCAAGCAATCGGTGATAATTTTAACTATCATAGCAACATTCGTGCAATTTTCAATACTGACATTTTGAAAAATGATAAAGTCTTGAATTTATCAGATACGTAGAAATATTTCTAATCGATTGGTGTTAAAATTACTAAAATTGGTCCTGGGGCAGTTGAGTTATTAACGTTCAAAATCTTTCATAATTCTGTTACATGTTCCATTTTCGGTTTTTACAAAGTGTACCCCAATAAAGAAATCACAGGCATAGTCCTACGTCAAAACCTTTCGGTGACCACATTGAAACGTCTATTCATGTCACGTAACATTGCAAATTCTGCATAATTTCCATGCAAATCTGTAAGAGAATCTTACATTTCCCCGTTTGGTGCATGAATTCAACTTCAAGAAATGTTTCCCGATTCCCGGGAATTTCTGGGAAGAGCCATCAGCTGTTTTTCGCTACCCACGAATCCAAAAAAGCATGGAAATGGAAACAATACATGAATCTTCATTGAACTACAACTTATGTGGATGAATTCCAAAAAAATATTCCGTCTTCAACAAACATGTTCAGAAATCAATGACGAACAGTTTTGCAACCGTAACAGTAGTAGAAGCAGCGGAAGCAGGATGTAATTTCCCCCTCTTCTGCCTTCCAACGCTACACGCGACGAAATCCTTTCAGCATCCCACTGTTTCCTGTTCATGTTGCTATGTTTCGTTTCCCGGGGATGCAACACAATCCTCCTACCGCCAGCAGAGATATCTATGGAACAATCACTTCCTCATCGTCGTCGTTGATGTGCAGTGCGGAAGAAAGTACAAAGGCGAAAAGCCGTTTCCATCCCCACCGTCATTGCAGTGCAATTCCATCCAGTTCTAGGAGTAAAATTGGAGGGAGTTGGGAGGACGCTGGTGAATAGTGTTTGCAGAATATCGTGTTTCCTTATTTTTCTCTCCATCCTCTATACCCGGCAGTGGGTAGTACATAGGGAATCGATTAACGGGAATCCTTCCATTTCTCTTTTTCTTGCCCCAAGCCGGGTAGGAGGGGGGGGGGGGATCGATGCATATAGCGTGTCCTGGCTGTATTTAGCTACTGTTTAGGGGGATGGTGAGAGCTAGTTGCCTTGAAGTGGGAGGAGGGAGGGGGTATTAAAGGGATATTGTAGCGCTCCATTCATGAGTCCTTGCTGACAGAGGAAAGCGAGTTTAGTTACACGAAACAACAAAGAAAAGAAAACGTTGGAAGCAAGTGGCCTGGCTTTAACTGAATTTAGGGAAGACATCTTGAACAGAACAGCTTGGCCATAACGGGAAGCGCACTTTGCTGTTGATTTTTATTTGTTTGTGTACTTTTGTTAGTAATGTTTGGGGGTGGTGGGTTGGTGACATTACTTCCGTGGCTTCGGTTGGCATAGCTTGGTGTTTGAAGGAAGAGGAAGTGAATTTGCCCTGGGCGATGGTAGGAGAGGGAATTTTTTGTTTGATTTTGTCTTGTTTTCCGTCGATCTTGTTTTCCGTACTGAGCACTAATGTTACCGACACCAGGAAGGCAGCTCCTACACGTGGACCCTTCCTATCGACCCATCAGCTCACAAACCGGGGACCAACGGCTTTACTTTCCTTCCGAAGGAAGGCGTGATCAGAGATGTTATGCCTCAGAACATCCCGGTGATGCCAACTGGGATTGAACCCAGGCCTGCTGGGGTGAGAGGCAATCACGCTTACCACTACATCACCGGCACCGATATCTTGTTGTTCAGTTTTTACTCTCAGTATTCACTTTCAGTATTTACTTTCAGTGTTTGCTTTCAGTATTTAATTTCAGTATCTACTTTCTGTATTAACTTTCAGTATTTACTTTCAGTATTTATCTTCAGTATTCATCTTCAGCATTTCCTTGCAGTATTTGCTTTCAGTATTTACTTTCAGTATTTTTTTCAGTATTTTCTCTCAGTATTTACTTTCATCGTTTACTTTTAGTATTTGCTTTCAGTATTTACTTTCAGTATTTATTTTCAGTATTTACTTTCAGTATTTACTTTCAGTATATACTTTCAGTATTTACTTTCAGTATTTACTTTCAGTATTTACTTTTAGTATTTACTTTCAGTATTTACTTTCAGTATTTACTTTCAGTATTTACTTTCAGTATTTACTTTCAGTATTTACTTTCAGTATTTACTTTCAGTATTTACTTTCTGTATTAACTTTCTGTATTTACTTTCAGTATTCATCTTCAGAATTTACTCGCAGTGTTTGCTTTCAGTATTTTTTTTTTCAGTATTTACTCTCAGTAATTACTTTCAGTATTTACTTTTAGTATTTACTTTTAGTATTTACTTTCAGTATTTACTTTCAGTATTAACTTTTAGTATTTGCTTTCAGTATTTCCTTTCAGTATTTATTTTCAGTATTTACTTACAGTATTTACTGTCAGTATTTACTTTCAGTATTTACTTTCAGCATTTAATTTACGTATAAACTTTCAACATTTACTTTCAGAATTTACTTTCAGTATTTATTTTCAGTAATTAATTTCAGAATTTAATTTCAGTGTTTGCTGTTAGTATTTACTTTCAGTATTTACCTTCAGTATTTACTTTCCGTATTTAAGTATATTATTAACTTTAAGTATTTGCTTTCAGTATTTACTTTCAACATTTAATTCCAGTATTTAATTTCAGTATTTACTTTAAGTATTTACTTTCAGTATTTGCCTTCAGTATTTAATTTCAGTATTTACGTTCAGCATTTACTTTAAGTATTTGCTTTCAGTATTTATAGGGTGTCCCAGAATGTCTAAGCACAACTTTGGAACACCCCTGCTTGTTTCAGATGACGTTGAAACAGCTGATTATCACGCTGAATTATTGTTTACATTTCGATCAACAGTTCCGTGTATCGCAAGTGTCGGTCCTTTGGATTTGCGTAACAATGTGAAGCATTTCTCTGGAAAAGCGGAAACAGATCGTGCACAAATGGTGTACTATCCACAACATTTTTCTGAGTCAACTAGCGAAATTGGAAGGTGTAAGCATCGGAGCCGTTCGAAACGCGATTCGGACGTATGGCGCTCAAGCAACTTTCCAGGACGAGCAAAAATCTGGACGTTAACCGAAGCCTGTTGACCGAAATCTGGACCGGAAATCGTGCAAGCTTTCACTCGCAAGAAAAGTGCTTCGGTTCGAGACGTGGCCAAACAAGTGGAATCCTCGAAAAGTAACGTCCAGCGGGCCAAGGCAAGAATGGGTCTAAAGACGCATAATAAGCCAAAGCGGAGTGAAAAACAAGCCGCATCCGTCAAACCGAGGGCTCGGAAGGGTCTCAGGACAAATGGCCAAATGACGAATGACCGAATGACAAATGGCCGAATGGACGAATTTCCGAATGGATGAATGGCTGAATTGACGAATTTGAATTTATCAGAACGATGCATTAAGATATATCAACCCGAACAATGCCATTCATCCATTCGTCCAGTCTCGTCAATTCGGCCATTTGCCAATCGGCCATTCATCATTCGGCCATTAGTCATGAAAACCTCGGAAGTTATACGACCAATTGCTGTGCGGAAAATCGGTGTGCGTGATTATGGACGATGAATCATATGTTAGATTTGATTACAAAACTCTTCCTGGTGATCAGTACTACACCGCTTGTGATGGCCGAAGTGTTGACGACGTGGATAAGTCGATTTTTACCGAAAAATTCTATGGTTTGGCAAGCCATTTGTGAGTGTGGGATGCTTTCCAAAGCGTTTGTGACAACGGAAACAATGACAACCGATCCCAAGTAACAATTTTGGTTTTATGAGGGTTCTGTAGACCTGATTTGGACTTGTAGATTGCTATAAAACCTCTATAAAGCTTGCAATGTTACTTGGAATGTTTACGTGCGTGAGTGTTTAAACAAGCGTCTGTTACCCATGATCCACAAACACGACGCCTCAGTACTGTTTTGGCCGGATTTGGCAGTCGGTTTATTACTCCAAGGACACGATAGCCTGGTATAAGGCCAACAAGGTCCAATTCGTACCCATGGAGATGAATCCGCCAAACTGACCGCAGGCCAGGCCAATCGAAACTTTTTGGACCCTGACCAAAACATATTGGCGGAAACATGTAAAGGCAGCTAGGCGGCGACCCCGGCGTAGTGGTTAATATCCATACCTCTCACGCCAAAGTCACGAGTTCAAATCTCACCCCCGGACAAGTCACGAATGACCCAAGAGTGTTAAAGTGACTATAATAAAAAAAAAAAAAAAAAAAAAAAAAAAAAAATGTAAAGGCAGCGGATTCCGTTATAAAGTTTGCGAAAGACTGGGAAAAAGTATCCAAAAGTTTTGGAAAGGCATCTGTGCTGAAGCTCACGAGGAGCGTGAGATCCAAAATCCGCGCATTGGTTAACGACTGTTGAACTGTAAGAGAATTCTATAGAGGACAGAAATACGAAATAAAGATCGAATTTTCTGTAAACAGAGTTACGTTATCATTTTTTAAATCTTTGCCCAAGACAGCAAACCTCTATCTTGTTAAATAAAAAAGTTTGTATCACTGCGCCATCTTTGCGGCTAAGGCTTGAACTATTTTATCCATCAAATTGTAGTCCCTATTAATCCAAGAAACTTCGCTCAAGACGTCAACTCAATTGAATGCAATGCGGAAGCGTTATTTATTCCTGCTTTATTTAATTCCTGGCCCACTGTGCACTACTTTTGGAATTTTTACGAAAACCTACTAAAAAAAATTCCGTTGCATTTTCAAGCTACTTTTGGGAAAAGAAAACCCTTTATAGATTCAAAATGATCGAATTTTAGCAAAACTGTGAAACAATTAATTATGCAAAGTTTGATGGAAATCGGCGATGGTCGAATCAAAAATATAATATATTGGAACTGCTCAAATCATAAATGTCTCAGGAGCCATTGATCCAATTTTTCCAATCCAAATTCTGCTCGTACAATCGCCAGAACAAAGTGCGAGAAATGGAAGAAACTCGTCGGGAACAATGGTACAAAACGCACCACCGAGGTAGAACGCACTTTTCATTTTATTTTAAATTTTTCGTGGCATTTTTTTTTTTTTGATTTCAAGCTCAGATGCTATGCTTGAAGTGCTGCTTGATAAGATATCAAAAGAGTTCCGAAAAAGCCACGAAAACACACAAATGAAAGTCAGCTGGTTCGTTCTGATCAGAGGGAGTGCTTTTTGTACCATTGTCCCCTACGTTAAAAACGCAAAACCTCCTCTCAACTCCCTTACTGACCCATTCGATCAACCGCCTGCATGGAGTGCATCGCCATCGCCATCGTCGTCGTCATCATCGTCGTAGCCAGTGATTATTATATCATACTCATGTACCAGAGCGCTGACTGTTTGAACACGGCGGTGGGTTGGTATTGGGTGAGCGGGATTCAAGAAGCCGCCGGACCTGGGACATCGCCGTCGTCCAACCAACGACGGCGTCGATCGACTTCTGGTGGTGCAATTGCATCGCGTTTAGTACCAGCTAGCCATGTACCTACACTCGTAACACGCAACGGAATCACCACAACCACCACCACGCGGACGACGACGACGACGACGACGGCTGCATTCAAGACAGAGCTGCGGGACGACCGGCCAACGGCAACGGCAGGAACGTTGGAATGCATGCATGCATTTTCATTTTATGTGTCAGTGGTGTGTTTTGATTTGACTCTTTTTCATTTATTTTATGCTGCTGCTGTTTCCATTCGCACACACACACACATACACCCATGCACCTCGCTCATCGCTCTAACGGAGAGACTAAGGGACGGACGATTTTTCGATTGCCCGCTGGCAATTTCCCAGCTGATGGCGATGCGATGCGCTGCGACCGACACGGGTGCTATATGTGGTGGTTGTTTGAGATTGAGTCAAGGAAGTCGAGGAACGGGGAACGGGGAACGGGTCTAGCGGGAAAGAGTTTTCCATAGCTTTTCGGCTGGTGCGGGTTGTGGGATCCGGGTGTGAAGGAACGTAGCAGTTGTTGTTTATGATAGCGGTGCTCTATCCATGTCTTGGTTCGTCTCAACCGGTCGGATAAGGCAGAAAGTTTTATGCTATTTGTGGCAATGGGCAACATAAATAATGTGTGATCGATACTTTCGAACGAGCAGGGAACGACGGGAGAATTTTCGAAGTTATGCGATGGAATGTGTTTCGGGAGGGACTGGTATGAAATTTCGGTCATTAGAAAAATTTATGACATTTTCAGATTAAAATGCCTGTAATATTTGTACACTTACATCAAGAAGCTTTCCAGTGGATTACATCTATTGAGAGGCCACTTACAACTCCCTTCCCCTTCTGGCAACTTCAACTGACAATGCCCCATTCAAGTACGGGACAATAGGCTCCATGTACGAGAATCTCCCGAAAACCCATCAACGCAGATTGAAGACGAAAACCAACCATAAACAACCCTACATACCTTCTTTTGCCGTTCACAACAGCCTCAACAACAACCCATCAGAATAATTAATACCAGACAAAGACCGTTATTCAAGACGACTCCCCCACCCCCTCCCAAACCCTCCTTGTGTGTGGTGCATGATTCTATGCTTGAGCATATTCATAAAACGCAGCTTGTCTTATTATTCACTAGCAGCTCTCGTCGCCGCGTTCCGCCACAAGGGCCTCAGATTCTTGAAGAATAAGAAAATGAAAAACCACGCGCAAGAAGTGGGCAGGAAAATCATCACGCTAGACAAAAGCCCCACAACAAGTCATTATTATTGCCCGGCTCAACCCACACGCGATTCGCATGTATATAGTATAGATGTAAGCATGCATCTATGCATCCAGGGAATGCATTCAGACGCCACTCCACCGGCGGCAGTGTAGTGTGCAGTGATGGGACTGGAATTCATCAGCGGAGAGTGCATAAACAGCACTATAAGCAAGCGAGCAATGCACTTCTGCATTCAGTGGGTATAACTCCAAAATGGAACATAATTGCAATGTGTGTGTGAGAGAGAGTACGAGCGACACACAGACCGATATTTGGTCGCGTCTCTCCTCCACCATCGAGCCGCTCGCCTTGTGAAGCCCCTTCGTTTGGAGGTTGTATAGCTTGAAATTCCATCATCCTTACGGGAGTTGATTTGATTGAAAATATCCTTTTTTTGGATTTAAATCTCACATGGAATAAACAAAAAAAAACTTTTTTGCTAAATTTAACTTATTTTTTTCCATGCCTTGTTCAATTTGTTTACGGATTTTGTAGCACATAGATTATCACAATCAATATGTGATAATACCTGTTGCTGTTGGGCTTGAAAGAGTTGAATTTATCAAGAATAAAGGGTACTAGTCACCCATTTTGGGCCTATCGAGCAGTAAACAGCATATAAATCCATGATCTCGACTATAACAAGTCAATTATGCGTTTGGTACGATACTTCAGTTCTAAAGCAACCGAACGAAGTTAATAAGACCACGTGATATGAATGTTTGCACCCGTTATTCTCAAAAACAAAAAAAGACCTTCATCCTAGTTATACGTCGAAGTGAATTCAATGGCTTTTCGACGCGTTAGGACAAGTTAAGAATCTGTAGGCCGAGTTTGGGGTCAAGAAGCAGTGTTATATTTTTAACAATATCTCAACAATTTGTTACTCCTTATCAAATCTGTAGCGTAAGAGTACGGAAAGGTAAATAAATTTAGAAGGCAACTGCAGTAAAAACATTCCATTTAATGAAAAAATCTACTCGAAAAATCTATGCCTTTAAAAACAGATCTATGCCTTTAAAGGATTGAATTATTCATTTCCACGTTAAGGGACGAACCAATGCAACGAGACTTTTTTAATTGCTTGATACTTTGTATATCTGATTAGTTTTTTTTAAATAGCGTTTTCGATATTTTTAAATCAATAATGATGCTTCCGGAAAGTGCACGAGGCTTCTTTTTAGTCAACGGAGCTTCCGACAAGTTCACGGAACTTTCGAATTTGTTAATGGTTTTAAGAAAGATTTAGCATTTTTGAGTTTTTGAACATTTTTGAAAAACTAATGGTACCAGAGATCTGCAACGAAACTTACAGAACTTCTGCGATGCATCCTTAAAAAGTTTACCTGACAGATCCATGAATGTCACTACGAAATTCATGAAAACACATCAAACAAATACGGCCCAAAAGAACGGTGAAAATGCTCGCCAATCCAATATCTATGATACACACTTATAAATAACTAATTTTACACGTGATGGAATCCATCTTTGACATAAAGGATGAGACGTAAACAAACATGCATATAAACTTGCTCCGAGACTGAAAAGTTCGATACTCGACGAAAAGTACGTTTGATTGAGCTGAATTTTGCGTCTATTATGACTCAATTTTAGGTCAAAATTGACGCTCGTATATGTCAGTCTCAGAGCACCTTAATTTACATTATTTTTTTTAAGTGTGTATGCTCACAAGTAACTACAGGTTTTTGTTGCATTTACACTCGTTTCTGTTCTTACGCGTTTTACATTTTTTTTTATTTTGCCCTCTTACAGGATTGTTACAGCATTAACAGCAAAACATTGATTTGTTTTGGGATTTTTAAAACATGTTGCATTACATTTGGCTTCAATTTGATATCACAGGATCAAATTTAGAGGCGAAAAAAAATCTCATAAAAACTCAATTGAGTGTACTAACTACGTTTATGCATACCAAAATCCAAAAATCGAGTTGTTTGTATAGCATCTTCGAATTATGTAGTAATGTAATTTTTATTCCTACCAAAATAGTTCAAATGTAGTGTTTACTACTCGAATTGTAACAAATTCGATCTTACTACTTTTTATTCACATGATCCAATGACTCAAGAAACACTTGGCTGGAACATTTCAAATTTCGAAAACGCTTTCTCGGTGTTTTACCCCTTGGTGATATGGCCAATGCATTGACATAGTCTTCCAAAACTTGAAGTAACGTTTGCATTAAAAATATAATAATTTCGGATGGCGATGAAAAAAAAACTACGAAAGGTAATTAAATGGAACAAATTTTCCTTAAATCCTACGTTCATTAAGCCTTCTACAAAAAAGGGGTTCGACACTCTGCCGGGAGACCTTACGGCAGTTCGCCTGAACCTTAGCCATGGCCGATGAAATGATGGATGTCAGCATGTTCTTCAGCGCTTTCGTGGCGTTGGCGATCAGCTGTTCCTCAGTTTTGGTCATGACATTATTGGACTAGATCCTCCGTTTGAAGCTCGCCGAAAATTTTTCTATTGGTCACAACTGGGGGACGTTGGGAGGGTTTGCGGTCTTCCACCACTTCGGCGTCGCGCTTCGCCGGAAAGATGTTTTTACCAGCACCCAGTGATGCCACGTATACAGATTTATCTGTAATCATACAGATTTTTTGCATTATTTTGATGCAGATATATGTATATACAAATTACAGATTTTTGAAAAATATACAGATTTTTCAGATTTTTTAAATAAAAAGAAAGTATTTTACATTATTTTTTATATTTATTAGTTTCGATTAATAATTGTTTCTTCCTTTTGAGCAGCTTGAATTTAATCTGAGCATCAAACCCAAATCGAATTTTTCACTAAATAAATTATTATTGTTTTTGCTTCGAATGAACTTGGAATCTTTCGAATGAACCTCTGATGCTCAAATATTCTGATTTCTCGTTGAAGTGATATTAGTTTCCCATTCTATTTGTTTAACTAACCATGTAACATGGTGACAGATACGAAGGATAATTAAATATATGTTTTGTTAAATCAGTAAACAAGCCATTTTAGAAACATCACAAAATGGTTGATTATAGTTTGTGAGTTTGAAGAGTCATCTTTATATTTTTATATATGAAAAACGAAGTTACTAAAGTAAGAATATTGCATGTAATTTGACAATACTTCCAGTAAAAGTTCTGTGTTATGTCCAATTTCCATATTAAGGTTTTCGTAATCTCAGACATAAAAAACACAAATTCAATGGAATTGTGAGAGTTACTTCATTAAGGAAATTTTCAGTCGGAAAAAGATGTGTCTATAAAAACTGGTAGGAATTTAATGTTTTGTATTTTCAGACTGTTAAAAAGATACAAAAAACTAAAAAATCTAGATTGTGGGATTTTAAAAATAGACAAACTCTCTAGAAAGCAAAATTAAGTCATTTTTCATGATGTCAATGGAGATTAACGTAAATCCGCACTGAGACCATATTACAGAAATTATACAGATTTTTTTTACAGATTTTTGTCAGCCAGATACAGATTAAAAAGATTTTTTACGATGAAAATACGGATTGAAATTCGAAAAGATGTGGCATCACTGGCAGCACCTTCAGCTGCTCCTTCTGGGTGATTGCCTGCTGCTTAGACACGGCTGGCTTTGACTTACGCTTCCGCATAACAATGTCCATCTTGTCTAGATACTTCTTCACCGTTTGCCGATTGTTCCGACCTCCCGGTCCAAGGTGCGAAACGGTGAGGCCACCTTGCCCTCGGTCTGCATCTCCAGCTTCTGCTACACTTTACGGTCGCGCAGCACCGCCGACCGGCTGGAACTAGGCTTTCGTTCGACGCTTTCGCCTTTCTCCAGAAGGGAAAGGATGTCGTAAATTCCGGATCGGCTATATTCGGTGGACACGAAGTGCCTCACGATGTCCAACTTCTTCGCTCCGGGGTGGAGCTGCCAGTACGAACAAACCATCGAGCGTAGTTGCTTGACTGTTTTTGCCAGGGCTGCTGCAAATCAACCGATAACGCTGTCATTTTTTTTTTCGATACACAACAGGGTTGCTATGACTTGCGATGCATAAATGGATTCACCACTAGGTGGCAGGATAATTGCATGAAAAATCGCGAAGGTCCGTCCGCTCGCTGATTTTATACACGACTGTACGGTGGTACTAAAGGGTGAGGCTTAAATCTTTTGGAGGCATGTTCTTCCATGCGGAAAATAACACTGTGCAACAAATCGGAACTTTTTTTCTAGGACTGCAAAAGTTGACCATATTTGACTTTTTCGTAGACTTCTGAGTAAAAGTCCTGAACATACCTATATTCTAACGCGTCCTAATTTTGTGCTACCGTCTTCTTTATGAAGTTTGGTATGTTGTCTCGATTTCGGTCCTATACTGCCTAACTAAAGCATGTGACGACATTGCCGTTCAAAAGTTTTTTTGTAGAAAATTATTTGAGGAACATTTTTAGAACATTTAAAACCGATATCGCGTTTTCTTACCCTTCGTTTGGGGTGATTTTTCAAATTGGGTACCCCCTAAAAATCTAGAATTTATGTAAGATCACTGTACAACCCATAGGATGTGCTGGTATGTTGAGATTTCCGTAAAGTAATTATCTTAACAACTCAAAAGTATGAAAACACTTTAAATTTAATGATATTAATCATATTGTTTTTGTAATTTTATTCATTTTAAATATATTGTGGGCCTTTCCAGATTATACGAATTATACAACTTTCTAGAACTGAGAAAATTTACCATATTTGACTTTCTTGTTGTCCCCTGAGTATAAGCAACCGGTGAACATTCGCGTTAATTTCAGTTACCGAGGGGACGTAATTTTTGATTAGCCCCGGTCCCTTTCAAATTGTATCGTTATTTATGTACGGTCCTTATATTTGAAATGACGTTTCAAATTCATCTAGTGATGGCCGATTTTCATGCGAATAATCGATTAATCGTTTAACGAACCGAAAAGTAAAATATTTGCTATCGGTTATATCATGCCGATATACCGTGCCGATTCAAATATCGGACACTTAAACTCGAATTTCGGACACTTTTAAAAGTTGATTATCTCGGTCGAATATAATCCACATGTCTTGTAAATTTTAAATTTTTTTGACTAGTGCCCTCCACGATCATCTAACATTATTACTTTGTTTCTAACTGGATGTAATATTTAATTAAAAATGAAAGTGTCCGAAATTTGAATCGTCCGAAATTTGAATCGGAACGGTAAGCATTAACATCTCATTGGTGGAAAAATGGCAGCACAGCGAACAAAAAATAATCGATTAGTTGTTAATCGAGTAATTAAAAAATGGGACATCTCTGATTTTGGTGTGATTGTTTTGATAAAAAAAAGTGCTAAAATTTCATCTCTACCTAGGGGCAGCAAAACCACACAACTACCTTGAATACGGGGGGTATTCATTGGATGAAAGGGACCGTGAAAGAGGACACTAAAATAGAAAATTTTTCTTCCAACAGTTTCATCTTTGGTATAACTTATATCCTAACACGTCCTATTTTTTTTTGGTATTGCCCAATGACTCAACAAAGTTTTTAACTATCGATTTTTTTAACAAGATTGAGCCTCTGGGAACGAGTGGTGTGTGTGATGTGATGTGTGTGATTACATTAGATTTCCTTAGCTGGTGTTGTCCACGCATTTCCCAATCAGTTTTCAGTATAAGAGAGGAACCAGCCTAAGATTAAAAGTCTCAATAATAAAGACAAAACAAAATGTTTTCAGTATACGACCATCATCGGGTCAACATGCCAGCCTTCATATAGAGGGTGGTACCATTTTTTATTTTATATTAGGTCGTGTCAGGGTATAAGTATGTTCTAGTCTGTTAATAAGAGGACAACAAGAAAGTCAAATATGGTCAATTTTCTCAGTCCTAGAGCTGTCGTGTTATTCTTATAACTAGGCAAGGCCGGTAACATTATTTAAATGATTAAAATAACAATACACTATGATTAAGATCATCGGATTTAGAGTGTTTTCAATCTTTTGGGTTGTCAAAATAATTACTTTATGTAAATCTCAACATACCAGCACAAACTATGGTTTTTTACAGTGAATTTTCATGAATTCTAGATTTTTAGGGGGTTACCCAATTTGAAAAATCACCCAAACGAGGAGTAAGACAAAGAGATATCGTTTTCAAATGTTCTGAAAAAATGTTTCTCAAGTAATTTAAAAAAAAAACTTCTCGACGGCAATGTCGTTACATGCTTTAGTTAGGCAGTATACAACCGGCATCGGGACAACATACAAAAATTCATAACGAGGGCGGTACCAAAAAATTAGGATGTTTTAGGGTATAAGTTTGTTCGAGACTTTTACTCAGAGGACCACGAGAATGTCAAATAAAGTGAATTTTCCCAGTCCTAGAAAGCCTTGTTTCACAGTGAAATTATTGTGACTAATTAAGTAATATATAAAAAATGTGCTCTTTTCGTCAACATTTAAAGGTGGCGGAAGATGTCTATTTCAATGACTATTTCTAATTAAACATATGCTTCTATAAGGAAACACGTAATTTTGTGACTCCGAAGAGCTAAAATTTCTTTCGTTTTGCGATATCTTCACTCGTTCTTGAAGTATATGGCATAACGATGAACACGCATATGGACGTACGCTTACATATTGATCTGCATCTCACAATCAATATTCATGCGGTGCTAGATGCAGCGTGTAAATTATAATGAGAGTGAATTATATATAAAGAATGAGAGAAGGGAAGAGATATAGGGGAAGAATAATAAATCTTATGACAGTGAAATCTCTCTACGCTGATATTTATGGGACCATCAAGTTAGGGACGATATCGAGTTACGGTCAATTTTGAAAATTTGTAAGGGAAATGTAGTATGAGTACTCGGAATTTTCACCCAGTTATAGAGAAAATCGTGTTAGTGAGAAGGAGAGTTGACTGTATTTGAAATGTGATCTGATTTTAGCGTAAAGCATTCATTGATTCATACTGGGGGTAACCCTGGCGTAGTGGTAAGCATCCATACCTCTCACGCCAAAATCACGAGTTCAACTCTCAACCCCGAACAAGTCACGAATGTCCCAAGAGCGTTAAAGTGACTATAATTAAAAAAAAATGATTTGTACAATTTACCACTCACGAACACTTATCATCAATTGTTCCTTTCATCAAGTTAGGAAGGTTTTGTTTATAAACATTTTCATTTACAGCAAGGTTTTAGAAACTATCTTAGTTTTGGCATTTAAATCTTTGAACCTTCGCGTCTGAACCAAATTTTGAGGAGATCTCCACTTTTGATGAGCTCAAACCAGTGGGATTTAGTAGCTGTAAACAGTTTACATTGTATAGAAGTAACTATCGTTACACACGTGACATTCAAATCCTATTTCTGTGTCATAGGGTCAATATAACCCCAGGCAAGGTTTACAATCTTGATTATAAATTCATACATTTTTTCTTTAACACTTTTGCATGTCTTCTTCATGTGACTACCTTTTAGTCTTTACATATTTCGAATTTTATGTAATATACGTTTTGAACGGTTTTGATAATAAACTTACCTTTATTTATGAGGCACAATCAAAGGGCTAAGTGAAGTGTTAATTGGTCTTGCCATTATCGATGAAAATTTTCACGATGCGTTAGGGCACAAGCTAACACTTCAAAGCATGGAGTGTCCCACATCAAATTGCACGTTAAAAACTATGTAGAAAATTACTTAGTTGACCGGAACTTTCAGACAATAAAATGTAAAGCATTAGTAAGCTTTTGGCATATTTATTTCATTCAACTTCAAAACCATAACCATACGCTCGCACCTTACGCTTAACTCCACTAATTAGGTTCTGTACAACATCTAGCTGCAGCTTCTTCTGTACGGAATTCCACTTTTTCTTCATGTCTTCCTCTGATTTGACCTCCTTGGGATGCTTCCGTAGTGCCTGCTTCATAATAGCCCAGTATTTTTCGATGGGCCTTAGTTCCGGTGCGTTGGGTGGGGGGGGGGGGGAGGGGGGGTTGGTTCATGTCCTTGGGTACGAAAGTGACCCCGTTGGCTTCGTACCACTCCATGACAACATTTGAATAGTTACACAAAGCTAGATCCAGCCAGAAAATCATAGGGCCCTCGTGTTGTTGCAACTGAGGAAGCAGACGCTTCTGTAGACACTCCTTGAGGTAGATCTCCCCGTTTACAATCCCGGTAGTCTTGTATTTCTTGACAAACTTTCCCACCGTATTTTGCCGTTTGTCGCGCATTGGAGTCTTCTACACTTTGTATGTATGCAGTCCCTCCCGATCCTTGGCTCTCTGAACGAAGGACTTGAACAGATACAACTTTTTGGCCACATCCCTGACCGAAGCATTGGGATTCCGCCTAAACGCTTTCACGACACGCTTGTGATCCTGATCGCTAATAGAACATTCTGACCGCATTTCTCCTTCCGTTCGAGGCTCAGAGTTTCATAGTAACGTTTAATCACACGACTCACCGTTGACTGCACGATTTCGAGTTGTTTTCCGACGTCCCGATGAGAGAGTTGAGGATTTTCCAGGTGCTTGCGCAAAATCAATTCGCGACGTTGCTTTTCGGGTGACACCATTTTTTCAAACTTTCGAAAGACTGACAGCGATAAAAATACAGTGTAAACAATACACTCTAAACTACTTCTACTCAAATTATCAAGAGAAAATACCCAATGGGTAATTTTCTACAGCGTTGTTTTCTGCATGATGCAATTTGATGTGGGATACCCTTTAATCAATACAAGGTGACGAACCGTGAAGATATATGATGAGCATCTTACTATCGTACATGTGAATTGAGAACATTTTGTTTATGTTACTTGGCTACTTAGCAGCTTTTCTAGTGTTGTTGAATTCTCCGGTGTCTTGAATTAAAAAAAAATTTGACTCAGAGAAAAATGTTCAGAGTCACGGATTAAGACAAATTTTGAAAATTCGTGGACCGTCAATTTTAAGGATCTAGTATATAGATGAAGCGATGCGTTGCAACGTGAAGAGCTGCAGTCTAGAATTATATGTAGATCTAAGTTATCCATGAGTATTTGAATAAGATTATCGTTCTCTTCATTGTAGTAGCTATAACAGACTGGTCGTCTTTTTACTTTGCTCCATACCTCTCTAGAATAGAAACTTCTGTAACACCTCACACATAGTAAAAAATTAATAACTCTGGGACCTAGACAACTTTTCTACATCGCAATCTAAGAAAAAATCTCACGATTCTGGAACGTGAAAAATTTTCCCCAGATCAAAAAACCACGGATAAAAAAATATATAATGCATCTAAGACTTAAAATCTTGTACGTATAATATTAGGGATCTATGAATGAAAATTTCAAATACTCCTGAATCATAGAAAACATGTTATGATCTTGGACAATTTTTTCTAGAACCTTGATTTAAAAATGAACTCAAGACATGTTTTTTTTTTTCTCGAAGTTTGGACTAGAACTTTAGCTACCGGGTTTCAAAGATTTTTCAAATTTCTGGCCTTTGAAAAAATGTCAAGAGCTTTATAATTTCAGTGGTTTTTTTGACATCTTTTTGGCTTAAAAAAGATTAAGATCACGTGAAATAGCCAAAATATTGGGTCTAAAATTGTTTTTGGAACCTTACAAAATTATTGACAGGTCTATAACAATTTCGATCATGGAATAGACAAAAACATAGTGATTCCGTAAACATTAACTGAACATCTAACGTTTCTGTCTGTTCGCAACTCTTCTTGTCAGACATTACACACTGATTTTTAATTAATATTTTGAACACAAATTGGTTACCAAATCACTCTCAACGTAAAAAGTGACTGTAGAGACTAAATTTTAAGAAATAGTTACTTTTTTATGAAAAAAAAGAGTTTAGTGATTGACTTGAAAATAGTGACCTAGCCACTAAAAAGTGACCTGACATCACCCCTGGGTGAGGGAGCTGCCTCCCTGTGGCGTTGGTATCATTGGTACTCAGTACGGAAAACAGATCGACAGAAAACAAATCAAATGAAAAAAGCAAGTAAATCAAACTGAGGCTTCGAGAAACCTTCTTACTGAAATACTCGAAAGTTATTTCTCTTGAAAATGCTGAAAGTTATTTTTCTCACTTAGAGTCATCTCCTTCTTTGTAACTGTATTGAACACCCAAGTAACCACCAAGCCCGCTAGCCACCCGATAATCGCCCTTTTTGCTATATATGGTAAATATAGGGTTTTGGAACTTTATATCAATCGTGTAGCAAAAAGGCCGATTACCGGGCTTGTTGGTTACTTGGGCATGTTTTGATCTAGCACTTTTTTCACTTTTTTCCAAAACACATTTTTGTGTCTCAAAATATTGAAAATCCTTCTGGGAAAGCGATGGCTCTTGTGCTTAAAAGTTTCTCAAAGCGAATCATTAAGCTACCAACTAACTAATATGATTCTCTTAAATGTTCTATCGATCAGTTAATAGTAGTAGTAAAATTATGTTTATTTCTGTTGGTTGTGATAGTACATTGATTTTTAACATTTTAATTGATTAGCCTTCATTTTTGTTTAATTTGATATTCTAATTAATTATTTACGTTTTTCAACTGGTTTACAGAATACCCCTTTGGGAGTATGTTTTGTTTGAATTAAAAAAAAAGTGAAAGTCTACCTAACTACGAGTATGACTTAACCTAACGAGCTAGATCACGTATGATCTGATGATTTGATCTCAGACAGGTGTCTCTGATAATAACTCTCCGTTCTTCTAATGTCTGAATTCCAGCCAGGAGATGGATCTCAGAACTTCTAGTCCGCGGGGGACTGTTTAAGACCATTCTTAGGATCTTGTTCTGGATCCTTTGAAGTTTAAGGTGATGGCATTTGGCGCAACTCTCCCAGATTAGCATCCCGTATTCTATTACGGGAAGGATGATTTGTTTGTAGACAGCAAGCTTATTTTTCAGGGATGGGGTAGACATCCTGTTGATGAGTGGATACAGTGATCTTATCAAGATGTTACAATTGGTTTTGGTTTTGTCAACGTGCTCCCTGAAAATCAGCTTGCTGTCTAGTGTTAAGCCGAGGTAGACTACCTCTTTCGACCAGTCCACCCTATGGCCGTTCAGGCAGATCTTATTATTCACCGACGGAACAAGTCTGGGAGATTTAGAGTGTGGAAATATGATAACCTGGGTCTTTGCACCAATCCATCATGCCAGACATTGTCGAACGCTTTTTCAACGTCCAACAACGCCATGGCAGATGTTTTCGAAATAGACTTGTTCCGTCTGAGAATGTTTGTTACTCGAGTCAGCTGGTGGATGGTCGAACGACCTTTCCGAAAACCAAACTGTTCCTCGAGTAACAAGTTGTTTTCTTCGGCAGATGTTAGGAGCCGGTGGTACACTGCTCTTTCGAACAGTTTTGTTAACCCTGAGAGAAGGCTGATAGGTCGATAACTTAAAGAAGAGGACGGATCCTTCCCAGGTTTCCGGATGGGTATGACTTTAGCTGACTTGCAGCACGAGGGGAAGTAGCCAAGTCGGAGGCACAGATTAAAAATCAGTGCCAGATGGTTGTAGAATCTAGAACTCGAGTGTTCGTCAGCCGTAATCTCGGAGTTCGTCAGCCGTAATCTCGGATTCCTCGGAAAAAATATTGGGAATCTGATGGAGGTTGGTTGCATTTTCAGCAACCTCAGCTTCATGTGGGCTGACGATGTTTTGTCCGAGATTATGAGAGCTGACGAAGTGTTGACCTATCGCGGCAGCCTTCTCTTCAGGAGTTATCAGATGAACCACTTGGTCGCCGGGACTATCCAGTGGGGTCAGTGGTGGAATGGGTCTTGGCTTATTTTTAAGAATTTTTGTTAGTTTCCAAAAGGGATTTGCACAATCTGGGAGAGAGCGGATCCTGTTAACAAAGTCTTGATTTCTGAGGTCCACCATCCTGGCTTGGATGGTTTGTGTTAGGCGATTACAGTGAGTCTTATTTTTAAGAATTTTCGTTAGTTTCCAAAAGGGCTTTGCACAATCTGGGAGAGAGCGGATCCTGTTAGCAAAGTCCTGGCTTGGATGGTTTTTGTTAGGCGATTACAGGGGGTCTTAAAGACAAGCAGACCAGAGCGTTTGTACTGCCTTCGGATGGAGTTACGGAGTCTTATAAGATCTTTGGTAGATCTGTCAAGGTTCCTGGCCCTGGATATCGCCTCCTTAATGGAATGCAGACACCGGTCAACGTCTTCGGGCGTCTCCGGAAGGACACCGTAATCGACAGTGGAGTCGATACAGTGTTGGAACTGATCGCAGCTGACGTCGATCAGTTCCGAACCAGTCCTCTTAAATGTATGATTTGATCATACCGTGGTTCACTACCTAGGGCCTCTCAAAAGTACTCAGTTATGGCTTACATTGATCTATACATTTACTAAAACAGCACTGTTGAGTACTATGTAAAGATTTTTGCACTGTTCATATGACCACTTAACCTTCCTAGTGCATTGGGTCATTTTTGGCCGTGAAACACTGGGTAAATATTTCGTAATCCATTAGGAAGGTTAGATATATCTGTTTTCCCTGTTAATTTACTCACAAAGCATTCCATGAATACAAAACTCAAAAGATAAGCCTAATTGATACCGATTTAAACAAACATCAAAAACACCGAGTTCCATGAGGATAATTCACACTTCAATCCACAAAATACGCAATCCACAGCAGAGCAAATCCTCATCTCTCCGAATCAAAACTCACCTCCGAAGGAACCCCATAACAACCCTTCGGAGGCTCCCCATATCTAAACCAATTTTTTTCTCCTCCAGTCTAGCCTTCCACTAGCCCAACGTCCATGCTAACAAACATGCATCGGAAAATCTGGACCAAATTTAAACCTGGGTAGCAGAAGTCATCAGAAGTGAACTGAAAACTGTATCAACAACAACAGTTTAACTGTGTCTGTGTGTGTGTATGTATTCAATTGCCAACGCCAAACAAACATAATCGAAAGAAGAAAAAAAACTACAGTGTGTGAGTGTGACCAATTGAAAACCCCGACATCTCCCCAAACAACCCATGTAAGCAGCGGATGAAGTAACTCCATCGTGAAGGAAAGTTCCACACGCATTCGATACACATAAAAAAAAAAGTGAAGAAAGAGGTAGGCCTTCCGCGACGAAATCGAAAGTGAAATTCGTTGATAACCACCGGGCATTGTTTGACCAGCAGACGACGACGTAGCACCACCACCACCACCACCACCACCACCAGCTCATTGTGTTCCCCACCCATCTGGTTCGTTATCGCTACGGAGAGGATATTCATAAACCACAATTCATAACGTAATCAAACCTCGACAACAGCACGTGCAAACGAAGACCACGTGTGTGCATGATATCAATTGAAAAATCGGAATCTCCAAAAATCCGATCGATAGAGCTCCGTCAAAAAAATCCCAACCAAACAGGAAAGGGCCGGCTGCGAAAAAATTGACCACATCCAAACCACGGCACGAATCGGTTAAAAGCATAAATTGAAAACATGAATATTTGATGCATGTCTCTCTCTCTCCCCCTGACGATCTCTGTTATGCAACCAAAGTAACCAGCTCGTGGTGTGTCCATCTGTCCGTCCGTCTGTTCCGATCTCGAGTGTGAGTCAGTCAGGCACACACGGAGCATAGACGCGCCCCTCATAATAACAACCTTTCATTTGCTAATGAAGTAAGTGCGAGCGAGAGAGGGTGCCCGAAAAAAAAGCTCCCCGGTGGGTCCGAAACTCAACTGGAGTCGTGAAAGTGTATTTTTACGAGCGTGGTCCAAAGCGCCAAAGTTGGACGCTGTCGGAGAGAGAAAAAAAAAATCGGTTTTTACATAATCAAAATTATTTTTATTAGTCATGTTTATTCATAAAAACAAACCGAGAGGAAGAAGGAAAATCTAAAATTGTGAAGACCCAAGCCGGAAAGAGAAGTTTATTTGTTGTGCCGGGCGAGTGTCGGTGGGCGTTCAACAACAACATCAAAAAAAAAAGTGCAAACATCAGCGACAACAAGTTGTTTCAGGGAAAATAATACGTATACGTACATAAATTGCAACATTTAACTCTGTGATAATTAATTTACGGGAAAGAGTAAAGAGTGGTCTGAGCACAGAGAAGGAAAAAAATCCAATTAAATTAATACGACTGCTCAAAAGTGTTCACTCTAGGCTGGGGCTGACGCAATCGGATTTCGAGTGTGAAGAGGAGTAGTGCTGAAGGGAGATGAATTCGAAAGTGATCTCCACCCAAGCAACAACGCAGTGAAGAGAGAAAGATGACGATGATGATGCTTATGCTCAAGTGTACCAAGTTTCGTTATCAGTGCTATATACTGTGATTGAAGTCGAGAGAAGAAAAAAAAATGATCAGTGCCTCCAGAAAGTGCAGAATAAAATCAAAATTACAAAGCTACCTTAAGTGAAAAAAAAAATATTCGGTATTTGTTACAACGAGTGTCTTTTCCGAGTTTAGTCGAAACCATTTCTGTTGATTTGTATTTAAGAAGGAAAGAGCGGGGAGCAGAAGAAGAAGTGGGATATCCCAACAAGCCGAAACACCAAAAGCAACAATCATGTTTACGCCGCGGATGTTTGAAATGTGGACTAATGTCACCTCGAAGCTGGAGGCGCACATTCCCATGCAGACGAACGTGCAGCAAACGACGGTGCAGAATTCGTCCAGTGGATCGATTAAAGGTAATGAGCAAAATGCGAAAAATTACCAAACATGGTAAATTGACAGACGAACACTTCATCCCCTCTTTAACGATATGTATTTGAAGTTTAGTTTTTACACGCATCCTAACATAACCAATGTGTGAACATTCTAAGGAATCAGGGCTCCACAAACATAATTTTATTTTTGACGTAGAACTACGTTTTTTGGGAAGGGTGCCAATTCAGGGAAATGCAACAAAAATTGGTTAGATTTTAAATGCTATAACTTGGCCAATAATCAATAGATTTTGCTGATTTGCATGTCGATCGATTCACCAGTTTTTTAAAATCTGTGTGGTTTGTCACACATCATAATTGTTAAATATTTAAATAGTTAACAATGAAGAAATATGGAAATATTCAAATTTCCCATACATTTCCTTCGATCGCAAGGTGCTCACCCCTAACACAGTCATCGTAAAGTTGATCTCTAACGACAGAAGCCAAAACCGCACAATCATTCAACGTTGCACGTTGGATGGTTTGACCTCAGACTTGTTCGCTGTAGCGTTGACATCGTAGCATTCCTAGCAGCTCAATACATACACCTTACACCAATGAACAAGCTGAAGGGTGATGTACAAGACACGATCGTATTGTTGAAGTAGGACTACGAAATGTTTGTTCGATTTCCTAGTTTGTTGTTTCGGATATTGTTTTGAAATAAAGTTAATTTTATAATATTGAACTGTTATACAAAACCACACAAACCATCGGCCCTTTTCTACAAAAGAGTTGAGTTATGAAATTCACTTTATTCCTAAACAATATCTGAAATCGAACACAAATTTCGTAGTCCTACGTCAACGTAGTTCTACATTCATATATCAAGTGCAGAGCTTGGATACAATAACAGTAATTAAAATAACGAAAAAGGTTACCAAATAGTGGCTTTAAAAGAATAACAAAATGACCAATAGTGCCATTAATTGATCGGTAAGATAAGAAATAGTTGTATCAAATCTATCGTGAAAAATCACTTTTAATTGAATAATCAAAATCGCGGTTTATTTCTAACCTCCATTTCCTCACAAAGTACTCATGTACCTGATTCCTTTATCAGCCTTGAAACAAACCATTTTTACTTGTCGGGTATTTTCATCACTGCGACCATTAGTTGATAAATTGTGATATATTCCCCATTTTTTTTTTGCTATATCAAGATGCCGTATCACTATTATTCGGAGTGATCGCCATCGTTTAACTAATACCATTACCCCAGCACGGCATTACACTTCAAATAAAGTGCACTACCATACTGGGAGTTGTTCTCCAAATGTCAAAGAGTTCTATCAGCCCCTTGTCGAAGAACTTACGCCTTTTATTGAAAATTGCCGGACAGTGGCATAGCAAATGTTCCGTACCTTCCTTTTCTATTCCACTGAAGCGACATACGGTTAAGATGCTAAGACCTTTCTTAGCATGTTCCAAGATTTTATGGTTACAGAAATGTTTGGAATAATTAATCGCTTCGACTGCCTAGCAATGGAATTGTTCTTTCAGTTTTCCTCCACTTTTGATGATTCTCACGCTTTTAGCTCCATTCTAAGAGATGCAATCGATAAGCCACAAAAGATTTCTGACCCTATGAACTTAAAAGAAGATCCGCTAGTGCATCAGTTCTTTCATTTTCGTCAATCCCACAATGATCAGGAAACCAATATAAGTTGACTTGATTATGACAAGACAATTTTTGAAGTGATTGAACAAACTCCCAGACAAGTTACATGTCGCCCAGCATTAAGAGCAGTTTGGCTGCTAGACATGATACATATATTTGAACTCTTAGAGCTTCTACGCAAACATATCAGTGTCAACATTTCAAAGAGGCGTAATTGCTTTTGTAAATAATGGATTTAGCCATAGATTTCTCGCGAATTAAATCCCATCTCTACAAATTAACAATGCAAGCCGGTAGAAGATACAATCCTCTACCTGTTGGTGTCATTAATTTTCAAGTGCCAAAAATCAACGGCTAAAGCCATTGTTTATAAAAAGCAATTAGGTTTCTTTAAAATTTCGGCACTGATATAATAGAAAACCCTAACATTGCTTGGATTTCCGTTTGGAACACAGTTGGCCATCTGACCATAGGAACTGATATGGGCCTATTCCCATTTAATTGCTCAATCTTGAACCATCTGTATAAAACGCAATCGATCCTGGACGAAGAACCGGACCACCAAATTTCCATGAATAACGCACAGGGTCAAATACTTGAAAAAGTCAATTGAAATTGTATCTTTTCTCCATCCAGTCTTCGTTGTTCCTTACTAGAGAGTTGATACTAACAGTTTTTAGAATCCTAACATGTCCTCTAAGGTCTTCTTCAAAGAGTTGCACTGACCTTGTAATCCTTAGAGCACACTTTTTGGCTTCTAAATGAACAATTTGATACAATTTTTTTTTTAAATTAACTCTTTATTTAAGAGATTTTTAGCCAAAGGCTAGTTCATCTCTATTTGATGCAAAAGTAGCATACAATGCCTTCGATGGTGTACTTCTCATTGCTCCTGTTATTGAGCAAGTTACTACCATTTACTATGGTGAACTTAGATGCAAATCGCGCAAATTGGATATTAGAATGAATTTCGGGATGTGAAAATTTGAACCTAGCAAATTATCTTGAAATCTTGAACTTCTTGGAGTCTCGGAACATTTTTTGACAATTTGAAGGTATACAATTTTAATGATCTCAAATATAGAAGCTTCTGTAACACCTCAATCAACGGCAAATTTTCATAACTTTGAAAACTAGACAACTGATAAATTGTTATTATTCTGGAACGAGGAAAATTTATCTACTTGGATAGATCACGGATATAGAAAATGTTACATTCGTTTATTATTTAAAACTCGATCTACTCTTTGCTATTTGCAGTCGATTTATGCGTTTCTGCAAATGTCTAGTATAAGAATTTAATTGGTTTGTCTTTTGTATCTCTTTATTAGGTTTTTTTTTGTCTTGTCCCCCGTCTCGATGAGTCTCATCGTCGCCTACTGGTCACCATAGCCGGTCGAACTCCAGACGAATCTAGAACCCCACTACCGTTCATACTAGCGACATCGCTCTGATGAGACAACGAAACCCTGCTCCCAAGCTCCTCCCCTTTTCCTATCCTTCGACAATATACCCCTCTAACCTCGGTTAAGCCGCGAGTATTCGGCCCAACTCCTACTAGACATACAAACAAAGAACAATTAATTATCGACTCTGAAGCTAACGCGATTGAGCCTTACAAATAAACGAACTAAACTCGATCTTTAAACAAATCTGAAATAAATTTAAGAGATATTGGACATTATTTCTAAATGCTGGAAACTAGGAATTCTAGTTTTCTTATTTGTAATTGAAAAAGCCAGGAATAATTTTCGGAACGGAAAAATGTCAGTTCACAGACCAGAAAAATGTAAATGCTTCTGATACATAGAAAAGATTTCCTAATTTTGGACGTTGAGCTATCTCTAAAATATGGGCAAAGACATTTTTTGAATACGGACTTGCAAAAAAATCAATTTGATGGACTTAGAGAAGAGCTCAAAATTTTGCTACATAATTTTTCAATGTTTGAACTGAATTCGAGTCTTTGAAAAAATGTATAGAGATTGGAAAGTTTTCTAGGCCATTTTTCAATATCTAAACTTCTTGAAAACTTCCAAGATGACAAAGTAAAAAAGCCAGGATTTGGATCCAGAGCGTCACAAATTTAATAAGATTTGGTTAAATCTCTGAAAATTTGTGATATCTCAAGATCATAAGTAATGGACAAAAATTAAATTGTATAATCTAAAATGTTTAATGGTTGTCGCCATATGCCATATGGTTCTATGGTTGTCGTTTTTAGTGCCATTGGTCATAGAGCATCGAGTACGTGTGATTTGATGTGTTGCTTGATATGGTTATGATACATAATAAATTTGACCATATGGAACCATAATCTGGAACGGCCGGAATCGATTCCAAGTAGACATGGATTCTTATGATTGTTCTCGATTTTTTATTTTTTTTTAGTTCCAAGAAAAATATCAATTTGTTGTCACAATCATAAGTTAAATATATGATAAAGATTGAAAAAATACCTCCGTGCCAACATATCCTTGAATAGATAACAAAGAGGAAGGGCCTGAGGAGGAGTACCACTCAACAGATGTCAGAACCACTCACCGGAGTGATGTTAAAAAAAAATAATTTAATCGGCCATGGGATTTCTGAGATACAAATTTTTGAAAATAGCAAATTTGTCCGGGGCTTTTACGGGCTAAATCAATTTTTTTATTGAAGCATATATTATTAGTTTGCATAGCTTTTGACACCATAGAATGCAGTATGTCAAATAGTAAGGTCAAAATACGTGATTCTCTTTGAAATTGAGATGATAAATGCAAAGATATTCTTATGAGGTATTTAAATACATTTTAAAAAGAATCTTTACGGAGTTCAAAGGGATTTTCGGGAAGATGATTTGAGAATGAATGCTTAGTAAAATTGCAAGAGAAGTTCCAAGAATAATCTGAAACGAACTCCTTCTTATCAGTATTCGAAGGATACATTATCGAACGGTAACTTTCATAGAGAATTATTAATATAAATTGAAGGGAAACCTCACGAGAATTAAAAAATTAAGATAGTTGTAGATTGAATTCTAAGAATGAGGGTGTTCAAAAAGTGATAAACAAAGAATGTTGAAGACTCTTGGGATGGTTCCAAGAAAATTCTCAAAAAATCCAAGAATGAAGAGTTGTCTTCTAGAAATGTAGACATTACCTACATAGTAATTAAGATATTCAAAATTTTCTCAGACTCTGGACAAAGAAAATCAAGAATCAGGATTGGGTAAAGTGCTTTTAAAATTCTGAGACATTAAGATTTCATGCTTACAAAATATTTAAGATCCCGGTCTAGGAAAACTCTTCCAACGGGAAAGTCTGAGTCACACTGCACTAGTTGGACCCCAGACCCCAAGTCTGAACGGTAAAATCCCCTCATCTTCTTCTTCGCATTTCAAGCTTATTGCTTATCGCATAGTAGCTTATTGGGTGCTCTCAACTCAGTGTTCTACTAGATGCACTTCCACAGTTTTTAACTGAGTGCTTTCGATGTCCGTTCCATTTTTGCATTAGGATAATTGAGAGCATTTACAACCATACTCTATGCCCAGGGAAGTTGAAAAATTTTCCAACCCGAAAAATTCCTAGACTGGATCAGGAATTGAACCCAGCCAACTCTAGGAAGGTCTTGCTTTGTAGCTGAGCCTTTTACTGACTGACTGACAAAAAAATATGTGTAGGACTTCGACTACCTGAAGCTGAGGACTTTTTATTCCCAATCAAGCAAACATTAAGTCGACAAGTTAAGTGTTTCACCTATGAAAAAGTACAAATCAGTTTTCAGAGCAAAGTACATGGAGGAAAAAGGACACATAGTTCACAAATTAAGCAAAATTTGGTCAAAATAAATTCAATTGTTGAGAATGCAATCAAATACCCGGTTATCTCCCGGTTTCTCCTTGTGAGTTTCGATTCTTCGTTCTCCCAAATTTCCCTGTTGAGTGGCCACCCAGCAAATGTCACAAACGATGGATAATTTAGCTCGAAAATATTATGAAAATTATCACGACAAAATCAGTACTGAATAATCATCATCATCGTGGGAAAACATAAATTCAATATCTATTTCAAAATGGGCGAGTGAATTTTTGGACCTAATGTCTATATTGAAACAGAAATACATCTATAAATAAATAGTAATCCATTTTTGATAACCATGTCTCATAAAATAAACGGATCTTCGCTACTAGTCGAAATTCACTCCTTTTTTGTCCAAATCCCAGGAGGAATACCCTCAATACTCTTGGCGCAATCTTTTCGGATTTCTCTCTACTAGATAGATAGAAAGTATCAATTTCTAAAGTTTAAGATCAGATTCTCACAAAATACCAGACTTTATTAGATCTTCACTTTAGATTCACTCAAAGTGCTAGGCGGGAATGTTTCAGTCTTCAATGCCAACAGAGACAATCTCAGAGCCAATCAGATTTTCTCAAAATTTTCAGTTGGGCTTCTCTTCAGAATTCCTAGTCTTAATTTGCCAAAATACCACCCAAATTCAGAATGCCTGGCGATATTTTTAGACAGGCAGGATCCAAATATAATCCTTCATGGTGGATTGTCCTCAAAATGCTGCGCAGGATTCTTTCAGAATCACAGACAGAATCACCTCACATTTTCAGACATGATTCGTGCAGAATACTAGTAATGCACCGCATAAAGGGTGATACGGTCAAATTTTGGTCAAGGGAAAACGCGTGTAAATCGGTGAAATCGTTTATTTAAAAAATCAAATTAAATTTCTTTTTCAAGTTCAATTAGTATAAAATTCAGGAAAAATATTCAGTTAGGCTTCCGCTTTTCCAAATCCGAATTGCCGGGCCTTACGCTTGACCCCTGCCATCAGATTTTGTACAGCCACCTTGTCCACCTTCTTCGCCGCAGAAAGCCAGTTTGCCTTGAACTGCTGCTCGCCATTAGCAGTTTTTTTGGTCTTCTTTAGGTTCCGCTTGACAATAGCCCAGTATTTCTCAATTGGGCGGAGCTCTGGCGTGTTGGGAGGGTTCTTGTCCTTGGGAACCACCTGCACGTTGTTGGCGGCGTACCACTCCATGGCCTTTTTACCGAATGGCAAGATGCCAAATCCGGCCAAAACAGTACGGAACAACCGTGTTTCTTCAGGAAAGGCAGCAGACGTTTATTCAAACACTCTTTCACGTAAATTTCTTGGTTGACAGTCCCGGAAGCTATGAAAATGCTGCTTTTCAAGCCACAGGTACAGATGGCTTGCCAAACCAAATATTTCTTTGCGAACTTTGACAGTTTCATGTGCTTGAAAACATCTGCTACCTTTCCCCTTCCTTTTTCCGTATAAAACTCCTGTCCCGGAAGCTGCTTGTAGTCGGCTTTGACGTAGGTTTCGTCGTCCATTACCACGCAGTCAAACTTCGTCAGCATCGTCGTGTACAGCCTCCGGGATCGCGCTTTGGCCGTCGTATTTTGTTTATCATCGCGATTTGGAGTCACTACCTTCTTGTAAGTCGATAGTCCGGCTCGTTTTTTGGCTCGATGCACGGTTGTAGACGATACACCCAGCTTATTTGCGACATCTCGGAGAGAGAGGTTAGGGTTTCGCTTGAAACTACCGGCAACTCTCTTTGTCGTCTCAGCGGCTTCCGGTTTTCGATTTCCCCCCGATCCAGACTTCCTGGCTGTCGACAAACGTTCCCCAAACACTTTAATTACATTTGTAATGGTTGATTTGGCAACTTTTAGCGATTTTGCCAACTTTGCGTGCGAGTAGCTCGGATTTTCGCGATGCGCGAGCAAAATTTTGATACGCTGCTCTTCTTGCTTGGACGGCATTTTGACAACTGAAGAGTGAATTCCAAAATCAAAATAGGAGCAATATTCTACACACACACACCTTCAAAATGAGGGGTGTTCAGGTTTTTTAAATGCAAAATTGAAAGAAATACGTCAAGTTGATATGGACCAAATTTTGACCGTATCACCCTTTATTCAGCAGCCATAGTATTCGCTCGAATACTTAGAGGCCGTAAACAAATTGCGTAAAGCAAATTTGGGGAGGGTTTTTTTTTTTTTATTTGAAATATTATCTTAGGAAGAGGGGGATTGATCCCCTTTTACGTAATACCACATCAATGAATTAAAAAGTTGTATCTTTTATGATGGAAATCAGGCCACATATAACTTATAAGCTCTTCATCAATTTTGATCCAATTTGAAAAGCTGTGATGAAAAAATTGAAACATTAGAAAAAAATCAGAACTTACGTAATTAGTGTACGACTCCTTAGGCCAAATATCAAGCACCGTAATCTAGAAATTTCTTGATCTTCTTATACCTGGCTTTCACATTCTTACAAGAGCTTCCATCTGCTCTCAACTTAGTATTCTTTGCAGTACTTCCAGTACTATGAGCTTTCTATGCCAATCAGTGTATGAATTTGTGTATTATTAGGCAAGCAGAATGATACTCTATGCTTAGGAAAGTCTAGAACGATTCCGACTTGGTAATACCACACCTTAACCTACTAGGCTATCTGAGGCCCCTTGCCCTAACATCCTGGTGTACACACTGCGTTTCTGGCCGAATATTACTATTCTGTACATCACTGCAGAGTTTACTAAGTCTCTTTCACTCAAAACTATCTCAAATACCAAGGTTAAATTCTATAGAAACTATCTCAGTTCCCTTGGTGAGATACATTCCATGCAACTTATATATGATTTTATCAGAACACTACACCCAACCAGAAAGTGCAAGATTCTAAAAAGTATGCAGAATTCGCAGTTTTTTAGCGACAGAAACAGATTCTGTAATGTGATCGTCGGAAGGTTTTTAAAATAATTTTTATGATAGCTTATTTTTTGAACAATACTTGTTTCTCCAAATGTATAGCGTCTAGACAATCATCTCGTGATGGTTTTATACAAAAATGTGCGTCTTAAAAAACTTGCTTGTACGCTGTAGTCCAGCTCAAGAACTGCCATTCCATTTGTTGTTTGAAACATATGCTGAGGTTGTAATAATCGCAGCAATGATCCCATACAACATTATCGCAGAATCCGAACCGGGGTTGTCACAGAATCTTAGAGGGTATGCTTTTGGAACTCCAGGCGAGATTCTCACAAAATCGGAGGCAAAATAATCACAAATTGGTGAAACTGGTAAACTTTGCTCAGTGTCCAAGATGAAATGCTCTCCGAATCCTAAGCGGAATCTTTTCATGTTATGCAGAGTTCTCCCAGAATGGTGTGTTTAATTCATTCTGAATTTAAGACAATATTGGTGTAATTCTATTTGAATTCTAAGCTAGATTCTCGCAATTTTTCAATTGGGATTCTCATATGAAAACTAATCGTAAATGTATCATCATATCAGGAGAAATTCACTCGAAATCCCTAACGTAATCTTCAAAATGCTAAGCTGGAATTCTCAAGATTGACAAGATTCTCTCAGAATACTACCTTCTATCAGATCTTTCGATACGATTCTCTCAGAATAATAAGAAGTGGGGAAATGGCTCTAATGTTGGCCTATGGATCTAAGATTGGGCCCATTGCTAAAAATCTGCTGTTTATCAATTTTATCTAGATGAACGCGTCATTGGGACGGTACTAATGGATTTTTTTGGTCGCTATTGAAAATTTAGTCAATTGCTGAATTTATGCATGGGCCCAAATTAGGGGAATTTGGGCCGATATTACATCTATTTCCCCAATTCTTTCAATCTTCAAGGCAAAAATCTCAGAATCATCTATGTAATTCTATTAGAGTCCTAGCAATAATCTCTCAGAATTTCCGATACAACTGATATACATACACTAGGTGAGATTCTATCTGAACCGTAGGCAGTATCCTATGAGAATCCCAGATAGGATTCTCTCATTATCACAGGCTGAATTTTCTCAAAATCTTGGTGTGATTTTCTCGAAATTCTAACTAAGATTATTACTGAATCGAAGTTAGCATAATTTCAGAATATCATAATATTCAGGGTTTCAACTATATTCAATATCTTCTGAGATTTGAATAAAATTTCATCTGACTGTTTGTAATTGTTGGCATCAAGTCTCAAATAAAATCGCAGAAGATGTTTTGTCAAAGTCCAAACCAGAATTCTTTTAAAAATCCCATACGGCATTATCTTAAAATCTTAGCCGGGATTTAAGCAGAATCCTAGATGGTTTTCATTTAGACCCACAGGTGAGATTATCTCAAAACCCAAGGAAAAAGTATCATGCATTTCCTGCAGAACTTTACTATGGATACCAGGTGAGATTCTTTTAAAACCCCAATCAAAATTGTATCATAGACACAGTATTCTCTCAGAATTTTGAGAGTGATTCTTTCAGAAATCGAAGCGAATTTGTCTCCATTATACTAGAGGAATTATTTCCGAATCAATTCAAGCATTACCTAAGAATCTCCGGTGAAATATTCAAAGTGGGAATGTCTTAGTATCCTATGTGGAAGACTTTCAGAAATCCAGGCGAAGGCGAAGCAGAAATTATCACAAATCTTTGCCCAAGTGAAATTCCTTAATTTTGTGGTGAAGAACCTTAAGCAGTTTTTGACAAAATTACCGGCAGTATCATCAAAAATATACTAACGTTATTCATTGAGAATTACAGATGAGATTATCTCAAAATTTCAAGAAGAATTCTCTTGGAATCCATGATGTAATTCTCTCTCATTTCCAGGTGAGATTATTTTAAAATTTCTGGTGGGATCCTCTCAGAGTACCTAAAATGAGTGTTCCAGAATCCAACGTGAAATTTTTCAAAATTTCTTGTAAATTTTTTACACAGGTTTTACACAAGCATAAGCCTTCCTAAATTCCAGATGGTATTAACTGAAAACCACTTAGCCTGATTGGTAAGGTACACACTCGGCATGTTTTGTCGTGTTTGGTAATTTTTTACCGGAATCTCAACAGCTAAACGTTCGGTAAAACTTTGACTATAATTTTAAAGCTTATTTTGCATCGAAATAATTTAAAATCACTTTCAATCTTGTGCAAATGATCAAAACTTGTAATTGTAATGGAAATTTAGTTTAGTAAAGTTTAGTTTTCTTTACTACCGAGGCGCAGGGTGGAGATTTTGTTTTGAAGTAGCTTTACAACAGTTAAATTTAATTGCCCAAATTTAACGGATTTTGCACTATGTGGTGTTGGATAAAGAAAGTTATTAGGGAAAATGGCTCTAATGTTGGCCTATGGATCTAAGATTGGGCCCATCGCTAAAAATCTGCTATTTATCAAATTTATCTAGATGAACGCGTCATTGGAACGGTACTAATGGATATTTTTGGTCGCTATTGAAAATTTAGTCGATTGCTGAATTTATGTATGGGCCCAAATTAGGGGCATTTAGGCCGACATTACATCCATTTCCCCTATCTAGCGTCCAAAACGTCAAATACAACAGGGAAAGGTTTTGCAGCTAAGCTATTAACGAAAGATCAAATCGATGAAGAGAATCAATCAAAGCAGATAGGACCTTTTGAAGTATTTATCTAGAAATGGACTCAGAATGGAAGGCAGGATGCTCTCACCAAAGGCCAAATTCTTCAAGAATTACAGATAAGATTCTTTCAGAATATTTTAGATTCTTCAATCCTTGAATCCTATATGGGACATTTGTGAATTAAAGAGAATTTGATATGGGATGGTCCTACGTTCTTCGGTTTTGTTCTGTTATTTTTGCAGGAGGTGTTTCGATAATAATTTCATGGATCATAATGAGAATAAAAGGCATGTATGAAGGCTTCCGATGAAAAAACAGAGTTAATGCATCCAAAATGTTCACCACATAGCGTATAGAATATGCATTTTTTGTACGACTTATATGCCAAAAAAAACAATCCGAACTCAACAAACCTCTCCTGAATCCATTCGGTTCCCACCAAAACTGCTTCACACCAGCCACCATGATTTCGGTAATATGACCATGGCACACAGAAATCAAAAGTACGGATAACGGTGCGCCCAATCTCCGTAGGTACGGACCGCGATCCCGCGTTGATTCCCCTTTTGCGGCGGCACATAGCGGCACTTTTCTTCGCTCCTCTGCGCGCATAGCGAATGTTAAAGTGCTGCGGCTTTCATCATGTTGATGATGATGATGATGATGATGATGATGATGAATCAGATTTTCAGCCTTCTCACTGGAAGACGTGTCGGAGGAACGAACGAACGGTGAAAAGGCATGAATTTTCTGGTTTTCCGAACGGTGTTCTACGTGAAAGATTCTGCCCCACCACCGACGACCGGTTCAAGACCTAGACCAACTCCAGAATGTACCGTTGTTGTTGCGTTGCTTATGCCTCTTTCCTCTGGTTGCCTACATTTTCTTTTGTACGGTTTTTCACGTGGTTGATTACGAACGGTTTCCATGTGTTGGTTGTAGTGGTTCGGTTGGGTATGGTCCGGACTTGAGCTGTAGGTTGTTCTTGGTTCTCACCAAGAGGAAAGCAGATGAAGATTCGACTAAAGAATTGTTGATTTGTGGCTCGGCGGGTGACTTTGCTGAAATTTGTTCGGCTGGAAACACCAATTTTTCCACTCTCCGTTACGCCAGGTTAAGAAATAGTACATCGATACTCGTTTTTTATCAATGCCCAAATTCCAACCACACTTTGAAGTGACTTCCGGCATTACCTTCAGTCCATTAGCAAAAAAGTAGTCGCTTCCTCGAATTTTCCAAAAAACGTCCATTCTTTTGGTTTCCTCAATTTTACAGCTTCCTCCCTGCCAATCAGTGAGCAAATTGCATCCCAAAAAAAGCACTTACCAGAGTTGAGGTGCGGATGCTGCGATGACGTCTTCTCCGTGCGCTTCATGAGCCAAGCTCTGGCTCTGGGTAAAGACGGAAACGCATTTCGCGCGGGAAAGAAGCAAAAAAGCAGCACTTCTCGACTCATCGCATGCGTGCGGCGGTCGGTGGGTTGGTAGGTGGGAAGGTAGCCGTGGAGTTCCAAAGGCGAGTATCGCAATATAGGTCACTCGAGAAACAGAAGAAGTTTATACCAACACATGGTAGGAAAACAGCGCCCGATCTCCGTTGCAGCGCTCAGTGTTATTACTTTTTGCTCATGAATCTTCCGTTCTCTTCCGAATGGAACGGGATGGGATGAGGCATACGATGTGCACATAGAACAGCAAGCAAGAGGAAGCGAAATTGCAGCAATGTGCTCTTACGGCTCTTGTTCATTTAAAGAAAGAAAAAAAACCGTATACAGTTATTATAACAGGTGATTCAATCCCTAGCGATAGGAGCGAAGAGCTGTAACTGGATCTCGGTGCTTCTTCCCCTTCCGTGTACGATGCAATGGGAACAGGTAAAACCACCGTAAGAACGACGACGACGACGAAGACGACGAGCATGTACGGAAGGAAGCACCTACCTACATCTATGAGAGATGGTGATTCAAACAATACGACCACCATCATGTGGATTGTTCTTTCCTCGAACCGAGCAGCAATTGCACCGGGCTGCAGCTTCTTCAGGTACTACAATTAATGGGCCATTTTAGGGTGGTGGCGAGATGATGTGGGGGGCAGGAAGGACGAGCAATGCATCAAATTCAATAGCGGTTTGTGCTTGTTGTGTGACTCTGGATCCAAAACCGATGCAAGGGATGGATATTTTCGGAACCGTTGTTTTTTGCTAATGCTGGGTAAGGTAGTATGACGGTGCTGGTTGTTGGGACAGATGGTGTTACACAAAGCTTGTAATTACAATTGCACATGTGCCGGTTCTTTGGTTTCGGCTTACAGCAATTTCAGTACAAGTTGATGTAATAATATTTGGTGTTGGGCTAGCAGTTGGCGGGTTCAACTCTCGGCCAGATTGAGATTTTTTTTGGATTTGTAATTTTCTCGAGCGAGTTACACAATATGGTAGATTTAAGATAAATCCTGTTTGTAATTTAATCAGACAATCCCGTTTAAGATTTGAGAAGACAAACAAGGTTTTTCTGATAAGTTAAACTGCAGGTAATAAAATAACACTGAGATCTCAGCAAACGTGACATCTGCCTGCTGAGTCTTGTAAAATGTCTGAGATTTAGAATTTCATTTGGAATTCAACGATAATTCTATCTTCGATTCGGAGAAACATTCACTAGCAAATGTGAAAGAATCACGTCAAAAGTTCTGAGAGAATTCGAATAAAGATCCTGAGAAAATCCTGTCTGGAATTTTAGATATTCTAAAATTATCTCACCTGAGGTTCTGGGACTGCTGATTATTCGAGCCACAGGGGGGCCACCACAGCTATAAAGTAAGCATACACAGCAAAAAAATAATTTTGATATCACGTCAAAGTGGATGCACTACAATCATGTCGAAAATATGGTGTAATATTACTTGCTAAAAAGGACAATAAATTATCATTAATACAATGCATGAACTGACATTACGCTGCTTTTACTGCATTTGTTTATTTATGTGGTCATAAAAATTACATGAAATTTTCGACATGATTGTAGTGCATCCACTTTGATGTGATATCAAAATTATTTTTTTGCTGTGTATGCTTACTTTATAGCTGTGGTGGCCCCCCTGTGGCTCGAATAATCAGCAGTCCCAGAACCTCAGGTGAGATAATTTTAGAATATCTAAAATTCCAGACAGGATTTTCTCAGGATCTTTATTCGAATTCTCTCAGAACTTTTGACGTGATTCATGGTTTGATTCCCGTTCCAGATTTTATTTGGGTTGTAAAATGACTCGACTTCTTTGGGCATAAGAGTATGATTGTATTTGCCACACAATATATACCAATGCAAAAATGTTGCAAGCTTAGAAAGCTCCCAATTAAAAAATGTGGATGTGCTCAAAGAACAATAAGTTGAGGGTTTACATAAAAGTCCCAGGGGGAACGTTAAAAAAACCAAAGAAGAAAAAGTGATTCTAAGATAATCCCAATAAGGTTTCAGAGTAAAATCTACATGCATCGATGGAATGAAAGAATCCCACCAGGATAAAGAACTATACCTAATAATTCTGAAGCATCATGTCTGAAATTCTGGGAGGATTCTGCCTAACATTTTGTGTAAATACTGTCTGAAATAGGGCTCTCGCCTGGACTTCTGAGCGAATTTCACCTGAGATAATCTATATACAGACTGTAAATGGACCCTGATTTTAGTGTAGACTTCGATTTTGACGTAATCTTAACTAGGATTCTGTCAAAACTTCACCAAGAGCATTAGCAATCCTCTCTATAATCACGAGCGAATTACCGCTCGTGTTTTGGTAGGATTCAAAAAGAATCTCGCCTAAGATCATGACGGCAACATATAGGATTCAGAGAGGCTCCTGCCAATAATTATGAACAAATTCCGTCTGAAATGCTGAGCGATCCATTCAATTTCTTATATAATTTTTGCGAGGGAAAAGCCCGTTGGAGTAGGATCATTTTCTTTTTTCTTTTTTTAGGAAATTTTCAGCCGCAGGCTGATTCATCTCCGCGGAGTAGAATCAAATTGGTCGTTCAATATTGTCCTACCAACTGATCAATCGACTCCGTCGGATGCACCGGTGAATCCTGGACTATCCGTATATGGATCGTACGACTTTAGATTTCATAATTTACCTAACACCGCTTAATTAGCACCAGACGCGCTTGCCTGCGATAGACAATCCATGATTGGTGAAGATACGTAGTGAGGGCTTGCTACGTCGTTGGTGAAGTATGAAAATGAAGCGCCTTTCCTTAGTTTTTAAAACAGATCGAAAAAAAGGCACCTTTTCTATGGATTCGATATTTTTATTTATTCAAAATTTCATCTGAGCCCGGGATGTCCAATATAAGCCCCAAAAATCTTTAATATTCAACCCTTTAAAATTTGTCGAACCTCTTAACGGAGTCCCTTTATGAAGAGCTTTGAGTGGGTTGGTTTATTTCCTTTAAATTCCTTTATAATTGCTTATCTTTTGACAGGTACGCGTATTTCGTCTACTACTTGCACACTTCATTCACTTTACTATTGTTTTACCCTTCATTTTGTATTTTTATAATTTATATTATTTCGTGGCCACTCTTCACAAGTATCAGTTGAGAGTTTTTTTTTAAGAATTTCTTTTGAATAAGACCTGTGCGCCGATGAAAATATTTTCGGCAGCGGTGTGATACGTTATTTTTTGCCGGTGGCGGTGGTGTGGTGGCTTTCCAAATCAAACTGGACAATAAATGTTACCCATATTTGAGTTCAGATTACTCACCTATCAAATCGCTAAAACGTAGGTCACTCATAGTTTGAGTAAATTTTCCGATGCTTTCCCGGAGGAAACTTCTTGAATAAGAGGAAAATAAAAATAAATGTACACAGGTTAGAAGTGTACTAGTAGACAGACTAAACCCACAATCAGTTTTCGTCATACTCGAGAAGTTTTCCGCGGAAAATCGTCGGAAAAAAATACTCATTCTATGACTGACCTACGTTTTCGCGAATTTAAGGAACCTGAACTCAAATATGAGTAATTTTTACTCAATTTTGAGTCGTTCTAATTGGGCGTGCATGCGAAATTTGTTTAGAAAAGTATGTCAAGCAGTGCTGGAAAATTTTATTGTCAATGAAAAATTCCACGTGATATTTACAGAGGAGGCTCTGTCACTATCATAAGAAGAAAATACAGTGACAGAGATTTTCGCTATCTTGTAATCGATTTTTTTTGTCATGACAAAACGTGATAGTGTTGTTAAAAATGTAACAACGAGCTCATTTATTAATAAATATGTAACTTGTGCTGCAGAAACTTTTAAAATATTTTTACTCTCATGATAGTGATAGGACCTGTTTTGTCATTCTAACATGACGGACATGATATTTACCAGCACTGATGTCAAGTGCTTGTTAAGATTGCAGGGGATGGAGTCGTATAGCAAAGTGTTACAACCCTTTTTTAAGTGTCAGAAAAGTACGTTATGTAGAAGTGGATAGTATTTAAAAGCAATCTGAAGCATTACGCAACATTTTAATGGGGAATTCTTTCATATGTTGAGCATTACACGTTATTAATATGTTGAAAGCGATAAATGATATGTTGTATTACTCTGATACATATTTTAATGTACACGCATTGTAGTCATATAACTTTTTGTTTATGTATTTGAAGATGATGTATTTCAGATATACGTAGAATCCCGCACAACTTGGACCTGTAAGAGGTCAAATATCAACGTGTAGTTAATAATAGTCACTTATTCACCTTTATTTAAATTCAATCCTAATGACTCATTCCCGAGTTGAAGATCGAGAAAGTGCGAACAAACGTCAAAAAACCAAATGACAATCACTGCATCACACACAAGTTCTAATTTCAACACGTTCAAGATGCATTTTACCGAAAAGGTGCTGCGGATTTTTCATCGGCGTGACATAAATCTATTCGGCAGCGTAAAAGATTTTTAAAGCGTCTACTTTGAATCATCCACGCACTTTCAGACCTTCTATCAAGATTTCACTAGAATAATCTTTCTGACTCTATTATAAAATGTTCCTTCGATTCAGGAATTCTCCAAAAAAAAGCTTAGGATTTTCTCTACAACTTTTTTCCAAAGCTTAATCGTTCTTGCAATCATTCGCTTGAATTTTTCTATCTAATTTCCTTTAAATTTTCTTAGAATATTCCTCAGAATCCCTTAACATAACCATTTAGAATATCCATGGATTTTTTTTGAAAACTTCTCTAGAATTCTGCTCCTGGAGTTCTCCTCAAAATTCTTCTGTAAACTTCCTAAGAACGTTTGGTATTTTCGGCATTCTGTCTCGAATAAATTCCGTTGACTACTATCCGATCATCGCTGACGTTTCGATCCTTTTGTGTACCCTTACTTAAGGTTCTATTCAAAAATCGATTTGAACCCTCTACAACCCGACTGTTACAAGTTCACAAGCAAATATTAACTTGTTGCTTTTCGAATCAAGCCCAAGGGAAGGTCCCATGAAAGGACCGAAACGTCGGTTTTTCATTATGAAATTAATCCCAGTCAAAACCCTGAATCTCCCTTAGAACTCCTCAAAGTAATCGTAAAAAATTCACATGCTTTTCTCTCAATATAATAAATTTTCCCTTACACAGCAAAAAAATAATTTTGATATCACATCAAAGTGGATGCACTACAATCATGTCGAAAATTTCATGTAATTTTTATGACCACATAAATAAACAAATGCAGTAAAAGCAGCGTAATGTAAGTTCATGCATTGTATTAATGATAATTTTGTCCTTTTTAGCAAGTAATATTACACCATATTTTCGACATGATTGTAGTGCATCCACTTTGACGTGATATCAAAATTATTTTTTTGCTGTGTAGAGCTATACAGCTTCTCATTATTCCCTTGATTTCGTATCAGAATTTTTTTCAGAATCATCCTCAGAGTTTCTTTGGAATTCTCCTTAAAACTCCCTCGGAATTTTCCTCAAAATTTCTATAAAATTTTCCTGAAATTTCTCTTTGGAATAATCCTCCAAATATATGAATCAAAGGTGCCTTAAAATTTCTTCAAAACCACTTGTTTTGCCGGTTTTGTCAGCCGGCTTTTTGAATTTTTGAAAATATTTGCTAATGTTCTTCAAACCCCAAACACGTTTTCAGTGGTCTTATGGCACCAAAGTATACATCCATCACATTTCCTTATTATTGGTATATGGTTGGATTTTCCTCAGCAGTATAACAAAAATGCGGTGCAAAATGATGCTGGCAATTCCAAGTTTATGAATCATTAAACACCAGTTCGGGAAATTATGCCTATAATATGATTCAAAAAGGGGCTGCGTCATTTTAACAATGGTCTTTTCACCAACGGTAATTTTGACGAAGGTCATTCCACACAAGTTCATTTCACCGAAGACCATTTCACCGAAAATAGAATATCGCCAAAAAATAGAATATCAACGAAAATAGAATATCGCTGATTTTGTATTTCTAACTATTTTATGAACGGAAGCATATAGAAAATAAACTTTGCGGCTTTCTTAGTAGAATCAATAATCAATGTTGGCAACGAATAAATAATCAAGTGAAGTAAGGGTATTTCTACATTCCACACAAATAATGATTGAAGCTATGCAAAAAAAAAATAAACATTTTAAAAGAAGTCTGACTACATATTTCATCCACAAGGCCAGAAATAACAAAATCAAAAGAATTAGAAAGAATTGCCCATGCATAAAAGAAGGAAAAATTTCCCACAATTACCAAATTTGAATCGAATAAATTTAAACACAAGAACAAGCAGCTTTTTATTGAAGTAAACAAATTCAAAACAGTTAAAAAATGTCTTCAAATTTGTTCACAAAAATAACGAATTGAAAGATTGGTTCATGTTTAAAAGAAACGTTTATGAAATAAATTTTAAGAAAATAATGAGCAGCTTCTTAAAGATTTATATCATTTATGCCTGTCAAATGCCATTGTGTACTACAAGAATATCAAATTCCAAAAGAACCTGCTCATTAGAATGATGCAAAATTTGAAATTTTCGCTCCACAGTGCTTAAACGGTTCTAAATTGGGTACTGCTTAGCCTCCCAAAATTTGAACTACTTTAGTAAGAAACTGACTTGGCACAAACCATTTCAAGTTTATATGGAAATTACTATGGGAAAACTTATGTTTTTGTTTATATCTATCTAACAATTCACCACATCACTATGCTTTTAAAAATCATAGCAGTGATTGTAGAAAATTTTCTCAGCTACAACTTTATTCAAAATCACTTTTCAATCAAAAGTAAGGAACAAAAGTTATTAATGATGCATGTCACTGATGTCTTATAATTATGCTCATTGAACTGTTCAGCAGGCAACATTGGTGTATCTGGTGCGAACAATAGAGCACAAATATTATGGCTACTATGTCACACTGCAGAATACAGTGTTGCCCACAGAACAGTTGCTTGATCATGCCATAAGATTATCAATCTCTTAAACAATTGATAACAATTTAATTTGATATTTGGCTGAAAAACGATATTCGACAAAGTTGTAGCTTAGAAAATTTTCCGTAAGAACAGTTATAGAAATTTTCGAAAAAGCAATATATTAAATTGGTAGACTACAGTGAACAAAAAGTTTGGTTTTCCCATAGTAATTTCCATATAAACATCGAATAGTTTGTGCCAAGTCAGTTTCTTACCAAATGAGTTTAAATTGTGGGAGGCTAAGCAGGACCTGATTTGAAACCGTTTGAGCACTGTGGAGCGAAAATTTCAAATTTTGCATCAGTCTGCTGCTCATGTATTAAAGAAGTGACAATTAAGTAAAGCTAAAGCTTTATTTAGCTTTAAAAAAAAATTAAAAATATTCGTTTTGAACTGACAAATGCTGGAGTCTTAAAAGTAATAATAATAGAAAATGTTCTTATTTCAAAGAAGTCAAAGAAGGAAAAACATCGTCAAGACTATTAAATATTTGGAATAATTTAATAAGAAAGGAATGCAGGAGTACAAATGATGGAAACATTAATCTCAAGATTTTATGAACACTGGTTTTGCAAAGATTGTGTAATGTAAATATCGGAAGAAATATCCTTCGCCTAAATGTCCTTCGTCTAGATTACACATCCAGTGAATTTTTTTTTTCGGTGAAATGACCTTCAGCGAAATGATTTTCGGCGAAATGTCCGACTTCCAAAAAGAATTACTCAAGTTCAAAATAATAATTCATAGATGAAAAGCACTGTTTTAGTATCACACAATGCACCATATTGAACAAATTTCTATCTTCCGGATCCCATCAAACTTCAGAATTGGGAATGTTAAGAATCGTGAGGACGACTCTAAGTCCTGGACCACAAAATACAACTTAGTTTGGGATGTGGAATCTCTAAATTTCTCCATATTTCATATTTCAATCCATGAACGTAGAATGATTCAAAAAAGGATGAATTCTTCCCCAGAATTGGGCCAAATGGATTTCGGTCAAACGACACATTCGAGATAATGGCATTTGGGCCAAATGGCCGTACACCTAATTTTCATTCGTAGTCAGGCATGTCTCATGACCCATGGGAAAACATCTATTGTCACGAATGATTACGAGGACTTTATGATCATGAAGATGATTTCACACGCCAAGCAGAGCAGCGGAGATTCAAGGCTGAACCGAGATCATCACGGTTATCTCTTCCGAGGAATGTGTTCCCAGAAAAGGTTACTTAGTTTGGTTCATTTTTGCAGTGTTATTTTGCACAATGCTTCGAGGGATAATCGAGAGACCCATAGTTCTATGCCTCCACAGCTTAAGGACTTACAGATTTATCTGAAACTTTGAAATCATTTGTTTCAGTACGTTTTTTTTATCGGAACTCAAAGAAACTAAACAATTAGCGATTAGCTGTTTTGAAATGCCTCTCCATACTAAGGGCTGTATCGAAAAGAAGTTGTAAACAAATTTTCCGTTCCATATCCAAAATATTTCAAAATGATAAAATATGTATTCGATTATTTATGTCCTACTAGAGAAGTTATCTTCACAAAAACAAATAATACATTATTCGTGTAGGTACGTTTAAAATCTTGGATATTGCTCCTCTTATGAATTTCGGAAAGCTTGACAAAGCAGCGCACTCTTTGTAGCCATCGTACAACATATCTTTAAGCTCTTTCATGATGTTAGTAGCCTCAGCATCCATAGAAATGAAAGTGAAGAAAACGAAAATTTTTCCAATTATTTTGGCCTGATTTGATATCAATTACATCAGTTTACAAATATAAGTAAAAAAATTAACTAGAATTTTTTACCAATGATTGTTATGTAAAATCTTGCGCTGAATCCAAAAATTTAGTTAAAAAAATATCAATAAGATAGTTTTTGAGATACAGCTAAAAAATGAAAATTCACTTGTGTGTCTAAAATACAAATATCTCCGATATCAATTAAACCATATAAATTATGTTGATGTCAAATAAAGGTAAGAAATTTTTTTTCCGATCTTCTGAACATCAATTGTCAGTGAGATTTGTGGTATTGTTGTTAATTAATAGTTCGTTTGATTTATTTTTTTTTATTTTTTTGCTTTTTTTCTAAGAAAAAATTAATTTCTGCTCAGGTTTTTAAGCAGTGTAAATAAAAAGGTTTGTAGTGGTTATAGCATTAACCTCACTGAACAATGAGTGATAAACAATCGAAAGAAAGTTTTCTTATCTTTAATTTGGCGTTAACGTAAACAATAAAACCTCATTATAGTCGGAGATATTTGTATTTTAGTAAACACATTTTGTTAAAGTGAAATTTCATGTTTAGCTATATTTAAAAAACTATCCTACTGATATTTTTTGAATGCATTTTTGGATTCAGCGCACGATTTTACATGGGAAATGACCATCAGCGTACAAAGTTCAAACATGCTGTAAACTAGTGGTATGTACGTAATTCTTACTAAAAACTAAATTAGAATATTATATTTTCGTGTAAAGTGACCCAATTTGACTTCTTCGCAACTTCAACCAATGCCGATTGCTGATGCTGAATGATAATTGCAAAGAGCATAGGCGAAAGCACATTAGTTAACAATATACTTAATATATTTAAAAAAAAAACAAGGAAATACTCTGTTCGAAATCTCACACGAGGAACTCAATCTAAGATAATACCAGACCCATAAAGACATTTAAATAAGTACATGACACATGGTAAATGTCGGATTCAGCACCCATTGACTGTTTTCGGCAACCATAATTTAAACGTTAATTTCACTGTATTTTCACACAAAACCCTTCGCTGAATGTATTCAAACGATTACTTAGTCTTTCAGCATCAATCTGATAACATGTTTACGACTGAGAAATCCTATTATGCCAGATTTTTCTTTAAATGAAATATGTGTACTTCAAATCCGTCTGATTTCGAAATGCCGGTAATAGAACAGCTGGTTAACACGCAGTTAAACTGGAAAGGTTGCCCAAGAAAAAGGGACTGCCGACAATAGTCACACTCACCTAAGAAGTTTGGAGCGATATAAAAAGACTTTCAAACAGTTTTAAACAATAATTTCGATTGGAATGGATAGAGAAGCAAGCCGCAAATGAACGCTGAGAAAATGCTAATCGAAGTGCGGACGCCACTTGGATTGAAGAGAGTTTGCTAATTCCCCTACATAATAGTAGAACTTTCTTTTAATAAAAAATATATTTATTCGGTTTTGGATGGAAAAAATAGTAACAACTTTTTTTTTCGATAGAGTCCTTAATGAGACTAATGAGGGCATTGTTTCTTAAAAAAAAGTGAACACGCGTAACCCGAGAAAAGGCCCTATCATTGTTGATCGATTCTCATGTACTCTTGTATATTATGAGCTGAGATATGTGAAGTATGTTCCGTTTACCTCAATAGAATGAAGCGTATTGTTTTAATGTGTACATCACAGTTAGTGTTGAATGAACTGGATTCGTTTATTGTCACTAAATCCTCTGTAAATAACTCTATCGTTAGTACACTGAAAATAAAGTTTGGTTTATACAGCGAAATCACTTGTTTGTTCTACGAATTTATTCGTTGTTTTCTGCAACGAAATGTAAAAAAATAACTTCATCATTAGGGAGTGACCCCGGCATAGTGGTTAGCATCGATACCTCTAACGCCAAAGTCACGAGTTCAAATCTCACCCCCAAACAAGTCACGAATGACCCAAGAGCGTTAAAGTGACTATAATAATAAAAAAAAAAAAAAAAAAACTTCATCATTGGAAGAAATAAACATGACAAAAACAAAATAAAAAAGGGTTCAGACCAGACTCGTATCATGAGCCTTGCGATAGTCAGATCTGTTCCTTATCCATCGCTCTATCTAAAGACAAATAAGAAGTACTTATGGAACTATAATTCGATTTAGTTTGCTTTTTCTGCTACTTGCATGTATTTTTTTCTTCTGACATAAAACCACCGTGACCAGTATATTGATTTATTGTGGTAGCTATGCATGTATAGGTCAAACCGACAATATTTAAAAAAAAGTATCCCATCTACAACACACAATCAGCACTTTAGGAGACAATAAGTGCAGTTGTTGGTTTGATTGTACGAAGATGAATTTGTATATTATACGAATAAGGTGCAATATTGACATTGCGCCAGATGACAGGAAAAACGAATGTTTCGTACCGTTTATGAAAGATGTGTTTTATGTACGATATTCATTTTTACGAAACGGGTTTCAGAGAAATAACGAAAACACATTTTCAGTGTATAAGTTTGTCATAACTGTTAGTAAGAACCATGAATGGGATTTTCTTTGCATTTAGCATTTAATATTCGCCAACGCTCGTACATTCCCCGAAACCAGCGGTGTTCTATGCAAACTACCATTATTTCACTCGTTTTACTTCACATCGAATTTATTCGTACAACGCAGAACCGAGCGAAAATGACAGCTGACCATACCGTGCACGGTTCTGAGCGTTTGGTAGAGAGAATCAATGATTATCCTTTTAGCTGTAAATATTGATTTAAAAATACATTACTGCCCGAAGTTTCAACAGGGATAGAAACGTCGGGACAGTAATCAAAGCAATATTATTTTAAATAAAGACTTCATCACCGGAAACAGCTTAAGTTCATGCAGAAAAGAATGACTTTTTAGTATATAAACGTCAAAATATGTATAATAAATTGTAACAGCCGAATCTAACTGGAGACTGATTCTATCCCTGAGTCAAAAGCAACGTTCTCCGTTCAGTTTTTATGCATTTCATCAAATTTGCGCTCAGCAGAGAACATTTTTCACATTCTTTCAGTTTCTCGCCTGATTCGTTCTTCCACTTTTAATGAAATATGCGAGGATGACTATTTTCGATCCGTGGTGTTCGCGTGAGTTAACATATTTATCGATGATTTGGACAGGGAACTGCACGCTATAGAATAAACAAATATTAGTGATTCTGGCAGCTTCAAAGGTTTTAAGAAACCTTTTTTTTTCAAATTTAAAAATTCTTATGAACTTTCTTTAAACTATTACTTTTTAATCTTAATGTAGTATCCTTAACGCTCAAAACCCCTATGATGGTAGGTACAGTTGCAAATTCTCTATGCTTGACTCATCCTATTCTAAGTGATTTCTGAAACTTGTGAGGCTATGCATGAGATCTTCCATTAATTTGATTCAGTAGATCTCTAGAGAATCGTTGAAGTTTTGTGAACTACTGAGCTGCTGTACAACTTATTTCTTGAAATCTATCCCAGAGTCAAATGACCCATTACTAATGAACATGATATCGCTCTTTGTCTCAAATCCAGTCGACTACTGTAGCCCCAGGACAGCCATTCCTCACTAACGAACCAAAAGACCAATCGATATCAATAACATAAATTAGTCATCATCCAGCCTGCCAACTTCGTACAACTTTGTTAGCAAGCCAATCGTTGTGGTTGGAATTGCAAATCAACTCCAAATTGGAATCGGGACCCACAAATTGAAACTGAAACGGCCACAGATCTTGCCAACGAAGTAAGCGCTCATAATCAGTTGCGCGAGTGTCTAGTCTAATGATGGAAAACGAACTGGGGGACGGCCGGCGTCGACGGTGGCGTTGGTGGCGGGAACTCGATGACAGGCCTCCTTTCGTCGTGGGCTCTTGGGGTCTGGGTTGTCACGAATTTGACTCCTAATAAATCACACTGGGTTGGTGGTCGGCGGTGGTGATGACGGCCAAGCTCAGTCTCACAATGGGCTGTCATCGGGTGGAAGATTTATGTAAGCTCTTGGTGGATGATTTTTTGCATAGCCTCGCGGTATCTTTTAGCGGGTTCGAAGCGGTGATAATAAGTACCTTTAGCTTAACTTCTGGACTCCCTTCGTTTATGGAAGGAGATCGATGGGACAGCGGTCGTGGTGAGTTCATCTCCGAGAAGGATCAATTCTATTTTGGAAATGGAAGATTGATTTGCTTTGTGGAGCACGACAAATTATGAAATAAGATCGTCACAACAACCCTTTGGATAATTTATGATTGGAAAGATGTAAGTCACGATTGGGATATTTTTCATCGGCTGAGTCACAAACAAAGTTGACAAACATTCCCTTTCCTGAGATCAGTAGCTGGTATATTATGAGAAAATGTGATTTGCTTGTATTACAAATTATAGATCGAGTTCAACGAACTCGATGCGTGGCTCTGCTCCTAGAAAAATGGCCTTCTCATGAGCTATGATGCTAATCAAATTAGCGCTCTATAAAGTATTATATATCAGCAGCTGCACGCATCATCCGTCAGAAGACCACGCATCGAAGAACGAACGCACAAAATATGCTGCGTGCTAGCGGGATCGAGTTGATTGACCGGCGATCAATTCGCTCACCAACCGACACTCTTTAGTAGCACACTCTCGCTGAGTCTAGCTCAAAATTGAGTTGAATTCAACTCAATTTTGCACAGAGTGGATTTGCTCACAAAGTGAGTTGAATTTTCCAAGCTTCTCTTCAAAAATCTGCTCGAATATGAAGAAGATCCTACTCAGTCAATTAGCATACTCGTAGACACTTTGTGAGCAAATTACCTTTTTTTTTTTAATTGAATCGAACTCGAGTGAATTTTGAGTAGGTCTCATCGTCCGTGCAGCCAACGTTTGAGCGTACCAATCCACCACACCGTTGGGATTTATTGCGGGAAATTAATTAATTCAGTCACTTTGCACCGTTTCACAATTAAACGGCGTACTGAAGAGAACGCAGAAATTCTCCACCATGTAATCCAAAAGCGCGGTGGCCCCCTCCCCATCCACACAATTGCGATTTTATTCAAATTTGATTCCATTTTAAGCTGCTTCGGATTCTGTTCCACTGTCAAATCTTGGGCATCCCCGTGGGCAAAAAGTGAAGGATTACACAGTTTTCCAGATTTAATTGCTGCTTTCCTCCTCTCATTACGATGCTCGGTGGATGTTTCAATGGATTCGTTCTGTGGGGAAAGTTAGAAGATACATTTAATTCTGCTGCCATAGTTTGTGGGCTTTTAGAACACTCCAGAACAATTTGCAATTTGCGCAATGAACATTCTCGTTCTTCTTCCTTCTGGCTTGATCACGATATTTTGACTGCTCTCTACTTAGTGTTATTTGAAGCACTTCCACAGTTATTAATTGAAAGCTTTATTTCAGAACCAATGCGTGAATTAGTTTATTGCGCGGCATGCACAATGATACCTACTCTATGGGAAGCCGAGAAAATTTCCATCAAAACAGATTTTCTAGACTTGACCGAGAATCGAACCAGGCGGCTCTGGTTCGGTAATATCGCGTTTTTACTATTTGAGACACCAATGTGGTGTCGTATTATTTTAATGAACGATCCACAACAACTGTGATAGTATATTTAAAAAAAATAGATTATGCTGAAATTTGAAGGGTTGTTTTAAAGTTAGGATCATGACGAGTAAGATTTTAATTTTAATAAAAAGTTAGGGTAATTTCATGGACTATGTTCATTCAATACTTTCAAGGCCTGTTGCCCAAGTAGCACACATATGCCACACAAAGTTCTAGCAACTCTATTGTGATTAAAATGAGTTCTACCCCAACCGGTTTGTGACGCTACTAGGGTGCTTGAAGTTGGATTCCCAAGTGTCAAAATGTTCTACTGATTTGAAAAGGATCCCATTTGATTCTAGTAAATTGAGCAACGTATCGTAAATCCAAGATTTTAGAAATAGGACAATCATATGATCATATGGATCTGAAACTCTTCGCTTTCCTCAAACGTTCTGAGAAGGCATGGTTCATCAAAAATAGGACTTTGAAATAGAAGACTGTTAGTCCATGTGTGTATTACAAGAAATTTTATGATCTATGGATAGAGCTGTACTCAGGATTTTTGTTTAGGTGGTGAACTCTCATATACGACTCCCCTCCCCCTTGATCATTCGTTTTTACGATGCCCTTATCACATTCCGCTAGAAAGAGACATTGCAATGAATTAACATGATATCTGATATACCTGTTTTCTCTGACATTCACGGCCGTTGAGACTAGAACAACATTGAGTACAATTTCACGCAATAACGTTAAAAACTGGGGTTGCTCGAAATAATGTTAAAATACTATTCATTTGCGAGAAATTTTCCTCAATTCTCTACCATTTGTCTACCAAAATGATTCTAAAAAATGGTAAAGAACCACAGGAGAAGTAGATTTTCAGAAAATCAAGTTCAAATATACCTATCGACACAATCGATCAAACGATTTTGAAATAGAAATTAGTCATGGTTGATAGTATGTATTAACATTTTTTTTTAGTTTTGTAAAATCAAGAAATTTTTCGCCCCTCAGGAATGCATTGCCACCCAGCTGAGTACGGTGCTTTCTGTGGAGTCAGAACTAAAGTAACTGAAATTAAACCTATTTGGAATCCACCTCCATGATCAGAATAGCGAATTTTAACTGCAACAAGAAAGATATGATTGAAGATCGTGAACTAAATTGAAAATCTTTCAGCAAAGGTTGGAAGTAATGTTACTTTCTTATATGTTCTTAGTTGTTTCTGAGTCGATTTTTATTATTTTATTAAGTTCCGGATCTTCCAAATTTTATGTGTTCGATAACTTTATGTCTTTTGTAAATCTTCAAAATATGTACACACTTAGGAAAAATAATATAAATTTAGGTGCTCTAAGACTGACATATACGAGCGTCAATTTTGACATAAAATTTTGCTCAATTAAACGTTCCGTTTCTTTCCATCCACCCAAAACCTTCTCCTTCGCATTTCGGAATAACCGTGAAACAGTTATGCGACCATTTGGAGACAGCTGGGCTAGCAGACCATTTGAATAACCCCATGTTGGTCCAGGAACTGGTGGATAAGCTTCCGCCAAGCTACAAGTTGGATTGGGTACGCTACAAGAGGTACATTCGTGGTACCCCACTGCGAATGTTCACCGATTTCATCAGCGATGTGGTTTCGGATGTGTCAGAAGTGGCAGACTACACGGGGGCGAATCTTCTTGAACCAGTACCTGCAAGAAACCGCAACGATAAGAGGAAGGAGTTTGTTCACATGCACTATACTTCCTCAAAGGGTGAGACACCACTGGGTAATAAGGTGGCCAAGCCTTGCTGGATGTGTAAAAGGTTTTATGCATTAGCATTAGCATTAGCATTAGCATTAGCATTAGCATTAGCATTAGCATTAGCATTAGCATTAGCATTAGCATTAGCATTAGCATTAGCATTAGCATTAGCATTAGCATTAGCATTAGCATTAGCATTAGCATTAGCATTAGCATTAGCATTAGCATTAGCATTAGCATTAGCATTAGCATTAGCATTAGCATTAGCATTAGCATTAGCATTAGCATTAGCATTAGCATTAGCATTAGCATTAGCATTAGCATTAGCATTAGCATTAGCATTAGCATTAGCATTAGCATTAGCATTAGCATTAGCATTAGCATTAGCATTAGCATTAGCATTAGCATTAGCATTAGCATTAGCATTAGCATTAGCATTAGCATTAGCATTAGCATTAGCATTAGCATTAGCATTAGCATTAGCATTAGCATTAGCATTAGCATTAGCATTAGCATTAGCATTAGCATTAGCATTAGCATTAGCATTAGCATTAGCATTAGCATTAGCATTAGCATTAGCATTAGCATTAGCATTAGCATTAGCATTAGCATTAGCATTAGCATTAGCATTAGCATTAGCATTAGCATTAGCATTAGCATTAGCATTAGCATTAGCATTAGCATTAGCATTAGCATTAGCATTAGCATTAGCATTAGCATTAGCATTAGCATTAGCATTAGCATTAGCATTAGCATTAGCATTAGCATTAGCATTAGCATTAGCATTAGCATTAGCATTAGCATTAGCATCGATCAAGTTGCACAATATCGTAGGTGGTACGAATTCAAAACTATTAAGAGCAAAACGGATATCTATCACTGGACATATATTAAATAGGAAATAATTACAATCTCCCAGATAAAGACAAATCCCGCTCCAACAGTTAAGGATTGGCCTGGCCACGTCCTTGCAACTGGTAGGGATAGGATAGGTATGTTAGTCCAACATTTACTTAAGAGCGATGCAGAGAACTCCACGAACCCTCATAAATGTCTCGGGAATTTAGGAATTATGTTAGTATTGAAGATAAGCCATTGCATACAGCCAGTCAGTGTTGCTGGCATATGTAGATTTTTGTTTTATAAATGGTGAAATTGCTGTTCAGGGCTTCTGCTGGATGAAAATAATATCAATGATAAAAATTCCTTTTCACGCGTGACGCATGGCTTTGCTCTCCGCGTCAGCATGTCATCGGTCTTAGGTATTTCAACCTACTTACTCATCCTCTCTCACAAGCCGAAAACCACCCACGTCTTCCAAAAACACCATCATATAGGGGAATGCTGCACCTATCCGGCAGAGCCGCCATTTTATTACAAAAGCCAAATGCTGTCAAAATCAAAATTTGGAAATGTATATTAAGAACGCCTTGCAGAATATCTCAAAATCCTTGTCCAAGATTTTCCAAGCAATAGCTGATGAAATTGTCTTATAAAGTCTGGTGATATTTGTTCAGGCACCCAGGCAGAATACCTACAGATTCCCAAGCAGCATCCATTCAGAGTGTTGGCACTGGTAACACTGCAGGCGACGGTATAGTAGCGGCTCGGGCGAACTGTCAATGAAACTGTCACAGTGACAGAACCGAAAGAGAGGAGTGAAGATCAACATTATCTCGTTTATTGTAGATCATTCTATTGAATTCAATCAAGTAAACGTGCTATCAGAAGGTGAAAAGTTAATAAAAATTGGATTAAATTTGTTTAAAATTACATAAAATTATTCCTTACAAATCATAATCATACCGCTAAACCTATTCTTGAAATTGGTTGTTCCTACCAAAAGTTTTATACAAATTCATGCAAATTGTAAGTTGTGAATCTAAATTGTTTGAACCTAACCTAACTTACCTTAAGCATGCAGGAAAAAAGTGAAAAGTATTGTCTAGTTCAAATGAATTGTCCTTAAAGCTACACATGCACACCGATTTTTGTAAGTAAAACTAAATCTAATGAACTGCTCTAAAACTAATCTTAAAAATAAACTAACAACTAAAGCTACATTACAACAAAAATACCGTCGTTGTGATTTGCTAGAAGAAATCGTACCGTGGGACGTATTGGGAACACAGAGCTTTAGACGTAACCCAGAACCACAGCCGTGATTTTCTCATAATTGTAGTAGGGATGCTGGGATTATTTTTTGCTTAATTTCAAAAGATAATATCGATCATCTTTCAGAATACCAAATGTGAATATGCGCCAGACTTCCAGATGGACTTGTGGAACTTCAGGCTGGATTATTTTCTCTCACGAGCTCAATCTCCCAACATGCCATGTATTTTGATGACATGCCATTTGAGATTTCCCTCTCACAGACTTCAGAATAGAGTACCTGTTAGTGGAAAAGCTGTCGGTAACCTTATTTATGCATTTAGATTAACATCCGAAGTTCCTCCTTTTAAGCATACTCGACACGACAAATACTTCCTACGCCCCATTTGTTGTGATGAGTATGCTTGACAGGAGGGACTTCGGATGTGAATCTAAATGCATATATAGCGCCCAAGCAGACAAGTTGCATAAAACTATCCCCAATTGTTCAGTGGCAAGTGCGCTGTACGGTAGGTACTAGACATATTTTGCCGTGTCAGGTACTCGATTTTGAAATCTATGAATGGTATTGCTAGGATGTTTTGACTTAACTGTCCTCTGTTAACTAACTGAAAGCAGTTTATGCGTTATGTCCGATAGATGTCACCACAAACAACAGTAGTGACATCTGATGGCCAATAAGCGCAGAAACCATTGCCAGCAGATGGACAGTGGATTAAACCCTGATAAGGTTCCGGCAAATAAACCCGATGAACGTTGTGTTAAGCCTATGGTGATCCAATTTCGGATTGGGGTCTGTTTTTTTTTTTTTTTTTTTTTCTTTATTACCGTGATTTTTAGCCGTAAGCTAGTTCATCGCGTTATACAGCAGATGGTCAGGTTAGATCCTACCTAAAAAAATAGGATTCAATTTGACATTAACGTGACGTATGGCTCTGATTACCCAAAGAATGAGACAGACAACATTTTAAAAACTTAATGTAAAGTGAGGATTTCATCGGGGCTGTGGTGAGCAGGGCTCTACATTTTCGATGCTCTAAAATGAACTCGTGTTTTGTTTCTCTCATACATACGTGTTCGACGCTTCATTTCTATAACGCGTAGCTAGACTATCAGCAAGAAACGAAAATAAAAAAGCAGGGCGCTTAGAAGGAAAGGCTGGCTGTGGAACTTTTCGTCGTTGCTTTGCTCATTGCTTTCAATGTAACTAACGTCGATTTTCTAGTTAAACGAAACCTTATTATGGCTTTCAATCCCCTTTCACGAACACTCTATCACCGCTCTTTCAATTTGTGTAAAATGCGTTATGTCCCGTTTTCCATCATTTTTTTTAGATAAATATATGGATGGAAGATAAATTAAAAATATTACGTTTAATCTTCAAGTGTATCCACGTGAGAAATGCTTTAAATATATATTTTCATTTTCCGTCATGTACGTCAAACCTCTATTGATGTGTTTCATGAAAGAGAAAACTATCAAAGTCTAGCTCTCTTTCACTCATCCGTTTCACAGAAGCTTGAAAGAAAGACCAATGGAGCGACGGGAGAAAGAGAGACAAGCGATTGAACATTTGTTTGTGCACGCCGACTGAGGTTCTAGAATGCTACGAAGCTGTTCGACTTTAACAGAAAAAGAAAGCCAGCAGTCTCTTCTTCGCATCGATTTGGTCGATTGAAGCTGATATTGTGACGCCCTGGTGGTGAGGACTGGGTGCGCAAACAAGGTAGAGCTCCACCGTAGGAGACAGTGCCCGGTCCGGCGGAGAAACCTCAACGGCAGAAACAATAGAAAGGTTAGGAAAACACGATCAGTGCAGCCACCGACGGGGGACTAGATTTGATCATACAAGTAGGTGTCCTTCAGAAAGGCTATCAGCGCAGCCAACGTCGAGGGGTCGTAACCAATCAGATTACTGACGTTCTCCGGGAGTCCATGTTATTCGCTTAGCTTCTGGAACTCCAGACAGACACACAGCACGTGTTCCACCGGAGTCATGAGATGATCCGCTGGTCCTTGTACTTTTGGCTGTCCAGCCAGGAGCGTACGGTTTCCTTGATCTTCCTCAGGAAAGTGGTGGATTCCTGCTGCCAGGCTTCCATAACAGTATTCACAATCCAATGCCTGACGTCTAGAAGGGGTACGTTCCTGGTGTAGCGGGGACGGGATGCACCAGATCCCGCCAGTCTGTTCGCAGCCTCGTTTCCGGGAACACCGCAGTGTCCGGGGATCCACGTAAAGACGGTTGAAGGTGGGGCGTACCGTGTAATGGCTTGTATCCAGGGGTGGCTGGGGGCTTTGGCTTCCAGCGCTTGGATGACGCTGTGTGAGTCAGTTCACACGAGGATCGGTTGATCTGCCGGAGTGACGGCTGTGTCTAGAATAGGCTGCGTCTAGAATAGAATAGCGGAAAAGACGGAACACTCCTCCGGTAGACTTTAACTCGTTGCAGTGTTCGGTTCTGCCACTCCGAGTCCAACTCCAGCCCACGACCACGATCCGTCCGTAAAGCGATGATCGGGTTGGGGTCTGGTAGACATCTCTTGGATTGGCTCAGGATTTACGTGTAGTGGTAAACGTGACTGCTTTTCACTCCATAGGGTTCAATCCCAGTTCCCACCGTGGGGATTTTCTGAGGCATGAAATCTCGGATCACGCCTTCCTTCGGAAGGGAAATGAAGCTGTTAGTCCCCGATCCATGGTTTTTTTTCCTTTGGTTTGTTTTTTCCGTCGATCTTGTTTTCCGTGCTGAGCACCAATGCTACTGACGTGCCAGGAAAGCAGCTCCCACACCTGGACCCTACCTATCGATCCATCAACTCATGAACCGGGGACCAACGGCTTTACTTCCCATCCGAAGGAAGGCGTGATCAGATATGTTATGCCTCAGAACATCCCGGCGGCAACTGGAGGTGCCCAAGATACATAACTATCAGCAGATTTTGATGTAGGACTACGTCTGTGATTTCTATAGGGGGGCACACTTAAGTAAACCGAAAATGGAACATGTAACAACATTATGAAAGATTTTGAACGTTAATAACTCAGCTGCCCCTGGACCAATTTCAATAATGTTATCATCAATCGATCAAATATATTTATACGCATCTGTTAAGACTTTATCATTTTTCAAAATGCCTCTATTGAAAATTGCACGAATGTGCAACTGTTGCTTTGATAGTTAAAATTATCACGAAAAGCGATTTCCCTAACACAGATTTCAAAGTTGAATTCCATCCGGTCTCACCAAACGGTGTTTATTCAATCATCGCGTGGTGAGTGGTGGTGTTCTCCAGTACACAACGACGGGCTACCTGCAAGCAGCAAGCTACAGCCCACATGAGCATCCATAGAAGGAGGAAGAAGCCACACCGCTGTTGATCGGAATCAGTAGCTCTTCGTGAGTTGCTGTAGGCCATCTATGTCAAGCGCGTCATACTAAAGATTATAAACAGAGAAAACCCCGCTCAAATTCCTATTCCTACACAAAACACAAGCTCCTGCTGCAGTTAACAAATAAGATTTATTATAAAAGACCACGTAGTGCTACGTCACCATTGCGTACAACCCCATAGGGTTGTAGTTTTTCCATCACTTTATTGGCTTTTTTGGATGAAGGTGCTTGGTGGAGAATAGTTTTCAGGGAAGCCGAGTGCATTGAAACAATCAGACGGAAGCTGCAACGAATTCCACTCAACAAATCCAACGATAGCTGTTGGAGTAATTGGTTGGAATCTGCTGAGAATATCAAATAAATTCTGAATAAATCATATAGAATGTGTAGAAATCACTTTCAGAAATTGTACGGAAAAATTCTTCTGGAAATATGGAGTTGGCTATTGTAATCGAATGCAAGTTGGTGAAGTAAACGCAACGAAATCTGCGGGTAGCCTCTCTTTGGAAAATTATTTAATTAGGGTAAATGGATGTATTTTCGGCCTAAATGCCCCTTATTTGGGCCCATACATAAATTCAGCAAGCGACTAAGTTTTCAATAGTGACCAAAAATATCCATTAGTACCGTCCCAAATGACGCGTTCATCTTGATAAAATTGATAAATTGCAGATTTTTAGCGAATGGGCTTAGATCCATAGGCCAACATTAGAGGCATTTCCCCTACATATATTAAATTGTGATGGTTTTTATTGGTGGTATTGTTTTGAGGAACATTCTCAAATCGGATGAGTAGATTTATGTAAAATCTTAAAATTAATGTAAAAACAACCGACTTTTGTGGTTATAGTTCCTCGACATGCTAAAATATTGTATTATATTATATATAAAAAAAAACTGTTGCTTATGCCATATTTGAAACATGTTGTTGCTGTTGTTATATGTCAAAATAAATGGGTTAATGTCTCTAATGTCGGCTTAAATGTCCCTAATATTGGGCTAATACAATAATTTCGAAGGAAAGCAATTGTTGATAACGTTTCACTAGCAACCAAAAACTTCTATTTGAATTGTCCAGATGACGCATAAATTTAGTTTTAGCATTGAAACTGTTCATAGTATTAGACAGACCAGTTCGTTGAAAATTTCAGAAATGTTCAGGCGCAGTTCTAATAGACCTGAGATGGGAAAGCCACTCTTTCAAAAAAATTATGCTAATAGGTGTGGATTAAATCATGAATCTGATTTCTTCGTCAATATGTTTAAGAATAGATGACCAATTTCTACCGTTCATGATTTTTTTTTTTCAACCCAGTTAATCTGCAACATATGCCTTTGTTAAATAATTTAGTCCAAAATATCCATTGCTAAGCTTTTTTTTTAATACTTTATATATGAGATTCTTAACCGTGAGCTAGTTCATCGCAGGCCATTGCTAACCGCTTCGACAGCAACAGGAAACATATTCCACGAAAACTGCAATAATTTGAACAAGCGCAGTACAAAGAAATCATCTAACTCAAGAAATCCTCAGTCCCACACCCCTGGGTTTCGAGCGCAAAATCCCCATGCAATCATTATCTCAAATCAATTAAAACCAAAATTGCGCGACCAAGCCACAATTATTTCCCAATGATGATGCTTCATTATGTAATCATTTCAATTTCCTACTGCAAACAGAGGAAAGATGGATGATATTTCCGATCAATTATTTTATTAACCATTTTCCTCTCTGTCTCCTCCTTCTCCATTTTCCAGGTACTGTAAATTGGAAAATAACACCACTCTGTGTTTTATGCACGCTCCACAAGAGACGTAAGAATCAATCGAACCGAACGCCAGCCAGGCAGCCAGCCAGCCAACCGTGATCAAAGCTAAGTAACAGCACCATCCTGAACCGGTTCGGGCTTTGTTCGGTTGCTTTATCCCCCGATATAATAAAACACTTGAAAAGCCATTCGCGTCTGCCGTCGTAGCCAGCTAGGAGAGTCGACGTTGCATCTGATCTGATGGACATCGCTTCCAATAGACAATTATTACAATTGTCTGCTCGCTCCTCCTCCTCCTCCTCCTTCTCCTCCAAGCTTTTGAACGGGGCACTTATTGACACGTTCGCATTTCTATCTTCCCTCTCAGCCCTCAGCAACGACTCAGAGCTGTCGCAATGTTTGTCCGATGCTTCAACTTCTCCGATTGAGAAGAACTTCAGCCCTGCTGGTGGCCAGTCAGTTCAATTTATGACGATTGAACATGCACAACAAATGGTCCCTCATCACGGAGCATCACCCGATCCGCGATCCCGTCTGTTGGTGATTTTATGGGATTTTCCCATGAAGGTGCCTTTTAGCTTTTTGAGCTGCAGCAACAACATCTGCGGCGGCGGAAAAGTAGGACCAATTTGGCTTTTTCTTGAAGCAATTGCGCTCTGGCAAACGATCTCGATGCCCGATCGATAATGAGCGCCTACTCTAGACTAGGGTCGATAATTGGATGTGAACCACGAACGCGTCGAGCGCAAAAGTATGATTGATTGGGTTCCATACCGGTCTGTGTTCATCATCAGATGTCCCAACATGCTCTGAAACGTTGAAGGTGATTTTCCATGACAATGTGGCTGGCATCAGAAACTGGTTAACTAAATTCATTAAGATGTTTAATGAAGCAAAATTTTCAAACTTTCTTCGAAATTTCAAATGTCACCAGAGGCGTGGGTGAAGTGAGTGGCTATAGCCCCGCGATTCAGCAAGTCAAATGTCAAGATATGCAAATAGGACTGAACAAAGGAGCAACACATTCGAATAATATGTTGCCTTTGCTTTCGACGATAAGCTTGGGTTGGCCACGATCATAGTGGAAGATTTGGGTTAAGATTTGTATGTATAGGATTTTGGAAAGTCCTATTCCGTCAATGAATACTGATTTTTTTTTTCAGAAGAGAAGGTAAATCTGATTATTTTCTGATAAATAACTCAGCAACAAAAAGTTCAACAACTTTTTTTTTTTAATTTTAATCTTTATTATGGACAACTCTCGTCTCTGACTTTCGTCAACCAATTGCCGTTAATATGTTTTGCCAACACTAATGACGAATATTATCGAACTTGCTTGAACCTCGGAGATTTGTTCATCGAAAGGTGGGCAATACCGAGTCGAACAATCGGAGTCGAACAATCGGAGTCGAAGAATCGGAGTCAAAGAATCGGAGTCGAAGAATCGGAGTCGAAGAATCGGAGTCGAAGAATCGGAGTCGAAAAATCGGAGTCGAAAAATCGGAGTCGAAGAATCGGAGTCGAAGAATCGGAGTCGAAGAATCGGAGTCGAAGAATCGGAGTCGAAGAATCGGAGTCGAAGAATCGGAGTCGAAGAATCGGAGTCGAAGAATCGGAGTCGAAGAATCGGAGTCGAAGAATCGGAGTCGAAGAATCGGAGTCGAAGAATCGGAGTCGAAGAATCGGAGTCGAAGAATCGGAGTCGAAGAATCGGAGTCGAAGAATCGGAGTCGAAGAATCGGAGTCGAAGAATCGGAGTCGAAGAATCGGAGTCGAAGAATCGGAGTCGAAGAATCGGAGTCGAAGAATCGGAGTCGAAGAATCGGAGTCGAAGAATCGGAGTCGAAGAATCGGAGTCGAAGAATCGGAGTCGAAGAATCGGAGTCGAAGAATCGGAGTCGAAGAATCGGAGTCGAAGAATCGGAGTCGAAGAATCGGAGTCGAAGAATCGGAGTCGAAGAATCGGAGTCGAAGAATCGGAGTCGAAGAATCGGAGTCGAAGAATCGGAGTCGAAGAATCGGAGTCGAAGAATCGGAGTCGAAGAATCGGAGTCGAAGAATCGGAGTCGAAGAATCGGAGTCGAAGAATCGGAGTCGAAGAATCGGAGTCGAAGAATCGGAGTCGAAGAATCGGAGTCGAAGAATCGGAGTCGAAGAATCGGAGTCGAAGAATTGGAGTCGAAGAATCGGAGTCGAAGAATCGGAGTCGAAGAATCGGAGTTGAAGAATCGGAGTCGAAGAATCGGAGTCAAAGAATCGGAGTCGAAGAATCGGAGTCGAAGAATCGGAGTCGAAGAATCGGAGTCGAAGAATCGGAGTCGAAGAATCGGAGTCAAAGAATCGGAGTCAAAGAATCAGAGTCAAAGAATCGGAGTTGAAGAATCGGAATCGAAGAATCGAAGTCGAAGAATCGGAGTCGAAGAATCAGAGTCGAAGAATCGGAGTTGAAGAATCGGAATCGAAGAATCAGAGTCGAAGAATCGGAGTCCTCTATTTTTTTGCAACAGTTGCCCATAAAATCCATTTTAAAAATTGTTCGAAATGCAGCAGTGCATTTCCAGTCCACAAGTTCCTATTTGAATGAAATGTTATTCACATACTCACTGCTACCAATGGCTGCATTTTTCATTTAAGTATGATTTTTTTCAATTCCAAGTAATTTTTTAAAAAAAGACGCATTCAAAAAATGAATCATGCTTGATCAAGAAATCATAACATGAAACGATGTATCTAATCAAAATTGAATCTGAGAAAAAGTTGTAGGAAATTAAATGTTCTTTAAAAAAACACTGAAAGAAAAAAACTCAGGAAATTCATAGCAGAAAAACATACACCGTTGATTTTCTCAAAACATATACCGTTCGATTTTTTAAATTTAATTTTAAAAGAAAGCCAAGAAAATGTCCTTAAATACAGAAAAGAGTGTAAACTAGTTACATTCTACATTTTTTTAAATATTTGATGATTTTAACAATTTAATTAAAATGCAGGCTTTGTAGTTTTTGATATATTGGTTCAAAAAAACTTTTTTTTTCTGAGGTCCAGCCGTTCTTAAGTTAATGCGATTTAAAACATAACAAATATGTTATCTCAAACATTTCATTCACTACAACTTCTTCTCATTCTTCTGTCATTTTGATAAGATCATTTTCATGTTACGCTATTTAAAAAAAATATTTTTTTTTAATACGCCCTTTCAAAAGTAACTCTTGAGAAAAAAATTAAATGTAGATGAAAAATGCACCCATTGGTTGAAGCGAACATCTGAGAAATGTTTCATTCGAATCGGAAGGGGTCGAGATAAAACTGACATTTTTTTGCGTTTTGAGCTGGAAATGCTCAGTAGACAATAATTCTCCAGACTCTTGGCATTATTTTCTCTCCGTGGGAAATGTAAATAAGATTTTATGGCGGGAATATTTTTGATTCTCCTTTGGAAATTCACAAGACAGCAACTTGAAATAGTATACATATATTGATTTAGCTTAGGAATATTTGCCAATTTTTGTCATTCCTTCAATTGGCACTCCTTCCAAGTATGTCTGGAAATCCTGTGGATTTTTACGTATGTAGAGACGTTACCGGACGAGCCATTCAGTGCAAAACATACAGCATTTATAAAATGCATGCAAGTTTCTCTGATTTTCAGCATACCCGGTTGTAGCGCTAGATTTGAAAATAAATAAATAAATGGACATATTTTATAAAACATTGCACACAAGTTGCAAGCAATTTTATTTTCAGTGTTCTATTCTATTCTACTTCGCATTTCAAGCTTATTGCTTATCGCATATAAGCTTATAACGTGCTCTCAAATTAGTGTTCTATATGCACTTCCACAGTTATTAATTGAGAGCTTTCGATGCCTGTACTATTTTTGCATTAGTATAATTGTGTGGCAAGCACAATACTACTCTATGCCCAGGGAAGTCAAGTAATATTCCAACCCGAAAAATTCCTAGACCGGACCTATGATCGAACCCAGCCACCTCAAGCATGGTCATGCTTTGTAGCTGCGCCTTTAATGACTGAGCTAAGGGAGGCCCCTAAAATCTGGGATGATCTAAAAGGCTCTAAAACTTTTAACCGAATGTCGTTTGGCTGTCGATTCTATTTAAGTGAACATCAAATCAGCAAACAGAAAATAGATAATCGACATCGAAAATATAAAGTTGTAGCTAGTGAAGACTAATTACGATATGATAATTGTTAATTATTAGGTTACAACCCAACAATATAAGCAATGTCATACTTTAGGAATTCATAAATTTTTCTGATGCAATAATTTCTGATTGCAACCTCAAATCCCCTCATCCATCAATGTATGATCTAGATAAAGGAGTGCACGTTTGATTAGTATTATCACATTATTGGCCTTTGGCTCAATTCCAACTTCTGTTCAATTTTCACACTGTCGTACTCTAGCAGAACAATCAATCTATCCTCTCTTCAGAACTTTTTCTAGCTAATAAATTATCGCAATAAAGCTTCATGCTGATATTAGTTTTGCATTTCTTTTCGACTCTCAACTTCCCAATTTCCGTATTCTTAGATGCCAGGAGGGTGTGTACAAATTTAATTGTGAGAGTTGTTTTGCAGATTCTATGCAATATGAGATATTTTTATTATTGTTGAAATGCATTTCAAATTTACGTTGGGTAAATGTGCCTTTATTTCATGAAAATGTTAATTTAGGTCCTCATTTAAATTGACATCATAAATCAAACTTTTTTGTTTTAAGTTATCGGTGTATATATGTTTAGCCATGTTGCTAAAGGCACCATAAATCTAGCTCTTTATTTGATCATACTAGAGTTATTTTTCTGTTTAACTTAGGGTTCCTCTAAAATAATAAAAAACAATTATAATTTTTTGTTTCAAATGTTCCGTAAAAGTGGACTTGAAAAGAGTTGTACGGAAAATTGTGTTACACATTTTTGCTAAATGAAACATTTGGGAATAACTTAAAATTAAATTGTTTTGAGTAAATAAACCCAAAAAATAAACAATCTTCAAATGCTAATATCTTCAGTACCGTAAAACAGGGGCAAGTTGATCATTTTTAACCGATCGATCTTTTTTTTTTCATCCATAATGTTTGGCACCCAAACAAATAGTTCTCAAACCTTACTTTCCGTATATAAGACGGAAAATGTGTGTGACTGGCAATGGTTAGTCTCATGATCTTCCTGTTCTGAACTTTGACTGGAGAACTATCCACTCCTTAATAGTTAAACTTAAGCAATCAGAACGTTAATGTTAAATACGTGACAGTTGCCAGTATGCAACCTACGAATTATTCTGTTACAAACGCAACGCAACGCAAACAAACAGCTCTCAAACCTGTACTAGCAAATGCTTTTCTGATGTACGAATTTAGTTTTTAAATTGCTGGTTTGGTTTTCTTTTAAAAATTAAATATTTAAATTTTAAATTCTGTGGTGAAGATTTAGTAAAATTTCATCAAAATTTGGGGTTTACGAAAAGCTGCATATTTAGTTGTGAAATAGTTAAAAACTCAAAACTACTTAATGAAATTCTATACAAATTATCTTATAATAATATCATGAAACAGGATTGTTGTGAAAAAAACATTGAATGTTGTAGTGATCAACTTCACCCAGTTTTACGATGGTTGTATGGATGATTTTATTTATGATACAGAATCTGAATGAACACAAAAATCCGAGAAAGACCTTTTTAAAATGGAGTAAATAAACTTAAAAAATGCTTAAAACATAATTATAAACCAACGTGTAACTCATGAATAACAAACGACGAAAATTAAATTTGAAATCCAATGACGTTGTCAAACTTTATTTTGAGACCAGTAACCACTTGGTCCCTTAAAATGTCCAACCTTCTACTCAAAATCTACAATCCAAGTAAAAATCTCCGACGCAAATGTTGCAAATCATGATAAATTTCAATCACCTTTTAACTCCTGTGCACAGAAACGATCGGCCATCAATCTAAGATTTCGCTTCTCACACATTAAAGTTCTCCGTCTCCGTCACCGGGGTAATAAAACAACCCATCCATAGATCATCCATCTATCGGACCAAACCGCCCCCCGCAACCACCACCACCGCAACCAACAATAGGACGTCTCTGAAGAAGCCTCCACTCGTCGTCGGGAGTCAAGCTAAAGAAAATCCACCACAGCATAAACGCAAAACTTCGCGAAGTATCGGCTCCGCCTCCAATACCCGCACCGACTTGTGCTAGCGCGTGTTGATTTGTGTATGTTTGCGTGTGTGTTAGTGTGTACGACTATGGTCCGTACCATAAGATAGATACAGTTACCTAACTGTTTCCACTTTCCCCACAACCTCCACACATGGACAAACCTCGCCGCTCGCAGCGATCGAGCATGCATGAATGTTCCCCCCATATTGCCACGAACCACCTCGCATGCCCTCGCGGACGGGTCTCCCCGTCACGTACCTACGGCATCAACTTCCTTCGCCCATAAAAACCATCATTTTTATAGTTTAGTAGTGTTTTTCCTTCACTCTCTTTCTCCGCTTTTTCGACCATTTCTTCGTCGCTGCTTGCGGTTTGCTGGTTAGTGCGGTCGAAAAGCATAAGACCGGTTCTCCATTCATATAGAAAACAGCAGAAACCGTGTGCATGATCATCACGCGCCTATCGGGTTGTTCCTGCAAACAGGCACTCCGGCAGTCGGTCTGTCGGTCGGTCGGTTAAGCGTTGTGCTTGTATCATTGTTAAATCACAACGCCACCCTGGCTAACCTTTGAAAGGCCATTTGATTAACATGATGTGCGACACCGACGACGACAAGAAGGAAGAGGATCGAAACGACGACGGCAGTTTTTCGAGTGACGCAACTTTTCCGACTTTCTGCTTCCGCGTATATCCGGGTTTGATTATGGGAAGCGAACCAATCGCAGACACACGAAAAGTTCTTCGCTTTCCGCTGGTTGGGGCAAAATTTATGGAAACCCGATGTGGCGCGGCGTGGTGGCGGCAGTCAGTGCCAGCCCATCATCAGCTGGAGTCTCGGCTGCGAAAGAAAGGCGAAACAGAAGCTAACGGTTCTACTGGTTTCGGGATAGAACCGTATCTATCGGGTATGGTTTGGTTTGGATTATGGTATAGGTACGAAGCACAGAGTGCTAACATTAAAAACACATTTTCGATGCTAAGTCATGTTTTGAATGCCAATTATCGAGTTTTTTTTTTTCTTTTCTCCGGCGGTCTTCACTGGTTTAGGACCCGTAAGAGGAGCGGTACAGTGCTGCGATTGCTTCGGCGCGCTTGTACTGGAACGTTATTTACAGTTATTTGGACGAGCAGCGTGCTTCTGAATGTTGGCCAGTTGGTCAGGGATTGTCTGCTTCTGAGTATGAACCGGAGGGAGATGGGAACTCGAAGATGTAAGATTGGCTTTTAATAAAATCGTTACGATGATATGTTAAACGGAATGTTGAGTCAACTGCTCACTGAACTAATAATTTTAGTATGGAATTTGATCGATTCATCATGAATATTGAAACATTCTGAAACTGGAGGATAAACTATCGGATTGGTCATTATTAATTGAAAAAGGAATGGAGTAAATCAGTTAAAATTAGCAAAATTTAGTATGACATATTTTTTACATGTGAATTCAGTGCCCAACAAAGTCACTTTCAATCGAAAATCGTCAAGGGGCGACAAAGCTGTCAACCATCACTTTCAATTGAATGTCATTCTGTCTTCTCTTGAAGCAAATCCGCTTCAACATCAAAAGAACCACTTTCGATCAGTTTTCATGTTGTTTGTTATGGCATGAACTTTCTTGCGCATTGAAGCGAAGCCGTTCGTACCAAATTCGCGCAGTATTTCTGACTTTTATTTGATTGTTCACTCGGTTCATTTTAGTCGGGATGACGTCTAGAGGCCGAAAATCGATGACCGACGCCATTTTTAAATCCAAGATGGCAGTTTCCGGTTCAAGAAAAAGTGGAAAATACTGTCAAATGCCCATCAATATGAATATTTTTTGAATCGGTATCCGATGCTATTATGAAGTCGAACATAACGGCTTCCGGCTAAGAAAAAGAGGGAAATTCTATCAAATACCCATCAATTTATATTTTTTTTTTATAATCAGAGTAACGACTAGAAGCTGGAAATCGGTATCTTTTTTTTTTTTTATCTAGTTCGTTTATTTGGAAGGCTCAATCGCGTTAGCTTTACGGAGCCGATAATTCATTGTTCACTGTGTGTAACAAAATTCACTTAATTCTATGTCTAGTAGGAGTTGGGCCGATTACTCGCGGCTTACTCGAGGTTAGAAGGGTACATTTTCGAAGGATAGGATCAGGGGAGGAGCTTGGGGTAGGGTTTCGTTGTCTCATCAGAGCGTTGTCGCCAGTATGAACGGTAGTGCTGTTCTAGCTTCGTCCGGAGTTCGACCGGCTATGGTGGGTGACCAGTGGGCGACGATGAGACTCATCGAGACGGGGGGACAAGACAAACAAAAACTAATAAAGAGAGACAAAAGACAAAAGGAATTAAATTCTTATACTAGACATTTGAAGAAAAACATAAACGGACTGCATATAGCAGAGATCACGGGTTGCCAACACGTCTCTGATAGGAACATAGGGTTGTCTTCCTTGGGCCTCGAGGGTATTCAAAAGTCGCTCTCTGGCGGCGTCATTATCCGTACATTGCCAAACTGCGTGTTCGATGTCATCGTAACCGTTTCCACACCGACAGATGTTGCTGTCCACGAGGTTTATTCTATTGAGATGAGCATCTAGCGAGTAGTGGTTGGACATAAGTCTACTCATCACGCGAATGAAGTCACGACTTAAGCCCAAGCCTTTAAACCACGCTCTCGAAGAAACATTAGGAATAATTGAATGTAACCACCGTCCAAGATTTCCAGTGTCCCAATCGGTTTGCCAACTCGAAAGGGTACTCTGACGCACTAAATGGTAAAATTCATCGTGTGAAATTTGCCTGTCATACAATTCGCCTTCCTGCGCGCCCACCTTTGCGAGAGAGTCCGCCTTCTCATTGCCTGGGATTGAGCAATGTGAGGGGACCCATACAAAGGTAATCATATATGATCTTTCGACCAGCACACACATCTGCTCCCTTACCTTTGAAAGGAAATAAGATGAGTGCCTACCTTGTTTCATCGACCGAATAGCCTCAATCGAACTGAGACTATCCGAGAAGATGAAGTAATGGTCTGTGGGCATATTGGAAATCATCCCCAATGCGAAGTTGATTGCTGCCAGCTCAGCAACAAAAACGGAACAAGGTTCCTGAAGTTTGCGGAAGGCGCTAGAGTTTTCATTGAAGACACCGAAGCCAGTGGATCCATTGAGACGGGACCCGTCTGTAAAATATCTTTTCATGCAATTGACTTGTTGGTACTTTTCAGTAAAAATACGCGGTATAATAATAGGTCGAAGTTGATCGGGAATCCCATGAGTTGCTTGTTTCATGGTCAGATCATATTCAATTGAGGAACTGCGATTGGTGAAGTGAACACGGTCTGGGGTATAACAAGGAAGACACATATCTGATGATATGTAGTGGTGGTAGATTCTCATAAATCGAGATTGTGTGTTCAGCCCAAGAATTTCTTCAAAATTAGCAATTATAAGTGTGTTCGTCACTCCGCATTTGATTAGTATTCTGAGAGAGAGCTCCCAGAAACGGTTCTGGAGGGGTGTTACTCCTGCCAGAACCTCGAGACTCATGTTATGCGTTGAGTGCATACAGCCAAGGGCAATACGCAGACAACGATATTGAATTCGTTCCAATTTTATTAGGTGACTTTTTCTTGCCGAGAGAAAGCAGAAAGAGCCGTACTCTAGAACAGAGAGAATAGTTGTTTTATAAAGCGTTATGAGGTCTCCCGGATGAGCACCCCACCATGTGCCGCAAATTGAACGGAGAAAGTTGATCCTCTGCTGACATTTTTGCTTCAAATACGTAATATGGGCATTCCAAGTGCACTTTGAATCAAACCAGACCCCAAGGTACTTGAAAGACAATGATTGAGTAATGTTTCTGCCCAAAAGATTAAGATGCATTTGGGCTGGGTACCGCTTTCGAGTAAACACTATCAGTTCAGTTTTCTGCGGCGAGAATTCGATCCCTAGATTCATAGCCCAAGAAGACAAGTTATCTAAGGAATTTTGCAATGGTCCTTGCAAGTCCACGGCATGTGAACCTCTTACGGAAACCACACCGTCATCTGCAAGTTGTCTTAGCGTGCATTGTTCTGCCAAACAGTTGTCGATATCTTTGACATAAAAGTTATAAAGAAGAGGGCTGAGACATGAGCCTTGGGGCAGGCCCATGTAACTAATTCTGGAAGTTGTCAGTTTTCCAAGAGAAAAGTTCATTTGCTTTTCTGACAACAAATTGTACAAGAAATTATTTAAAATTCCAGAAAGTCCACATCTGTGCAGATTGTCTGACAGAATTTCAATGGAAACTGAATCAAAAGCCCCCTTAATGTCCAAGAATACTGAAGCCAATTGCTCCTTGTGTGCAAAGGCCAGTTGAATATCTGTGGAAAGCAGCGCTAGACAATCGTTTGTTCCTTTGCTCTTGCGGAACCCAAACTGTGTATTTGATAGCAAGTTATTTGATTCGACCCAGTGATCGAGTCTCCGAAGGATCATTTTCTCCAACAATTTCCTAATGCACGAAAGCATAGCAATCGGACGGTATGAGTTATGGTCAGACGCTGATTTGCCAGGTTTTTTAATGGCTATTACTTTGACCTGTCTCCATTCAGGCGGTACAATGTTGTTTTCTAGCAAGGAATTGAATAAATCTAGCAAGCGTCTTTTAGCGATATCTGGGAGATTTTTCAGAAGATTGAATTTAATCATATCGCTTCCCGGTGAGGAGTTGTTCGATGAAAGAAGAGCCATAGAGAAATCCAGCATTGAGAATGGTCTATCCAGAGAGCCGCCGCTAGGAGACGCTTCTCGAAGAATATTTTGTGCTGGAACTGAGTCCGGACAGACCTTTTTAGCGAAATCGAATATCCATCGGTTGGAGTATTCTTCACTCTCATTGAAAGATGAGCGGTTACGCATGTTGCGAGCCACCCTCCACAAGGTGTTCATTGAGGTTTCTCGTGAGAGTCCCTCGACGAAATTGCGCCAATAACCGCGTTTTTTTGCTTTGATTAATTGTTTCAGCTTTGTCTCAAGCTTTGAATATTCCTCGAAGTAAGTGGAGGTTTTGTGTCTACGAAAAGCTTTGAAAGCATCAGATTTTTCTACATACAATTTTGTGCATTCTTCGTCCCAACCAGGTGTGGCTGGTCTCCTTTTAAAGGGTGCACTTGGAACTTTTCTTTTTTGTGCTTCCAGTGAGCTTTTGTAAATCAAATCGGCTAGGAATCGATATTCTTCCAATGGTGGAAGCGCATCTATTGATTCGACACCGATTGTCACCGCCGTTGCATATTTCTGCCAGTCGATGTTCCTTGTAAGATCAAATGGAACCCGAGATGGTTCTGCAGAGTGAGGGCCACACTTTATTGAAATGATGATTGGCAAATGATCGCTACCATGGGGATCATTGATAACCTTCCACTGACAATCCAATGATAGCGATCGTGAACACAAAGATAGGTCGAGTCGGCTTTCTCGAGCCGGAGGTTTTGCTATACGTGTCGCTTCACCAGTGTTCAAAATAGTCAAATTGAAATCGTCACATAAATCGTAAAAAATAGCCGCTCTATTGTCGTCATATAGATCGCCCCACCCAGTACCATGGGAGTTCATATCACCCAGAATTAATACTGGGGATGGAAGAATCGAAGCTAGATTCCAGAGTTGACTACGGCTAATGGAGGTTCTTGGTGGAACGTATACTGAAGCTATGCAAAGATCTTTGTACTTCACATTTATTTGGCAAGCAACGATTTCGACGCCGGATAGAGCAGGAAGGGAAATTTTGTAGAAAGGGTAGCACTTTTTGATCCCTAAAAGTACTCCTCCATAAGAATCGTCTCTATCCAGGCGAATAATGTTAAAATCGTGGAAGTTGAGTTCTTTATCGGAAGAAAGCCATGTTTCACAGAGAGCAAATATATCACAATCAGAATTGTGAAGTAAAAATTTGAACGAGTCTAGTTTAGGCACTAGACTACGGCAGTTCCACTGTAGCACAGTGATCATATCTTCAACCTCGTTCGACGAATTATCCATCGAAAGATATGATTGATGCAAGGAGGGGCCATGAAACAGTCAATTGCTTAAGATATGATTCTAACGTTGGAAGCAAGGCAGAAACTAAGCTTCTTAGTGGGTCTTGTATGTTGAACATGTTTAATATGAATTCCACAATGTCCGAAAAAGCTAGCAAACCTCGTTCGGACTTGGATTTCTTTTGAGAAGTTTGAGGAGCAGCTTTTTTATTTTTTTTATCTTTGTTGGGCAATGGCGGAAAATTCTTGCTGCATCCAGGGATTGGATCAACAGGAGCCTTCGGTTTTGTTTTTTCATCCCCATTACCCTGGGAATTTGGCAATCGTCTGGAGGTGACTTTAGTTTTCTTACGGCGCACTTTCGGGGAGGGGCATTTTCTTTTTGAGGAACCGTCTATTTTTGAAGGTGCGTGTACCACCGAAGAATCACCTTCATCGGATGAGTCAGAGTCCGATTCTTCAACTGACAAAACCGAAAATTGGTTTGCATCTTGGACGGCTGATGCAGCCTTCAACATTTGAGCATATGTCTGCTTGGAGCGTCCAGAGATTGAACGCTGCACTTTATCGGAGTGCTGTTTGTACATCGGGCACTCCTGCAAGGGGTGAGGATTCTCGCCACAGTAAGCGCATTTTACTGATTCTTTGTGGCAAGAATCCTCTTTGTGGTTTTCACCACAATTGCCACAACGAGTTTTGTTGCCGCAATGGCTGGCCGAGTGTCCCAGCCTTTTGCAGTTGGTACAATTATATACCCTCTGTACAAACAGTCGCACCGGAAAAAAAGCACCATCAATTTTAACAAAGTTTGGGAGAACTGAACCTGCGAAAGTAACCCGGAACGAGTCTGAATGTTGATAAACTTTTTTACCGTCTAGCAAAGATGCTGAATGCAGTTGCCTTACATCCAGTATCTTCACTAGCGCGGTAGCGAATGTCGAGTTTTTAAAAGTTCCCGAGGCATGTTTCAAGTCCTCGACAGTCAGACTCGCGTCGGAGACCACGCCTTCTATCTCCACATCTCGAGAAGGGATGTAGATGTTGTACTCAACACTAAACAACTCGTGATCAGCAATTTTATTTGCCACATCATAAGTCGGTGCTTCTACACGCAGTTTGTTGAATCTTTCTTTGTGTACCAAGATTCCCGGATACTTACGCAGCAAATCTCTCGTTATGTCGAGAGTTTTCAAAGGTTTATTTTTGGGCCGAAAAAAGACAACCCATGGTCCTTTCGAAGACGGTTCATAGTATCTGGTTCGCGTAACGTAGGCATCGGAAGATGCCATAAGTGTTGCGCAAAAGCGGTGCGCAACCACTTAAGAAGGAAAAAAAAAAATAAAACCTTCACTAATTAATTAATTTTAATTACTAGTAATTAAATTTTTTGCCCGACGTACGAACAAATCAAAAAGAAAAAAAAAAAACGAAACAAAAAAAAAAAAAGAAAAACTTATATCCACTTGCAAAAAGTTGTCTCACTATGACCCATACTCCCCTACCAGGGGTGAGAGACAGAGTCACGCGCCACGAGGCAAAATTAAACTACAATAGGGAGGCAATGGACTTGCAAAATGTATTGTCTAATACTTATGCCGGTTGTAAACAACCTATCAGCCGTTGCAGCTAGATGGTCCGTTTGCTGCTGCTGGTGGTGATGATTGGTGTTGGTGGGTCGGCACGATGATGAAAAAATGGCTTGACGACCGGATGGATTACCGGGGTGGATTAAAGCTGGATGGCAACTCCAAGGGGCTCGGCCCATGGAATTCCACTTCCTCTGTTGCACACTGGTCACTTGGGGCACCCAATGGGGGGGTGAAAAAACCGCTCGGGCGGAAAAAACACCGAAAAAAACTAGATGCCGCGCGACTGAGACCGGGACGTTGTTAACCGACTGAGTGTTCAACTAGGAATGAAATCGGTATCTGAAACCATTTTTAATTATAAAATGGCGACTTCTGCTTTCAGAAAACGTGTCAAAACGAGCAAGGGCAACTTTTATTAATGAAGATAAAAAATGGTTTTATCACCTCTCTTTACCAAACTCCACCATTGTGTTGCTCCTCTCGTCATGACCAACTAAGCCATCTCAGAGAGAAAGCAGTAGGGTGGTTGTTGCATGCTGTACCATCATCAGCATTGTAGACGGCTAGTCCCGCCTTGAGTTGTTACATTCAAAGTGTTTTAATGTTACTTCATTCAGTTAAAATGAAAATGTTAGATAGCATTTCCAACCAACTCTGAAAATCGAAAACTTCGCTTATGAAGTAACATAAAAACACTTTGAATGTAAATTATTATGCCTTGAAATACTTAGAAAAAATTTATTAATGCTAGTAATCCAGATATAATCGCATAAAAATCCCACATTCAAATGAAATCTTCATTGGCGGTAAACTCCTGATACAACTTTCGAATAAAGCTACTTCAATATTTTGTGATTTTGTCCATAAAGGGTGATACGGTCAAAATTTGGTCAAGGGAAAACGCGTGTAAATCGGTGAAATCGTTTATTTAAAAAATCAAATTAAATTTCTTTTTCAAGTTCAATTAGTATAAAATTCAGGAAAAATATTCAGTTAGGCTTCCGCTTTTCCAAATCCGAATTGCCGGGCCTTACGCTTGACCCCTGCCATCAGATTTTGTACAGCCACCTTGTCCACCTTCTTCGCCGCAGAAAGCCAGTTTGCCTTGAACTGCTGCTCGCCCTTAGCAGTTTTTTTGGTCTTCTTTAGGTTCCGCTTGACAATAGCCCAGTATTTCTCAATTGGGCGGAGCTCTGGCGTCTTGGGAGGGTTCTTGTCCTTGGGAACCACCTGCACGTTGTTGGCGGCGTACCACTCCATGGCCTTTTTACCGTAATGGCAAGATGCCAAATCCGGCCAAAACAGTACGGAACAACCGTGTTTCTTCAGGAAAGGCAGCAGACGTTTATTCAAACACTCTTTCACGTAAATTTCTTGGTTGACAGTCCCGGAAGCTATGAAAATGCTGCTTTTCAAGCCACAGGTACAGATGGCTTGCCAAACCAGATATTTCTTTGCGAACTTTGACAGTTTCATGTGCTTGAAAACATCTGCTACCTTTCCCCTTCCTTTTGCCGTATAAAACTCCTGTCCCGGAAGCTGCTTGTAGTCGGCTTTGACGTAGGTTTCGTCGTCCATTACCACGCAGTCAAACTTCGTCAGCATCGTCGTGTACAGCCTCCGGGATCGCGCTTTGGCCGTCGTATTTTGTTTATCATCGCGATTTGGAGTCACTACCTTCTTGTAAGTCGATAGTCCGGCTCGTTTTTTGGCTCGATGCACGGTTGTAGACGATACACCCAGCTTATTTGCGGCATCTCGGAGATAGAGGTTAGGGTTTCGCTTGAAACTACCGGCAACTCTCTTTGTCGTCTCAGCGGCTTCCGGTTTTCGATTTCCCCCCGATCCAGACTTCCTGACTGTCGACAAACGTTCACCAAACACTTTAATTACATTTGTAACGGTTGATTTGGCAACTTTTAGCGATTTTGCCAACTTTGCATGCGAGTAGCTCGGATTTTCGCGATGCGCGAGCAAAATTTTGATACGCTGCTCTTCTTGCTTGGACGGCATTTTGACAACTGAAGAGTGAATTCCAAAATCAAAATAGGAGCATCATTCTACACACACACACCTTCAAAATGAGGGGTGTTCAGGTTTTTTAAATGCAAAATTGAAAGAAATACGTCAAGTTGATATTGACCAAATTTTGACCGTATCACCCTTTAGTACATTGTAATATATGTAGCAATTCCAAAGGAATCTAAGTCTTCATATTTCTCAAAAATTTCAAACAGAATGTTAAGTTAGGTTGAAAAAGGTTTTAACAGAAATTTAAAAGAATTTTTAAGAATTATCCAAAAGAGGTGAGAGTGAGAAGGATTAGTAATTTCCATTTAATTCTACTACCTTATTTGCTTATCCTTGACAGATACGCGTATTTCGTCTACAATGTGCAGACTTCTTCAGTGTCTTGTGCTAATACTCGACTACAAGATTTCAAGGAAATCCTGAGGATAATGTTTTCGAAATTCTGTGATGGAATCCAAGGAAATTTAGGGATAACAATAAAAATTACATTTACAGGAATATTTCAAATGCATTGTAAAGAAAATAATGCACAGAAATTGAAGCAAAATATCTCTAGAATGTCTAAGAATACAAAGTTAACCGTGGAGTGAATTTCAATAATTTTCTAAAGTGTTCTGCATAGAATTCCGATCTTCATGGCCAAAATTTGCAGAGAATGCCGGACAGAATCATAGTGAAAAAAAATATTTTGAATGCATTTTAAACTGATCATAAGGAAATTGTTGCGAAAATTGCAGATATTTTGAATTTAGTTTCATAATAATAGTTGAATCACGTTTAAGTTTTAGAGTTTAAGTACACACACATTCAAGATTCAGGATCAAAACAAATTGTCAAAATTCTGATATTTCAGTTTAGAACATACTTCAGGATCCTAGTCTAAGAAACCTGATCATTTAAAATTGTAAGAAAAATACTTATGATATTAACTTTTAAATATTTATTAACAAAAAGTATGCGTTACAGTTTCAATAAAATTTCTAGATTTTTGAGCTATTTCTGGTTGTTTTCGATTCCCAGTTCTTTCAATTTTTCCGGTCTTGGTCCTTGCAATACCCTTCGCTCACTTTTGCTTAAGTGCGTCGGTTTGTAACATTTTTTTAAGTGCTTTTCCTCAAAAATGGCTTTTTTGTAAATCATTGCCCGAAAAAAAATAATTATAATATAACAACGAAATTACAATGATTTTTACTGTTGAATTTCGTGTACATTAAAATTTATTGTTAAATTATTGTACGGGAAAAAAAATAAATTTCGATTTTTAACGATACAATGCTCAAACAATGAAAATTAGTGTAAAGAGATCAAATTTGTTCCAAAAAAATCACTTTTTTTTATTGTTAAGATGCTTAACAACCCCCCTTTTTTACTGTAAATTTCTCAAATACCATGTTTTTCATTGTTATGAACCATGAATTTCGTTGTGATTTTATGGTAATTGACAAAAATGTCCAATATTTTGACAGTAAATATCATTGTTACAATGACAATGAAAATCATTGTATTTTTATTGGATTTTTTTTTACGGGTGACATCGAGAGTTGGTGAGAAATGCTATACTATTATTAACATGAAGCTTTAGTGCGAAAATGTATTAGCTAGAGAAAGTTCTAAATAGGATAGGTATGTCCTCCAATTGATGCATGAGGGGATTTAAGGTATGCCCTCAAATCCCTTCATAAATCACTGTATGACTTAGGTAAAGGAGTGTGCATTTGATTAGCATTGTCGTATTAATGCCCCTTCGCTCAATTTCAATTTTCACTATAACGTACTCTAGTGGAACTATCAATCTAGTCTCTTCTGAACATTCTCCAGCTAATAAATGATCGCTTTAAAGCTTCATGTTGGTATTAGTATTGCATTTCGCCTAGCTTTGAAAATCGTAAACTTCACGTATGTAGTAACAAATCATTTTGATTAAATCATTGTGTTCGTCCATAAATTGCAAGATGGGAACTTTTCAAGGACAAATGTGTTTTAACAACATTTTTTTATGTCTGCACTGAAAAAAAACATAGAGTCTTTAATTTAACTTGCTCAAATTGATAAAGTCTTCACAACCATTATGGTTCAATAGAATCTAGAAGTGTGCTGTCATCTCCTTGGACACTTTACGATGAAATACATATTTTGTTACTGAATATAATACAGTTCATGAGATTTGGTACATAAATCCTTTTCGGAATTGAAGATTCAAATTAGGTCCAGAAATGACGAAATTTGTAAAATGTTCAAAGGTCATGTTAAAGATCTAGTTGAGTATTCTAAAGATGCAAGACATCCAACTAGTAGTTCCACCTATGTTATGAGTCAATAATATTGGATTTCTCTCAGCATGTAACCGCATGAAAGGTCAGAAAACGGGTTGACCCAAATCAACTACAAACATCCACGGGGTGGTTGAGAGCTTCCTTCCAACAACACGATCACACAACATTATCAATATTGACATCTAAAGTTTAGCAGTTTAGATTCTAAACATCTAAAAGAAGCAGTGAAGTGGGATAGAAGCACGGCCACTAGCCACAAATTAGTAGCTTTGATGAGTTGGAATTCCCCTTGTCACCGGATGGATCCCAATTCCAACCCAACAACCAATCACCTTCTTTAGCTAGTTCTCTTCACTAAAGTAACTAATAAGTTAACTTTTTTTTTTGTAATGTACAAGGGATATAGAGCTAATACGCATTAACGAGGGATTCCTGAATTGAACCAAGAGCTGAGATTCATGCATAAATGATGCAAGATAAGAGATCACTGCTTTTTGTACATATCAATATTTCAAATTTATATGCCCATAAATTCTACATCTTGGAAATTGTGACGGACCATTTTTATACAATTAGGTAGATACCAAACAAGCTACTCAATAGAAGTACGCCCCAACGAGTGAGGCGAAAAGCTCGTCCTCCATCCACGAAATGTTAGCAACAGAGAGTTATTGGATAGTCCTCTCTTCCCATCGAAACCTTTTCAATCGAGTGCCCTATTGATAACATTTCGTGGATAAGGGTCGGGCTCTTCTCACCACCAGCTGGTTGTTCTGTTGCTTGTTATTCAGCTCTTTGCACGAAGATGTTTACAATTCACCACAGGTCTCGCATAAGTGTTTCTTTAATGCATAAACGCATTGTTCTTCTTCTTTCTCTTTGAATTTCAAACTTATTTGTGATCGTATATAAGCTTATTTTGTGCTCTCAACTCAGTGTTCTAGATGCACTTCCACAGTTATTAATTTGGAGCTTTCGATGCCTATACCATTTTTGCATTAGTATAATTATGTGGCAAGTACAATCATACTCTATGCCCAGAGAAGTCGAGAAATTTTAAAACCCGAAAAATTCCTAGACCGGACCGGAAATCGAACCCAGCCACCTCCAACATGGCCTTGCTTTGTAGCTGCGCCTTTACCGACTGAGCGAAGGGAGGTCCCAAAACAAAAACATGCGAGTACATTTAATATGTGAATCAAGTAGTACAGTTGTGAAGACTCAGCAATCTGTCTTAAATCAGACGGGAGAAGTTCAGGACTCCTGAAAGAGTGTTGATGAACTGACTGTTGGCTTTTGACTGTTTAACAGTAGACTGAATTGTGATTAAATAATTAATGTATCACGTTTCAAGAATATGGCATCCACAACATTGCTAACAGCTTTTTTTGTTAACACTTTTATTACACTCGTATGAAGCTAAAATGCTCTTTCTGGAATCAGGCAACAAATTTCTCTACATTCGATATATCGAAGAAAAAAAGCCATCTCCTTGTTTAACCTCCTACGTCTCGAAAGTTTCCAGTTTCTACGTCTCACTTTCAAAACGCCACCTTTGCAATTCATCAACCAATCTTCAGGATCGTAAACAAGTTGGCGACTCGCAAAAAGCAAAAAACATCCTCCCAGGCTTCGAAACACCCTCACTCTTAATTCAAATTAATAAAAACCTTCTACACCCGTCCCCAGTCAGTCGTCCGCCAGCCGTGTGGCTTTGGCTCACCTTCACTTTATTGTTTATTTCTCGATGGATCCCAACAAATCCCCCATCCTCGGCAACGACCGAAAACCGGTTTCCCAGTGCTGTGAAGGAAAGTCCCTCCGACACCTTGGCTGCTTTCTTCGCAAAATCCATGTTCGGACATTCGTCGCCGTCTTCGTCGTCGTCGTCTGTCGTCGATCCAAGAATGGTGACAATTAAAAGCCAATCGGTATTCACTCGACTCATCGTGGTGATTGGTGATGGTGGTGGTGGGTGATGATTCGCGAAATACACACACTCTCCGCCCGACGAAGCCGCAGTCGTGGTCGTCGATGGTGGCGCAGGGTTTCCAAAAAGTGGGTCACGTCGACGACGGTATTTGGCCGAGTCATCAGCGTTAAGTCTATTGGCAGCATTTTTTTTTTATTTTGTTCAACGAATCAACTTTGTTCAAGTGGTCGTCTGACGATTGTTCTTTGGTAGTATGTACCATTGAACACTTACATTACTTTTTTTAAGCTAACAAGTCGGTTGTCCGTGTTGCGTAAGGCTTTAGAATTTCAAGTGGAGACAGTGCGAATTGACGACTAGAGCGTTAATGAATATGAGCTTATCAAATGTTTGCTTTTCGCACTTTAACAGCGATGTTTTGGTGATTGACTGTTGACAGAAACTTTTACCTCTGAAGCTCCAATTGGGTCAGCGAGAGGAAATGCGAAATTTTAATTTCCAGTCGTAAAGAAGTTTGAACTTATCTAATTAGAACGGAAATTTCCCTTCTATGCTAATTAAGGTTAGAACAATATTTAATCCTCAAAGTTGAACTAAATACTGAACGCAAAATGTATTTCACATCCACGACCGTTAAGAAACTGGTTGCGTAATTTTTTCGCAAAGACTCCTGCCGAGGCTTGGCACTTTGACTCTAATGCGAAGAATTGTGACTTAATCAAGAGATTACCTCATTTTTACAGCCCGTCACAAATTACACACCTGGACAGACCCAGTCAACCTGTTGCCCTCGGATTCAAGCGATACGCCCAAGCTGATCACACAGACACTCACTCGCACACATTAGCGTCTATTTATGCAAATTATCCCATACGGTTTTACTTTACCACCTAGCAAATGTACCAAACCAGCTTACAGAAGGATTTAATTTATTAACTTCATTAAATCACCTGCTTTACAGAAAAGGTGCACGCACGGTGGTGGTATGAAGATGTAAAAAAATGTGCATAAACACAGACATGGATAGTCACTTTTTACCATAGGCGCATTATTGATCCTTTGCACGCAGTTATTTAGTGCCACCAAGCTGCGAGAGAAAAGGAAGAAGAGAGAAGTGAAGGTAAACTCAGACGAACAGGAATCTCCCGAAAGGAGTGGTGGTTGGTGCCGTTCACCCACCGCAAACTCTCGGCTGTTTTCCAACCATTTGAGGTTTTCTGTAGGTGACCCTGGTGGTTGACGTTAATAACATACACAGAATCAGCTCAATTGGATGGAGGGCTGCCGAAAAATTGCGATCGGTGGACGGCACCACTGACCGCGCTATTCGGGGGATTCCTGTATTCGTTACCCAGAGACCTACAGAAGTAGGTAAACGGTGGAAGCAGCTAGAAGCCAATTTGAATAGTCCGGTTCGAATTGATTTCAGTGCTGCCATCAGTAAAGGGAATTAAATAAAAATAAAAATGTTTCCCTTTTATAAATATAATATCAAGAAATTATTGCCGCTCAAAACAACGCTAATGATTTTTTTTTCATCTCCTCTTATTTACAGGTAATTGATAATACAATCACTAGTGGAACCTGGATACGATCGTAAGTTTATCAATCATATGGAGCGAAGGAATGACAACGATTAAATAGAATTCTTACAGTTTATGATACTGCCAGCACAGTTTGCATCGCTCAAAAACATCATCATTCTCTATTCTATAGCTCCAATTGACATTTGTCGATAAAAAAAATCGATAAACTGGACCCGAGCGTTGTACTAGCAATGTTGATGCATTAAATCAAAAGTAAAAAGGTTAAGATGATTCCTTCTAGCGTCCATTTTCGCATTACTCTTCGCAATTCAAAATATGAAAGTTTTCGTGAATGCACGTTGCTAAATCAACTAGGGGAATTTACGTATTCTCGGCAACCTAAGCAGCGACCTTTTTTCTATAGCCTTTTTCTATAAGGAACGCACACATATGCAGTATTGGTTTGTTTACAATCTTTTGCTGCCAGTTGCTCTAACAATTTCAGTGGAAAGAATTCTCAAAAACTGTTTTGAAACGCTTTTACAAAGCTCCAATCTTCTCTAGTGAGAACGAATATTGTCGGCAACCAGCTTTTCTTCGGCAACCGTTCCATTTGAACTGCATGTAAATCTGCTGTTCTATTATCGGCAACTCGAAATCAGCTACAATTTGTAGTGCGTGTGTTGCATTTCAAGAAAACCTTGCTAGATTGCTTTTTCTCAGTGGTAAAAATATAGTCAAATTGAAGCTGAAAGCACAAAAAATCGTTTGCATGCATTCAGCGAAGTGTTTTCGTAAGAAAATCCAGTGAAAATAGTGTTTCAATTTGGGTTGCCGAAAATAGTCTGTCATGCCGAAGTCGTCATTTCCCCTACCTGTTGTTTGCTGCCCAGAAGCAAGCAGTGTCTGTACTTTTCAGATTTATAAACCTCGTGAATCTTGAGATTTGTGCATTTGTAATTACGCAGGATGATGAGAAAAAGGACTCTAAAAAGGAACACCGTATATTAAGGATTGTATGTATCAATAATGCGGAAATATTGTCCTGGCAGCGGTAGACAGCGAATCAAGTTAATTGATTTTTAAATAGGCAAATGAACATACGACCTATTCAAAAATTAATCGAGCAGTCAACACTTTTTTTGGATTTTTTTTTTTTTTTGAAAACTATACTTTATTTGCATATGGCTTTCTTTACTGCATTTAGAGTTCACTTTTCACCAAAACTAAACAGGTTACGATATAAGAAAAAGCTTTCTTCGCGCATCGTGCCATTTTTTTAGGCCCAAGAATGCTACCCTGAGGAACTCCTGCACTAACAGGTAGTCGATTGGATTTGGAATTTTGGTAATTTACATGCAGAGTTCTGTCAGTTAAATAATTCTGGAGTGTTCACTCGGCTGTCGACAAAAGCAGGCCACTCTCGATGTGTGCTACGCGATCGTCTGTTTTCTCGGCAGCAACCATTGTGTGGTCCTCCTCATTGTTCTTCATCAGCAGTTCTTTCGGTCGATGCGTCGTCGACTTTGGAAAGCAACCGTTTCGTGATGAGTGTGTGAGTGCTGACCACGTTTTGCGTCCATTGCTGCAATGGACGCGCTCTGACCCTCGTTGGCGTACAACAATTTGCCATACAATGGAACCACTGGAAGCGGCTCCAGTTCTGATGGAGGAGGCTTTTTGGATAGCGGAAGATAAAGTGTTTATCATGTTGTACCTTTTGACTATAGTTTTCAGATGTATTGTATAGTGACCAAGAATCCTCGGCTCTGTAAAGTTAATTCGGTTGAGCCTTATCAAATAAATTAATAAACAAAAAAAAAAAATAATTCTGAACTAATTTCATAATGTAAAGTGGAAAATTAAACTTTTTCAATTTAGCAATCAAACCTTCATGCCAAACACTGTCGAATGCTTTTTCTATGTCTAGAAGAGCAACTCCAGTTGAGTGGCCTTCAGATTTGTTTGAACGAATTAAATTGGTAACTCTTAAGAGTTGATGAGTAGTTGAATGCCCATGGCGAAATCCAAACTGCTCATCTGCAAAAATTGAGTTTGTATTGATGTGAAGACATCGTGCCATTCTTTTGCCATTTTGGCCTGGCATAAACATGGTTCCGTACAACGGGGTAATTGTTTAAAGAATATTCTAAATATTTTTTACAGGCCGGAACAAATCACAAGTTCTTCTTTTGTCACTCGCACCATCTAAACCGTATATTTCAAACGTTTACATTACTTCTAAGCTATCACTTTAGCCTTATACTTCTTGGAAGCCATTATTTTTGACACTAATGCATAACAGGAGCCCCAAATGTTAACTTTATTATTTGTAACACTCGGGTTATCAATAAGAAATTTCACGCATAAGTTTTTGTATTCTTTCGAGGAAGAACATTGGTTATGATGTAGACGAAAAGGGTCAAAGCAACTGATTTTTGGGTTTTGATAAATTCCGGGTAAACCATCAAGCGGAATACCACAAACGTAATAGATCTTATTGAAAAATTACAAGGGACAACCCTATGGGGCTGTACGCAATGGTGACGTAAGACTACGTGATCTTATATAATAAATCTTATTTTTTAACTGCAGCAGGAGCTTGTGTTTTGTGTAGGAATAGGAATTTGAGCGAAGTTCTCTCTGTTTATACTCTTTAGTATGCCGCGCTTGACATATATGGCCCACAGCAACTCACGAAGAGCTACTGATTCCGATTAACAGCGGTGTGGCTTCTTCTTCCTTCTATGCAGGCTCATGTGGGCTGCAGCTCGTTGTGTACTGGAGAACACCACCTTTCACCACGCGGTGATTGAATAAACACCGTTTTGTGAGACCGGATGGAATTCAACTTTGAAATCTGCGTTAGGGAAATTGCTTTTCACTGGAAATCAGTAATAATTTTAATTATCATAGCAACAGTTGCACATTCGTGCAAAATTCCTATCGGTTGGCGTATTAGGAATAAAAATCCATCATCTCTGGATCAAAATTAGACCACTTTCATGCCGCGACCGACTTTGATTTTTGAAATTGCACCCCCAATGATGCCTTAAAGTAATCTAACATACATTTAAACATATCTAGATAGAGCTGGAATTAGGCGTAACAGCATTTGTAAACAATGACTTCTCTCAATGACTTTTAGGAATTCAAGGTACGCCCACTCAAAGTAACATTACCGTCGGGTAGAGGAATTCTCACCCTACCTGATGGTGATGTTGATTTACGTGGGCGAGCCTTTCAAGACATCATCGAAAGAAGTCATTGTTTACAAAAGCTCTTACGCCCTAATTCCAGCTCTATCTTGATATGGGAACTGACATCCGATTGATGACCTTGACAAATGTCCAAAAAATAATATTTGACAAATTTATTGTGGTCCTGAAAAGGACCGTTTTGTCGTGATGGTTGAGTAATGCTGAGCTACTAGGGTGTTAAACACAGATGACACTGGTGAGCAGGCTTGCAATTGCTCATTACATCTAAAATGCTATTTTTCGGAATTATGAAACTATGAGATTCTACAATGATAGTTAAGAATGGGCGGTAAAGTTTGTGTATGACATAGAAAACTTGTCAATTTTGCTTTCAGATGGTCACAACAAGCGATTTCATGATCACTGATTGCTCGCTCATCGCGTTGCTCATCGTTGCAGCTAATCACTATTGTGACCCTCTGAAAGCTAAATTAACAGCTTTTATGTATCATACAAACACTTTACCTTCTCTTCTTGCTTCTTGTAAAAACGAATGATCATAACAATATTTCATAGCTTCATAAATCTGAAAAATAGAATTTTAACTGTAATGAGCATTTGCAAGCTTGCTGGTGGGCTGTATGTTGTATCGAATGAGGATGACGCACTTGGCATAGATGGCCCACAGCGAATCATGAAGAGCTATTGATTCTGATCAATAGCGGTGGTGCTTCTTCCTATTGATGCTCATATGGGCTGCAGCTCACTGCTTGCAGACAGTCTTTCGTTGTGTACTGGAGAACAATGTTCAACGCCACACGCCAAAAGCACTGCTGCTGTTGCTGCTGCAGCTGATGCCGACGACACGGTGATTGGAACTGAATCGGATCAGCGGTTGGGGCCAGCCTTGGTATCTAGCTGCTTGCGGGGAGCCTTTCGTTGTGTACTGGAGAACACCACCGCTCACCACGCGATGATTGAATAAACACCATTTGGTGAGACCGGATGGAATTCAACTTTGAAATCTGTGTTCGGGAAATCGCTTTTCGCAAGCAATCGGTGATAATTTTAATTATCAAAGCAACAGTTGCACATTCGTGCATTTTTCAAAAGTGACTTTTTGAAAAATGATAAAGTCTTAAATTAACAGATGCGTAGAAGTATATCTGATCGATTGGTGATACAATTAATGAAATGGGTCCAGGGGCAGCTGAGTTATTAACGTTCAAAATCTTTCATAATTTTGTTACATGTTCCATTTTTGGTTTTCACAAAGTGTACCCCCATATAGAAATCACAGACGTAGTCCTACGTCAAAATAATCATCACGTATGAATACAGCATGGTTCATTCTATAAAATCCAAGCATAACGGTATCAAAATCCAACTTATCATAAAAGGAAACCTAAATTTCTAAAAAAAAAACTTTCCGAATTACAAACCCGGTTCAACATTCACGTATGGATTCAGTTAGGTCAATTCAATAAAAGACTAGCTTATTTTTCAAAGATATGAGCCGAAATGCAATTGAGCAGAACAGGCAAACCAAATTTCTATGAAAATACGTATGGATTCAGCAATTCAATAAAATCCACGCCTTTTTTTCAAAGGAAGGAGCCAAAATTCAACTTGGATGAAGCTAAAACTCAAATTTCTCAACCTTCAAAAAATGTACCATCCCGTATGGATTCAGCAAGGTCCATTATATAAAATCCAAGTCTATTTTTTTAAAGGACGGAACCAAAATCCAATATGGCTGAACAGAAAACCCGAGCTTCACACAAAATATGTATTTTTTTTTTGTGTTTAAATTCACAATTCACAAATTTGGTATTCATAAAAAAAAATCAAAAATTCAACCCTGACGTATGAATTCAGCAATGTCTTATAAAATCTAAAACTATTTTTCAAATATTGGAACCGAAATTTAACTCGGCTGAACAGAAAATCAAAGTTTCTTTAAAAATACGAACTTTTTTGTGAATTTAAACTCGGTTTTCTCAACAATTAAGAAATTCAACCCTCAGCAAGGATTCAGCAAGTTCTATTCTATAAAATTCAATTATATTTTTCAAAGATAGGAACGAAAATTCAGTTCGGCAAAACAGAAAAATCAAATTGGTACGAAAATACCCGCTTTTGTGAATATTAACCAGGTTTGTCCTTCACGTATGAATTCAGCAAGTTCCAATCTTTATAATCCAAGCACAATTTTTAAAAGATAGAACCGAAATCCAACCTGGCTTCAAAAAAATCTACCATAGCGCATGAACTCACATAGGTCTATTCTATAAAATCCAAGCCTGTTATTTAAAGGACGGAGCCAAAATCCAATTTGGCTGATCAAGAAACCCAAATTTCTATAAAAATTCGTACTTTTAAGAATTCAAACCCAGTTTTCTTAAAAAAAAAAGTGCATGCTTCAAAAAATGTACCATCACGTATGGACCCAAGTAACCACCAAGCTCGCTAACTACCCAATAATCACCCTTTTTTAGATATAAGGTAAATATAGGGTTTCCGAACTTTATATCAGTCGGATATCAGCTTTATATTGCAAAAAGGTCGATTAGCAGGCTTGTTGGTTACTTGGGGATTCAGCAAGGTCCAGAGCCTAATTTTCAATGATGTGAATCTCACAAGAACGAGGAAGGAGTCTACGGTAAAAGTTAGTTAAATCACTTCAGGAAAGCTCAGACTAACATTAAATATAATTCAATCACGCAACAGAAAAGTTTGGACTCCCTAAGGCAGGTATTGAACCGCTTCAGAAAAGTTTGGAGTCCGTTTGGAAAATTAAAGCTCAAAAAAGTGTCGATTCACTTCGGAAAACTTTCTACACTTTAAGGAAAGCTAGATGACCTAAACAAGATTGTGTCCTTGCAAAATGCCAAAGCAGTTAACGCAAATCTGGGGCTCACTTGGGAAAATGTCAAGCCCGTTCTGACAAGTTTGGATTCAGTTCGGAGAAAGTTGAATCAATGCAGGAAACCTTGGATTCATTTAGGAAAGGCCTCACTGTGGCTAATGTGGCCGAGGCTAGTGGAAAGGCTAATGTGGCCTCACTCCAGAAAATGCGAAACCCATTCTTTACAGTTTGTGTTCGGGATACGTTGGATCACTGCAAGAAAGCTCTGGCAACTTAAAAAAGGATTGAATAACATAACAGACAAGTTTAGGCTCCCAGACACATGAGAAGATAACTCAGGGTGTGGGGATGGGAGAAATAGCGCTCCCAACCCTCTAAACCTTACCCTGTGCTCTTGGCCCTTGCCCTCCCCGGAACCGACCGAAAGCATTACATCATGGGAGGGGGCCGGTTGCGCTATGGCGCATCACACTTGTGGTGTGTCACAGGCGTGGCACTCGCTACTGCACAGTGAACAGCTGTGCAGGGCCGTCCTCTTATTGTTCTCTGTTAATTGTTCGCCTGAGTTCTAGAGCAGCCAACTGTCCACGGCAGCACATGACAGATGTGACCGCTTACCAGCTGCGTGTGCTACGACTTGGTCAAAGTCGTCTACACTCTAAGAACCCGGTGTCACTCCTGCCTTTGCACAACGAGGGCTTGTGCAGGGCTTATCGACCTCCTGGGACGAGCTGGATGGGGCTCCAGCTTCCTTACTCTGCTGTAGTTCGTTTAGCCGCAATATCTTTCCCTTGGGTTCGATAATTAACGTTTCCAGGGCACACCACGAGGAGGCAAACTACTTCATGCCAGTTTAGACTCTAATCTAATCTAACACCAACACAGCCAGTTCATGAAAGCATCCTGGAAAATGATAAATATACCCCCATAATTTTTGTCTGTTTGGTATATGTTGCAGAGATGCGCAAAATATATCAAAACGGTCAGGCCTACTGTGCAGCATTTAAGGGGCAAGATGATTCAGAAACATCGGGCCTGTTTAAGTCAGAGATTTAAACACAATGCTTCAGAATCCAATAAATGGATGAAACGTGGACATCTCGTACCGTACGATCCGTTGTATCGTTATTTTTAAATGATTGGTCGTTGGGAGCATCTAGTCTAAAAATGTTAATGGATGCTCCATCTTTCTTTAGTGGTCCAGACATGCACTAACTCTTGTCCTAGCCCTATATGGCCTATGGTTATAGCGCCATTACTCGCTTTCTGAAAAGAGATGAAAGAAATGGAAAAAAGGGAAAAGAAGCTAGTTTTGTGGGCATCTTTAAAAGGAAGTTCACCGAATCGAAAATTGAATTTCTTTTTCAGTGCGTTTTTATTTTTCAAAAAATACCAGGGGAAAACATTTTAAAAATCCAAGAAAATCAGTTCCTTCCTCAGATTTTTGATAAAATTCACATGCAAAAAATATGTTTTCCGTCTCATCATTAAAAATAAATAGACACTCAGCAAAACCAAAAGGTCGCTGTTTCGTGTTTTTTGAGTCCAGCTTTATGCCCAGATGACTAAAAAATGTTTTTGCACATGAAATCCTTCTTAAAAAAATAAAAAATAAATGTGGTGTCTTTAGATTTCCGTTATCTCTCTCCAATATCTTTACAAAAATCAAAACGTAATTATTTTTTCGGAGCCGTGAACCAAGGTTACTTCCACTCACTTGCGATAAAAATTGTTTTGTGGTACTATGAAATCATTAGATGTTTATAATGATAACTAGTACTTGCAAGATATAAGACAAGATTGTAAAATATGTGTTTGACTTATAAAACATGTCAATTTCGCATCACAATATGCGATTTTACGATTCGTGAGCGTTCACTCTAAGTGAGCGAGGAATCGTAAAATCGCTAATTGTAGCGCTCTGAAAGCAACATTGGCAGATCTTATATGTCAAACACACTCTTCACAACCTATTCCTGTGACTTACAAGTACCAAGGATCATTATAACATCTAATGATTTCAAAACTCTGAAAAACATTTTTTTATAGCAAGTGAGTAGAAGCAACCCTGCCGTGAACTTCCCCTTAACTGGATATCTCTGTGTGTGAGTTTGTGTCTTCACGCCAGCTGACCAGAGTTCAACAGTGGAAATAAGGAAACATTCAAGTCTGCATTATTGATAGATTTTCATTAACACCAGCAATGTCTAGAACCCAACACACAACTTGTTGCCATTTATAAATTTAAATTGTTCGCAAAATAGTATAAAATATGGAATGATCTCACCGATCTCTCAAAAATGACATGGTCCAAATCACAGAGTTTTCGTTTTGTAAGCAGCAGAAACAGAAGAGCAGCAAGGCTTCTAGCGATAGATGTGCCGCTGGCCGTCTTCGCCCTCCTTCTTCTTCAACTCGGAAACATAAATACACCGGAACTGCTGCTGGTCTCCGAATCTTTAGCATTCAGCTGTTCCAAAATATCAGAGGTAACCAAAATCGTAAAAGCACCACTACACTTCGCAACCCGTAAATTTTACTCTTGAACTGCGCGCTAGAAAATACAAATCTCACGATGGAACCGAAAATAACGGAAAAACCCGAATCACAGCTCACACGACCGGAATTCCGTAAAAAATACTTATGGAAATAGCCTTTTAATTTTATGCTCACGCACTTTCTAGAAAAATCTTAAATATCAAGCGCCTTCAATCAAGAAATCGAAAAAAAAGTGACGGAAAAACATAGACGAAAAATATGACATTGCAGGGCACACTTCAATCACATAACAGAAAAGATTAGACTCAGTTAAAAAATGTTGATGACTTATTCGAAAGTTTGAACTCACTTCAAAAAAGTTCACACTCAGTTTTGAATCTGCTTTGAAAAATGTCACCTCAACTAGGAATTTCCTGGATCGTTTCTGATTTGGTCAAACTTCTAAAAACTTTAACCAATTTTGAAAAGATTGGGTTTAGCTCGGCAATTGAAGAATCACTGTAGAAAAAATTGAATGATTAAGTAACTGCAGCAGGTTTGTAAGTTAAGAAATTTAGATCGAATGTGAAAATCGGGTGACTGCAAAGGGGGGTTGAGATTTCAAATTTATTTTTTTTAACGAGTACTGTGTAAACTGGAGATCTAGTTTTGCAAAGATATGTGTGCATCATTAATTTGAAGCGTTTCTTGCTGGACTATGTTCTCATTTTAAACCTTGCTTTATGCAGATAACTAATCCAATAATGTTGGTTGGAGTAAGTTTAGCCTAGTGTACACAATTGTTATACAAATAGACAAATTGCCTTTAAATGAATCAACCGAATCGATCCTCATGATGCACATTTCAATGCGTTCAATTCATCGCTGTGTTGATTTTTTTTTATCTCTCTCTCTCTCTCTCTCTCTCTCTCTCTCTCTCTCTCTCTCTCTCTCTCTCTCTTTTGGTGATACAAGCAATGCAATGATTTATGACAATAAATTGCACTGAATTTCAATCGATTTGCATTAGTCACTTGCTGTGCTGCGCTGCAAGTTCGGATCGGTTTTGCATTTGTCTGTGCAGAATACCGAATCATTCCCCACCGTGTGACTGCTGGGCAGGGAGGGTCCACCAGTAACCATACTACACATTCGTTCGATTCATACTGAAAGCCTTAAATCAGACCGTGTGCTTTGCTTTGATCCTTATCTGGTCCGTGGTGCGTGGTTGTGTAATGACAAGTTTCCCTTGAAATGACTCAATCGACATTTAAGATGGACGGGCATCTGCAATCCTCGACCGTTGCTGCCCTCGGAAACCTACTTTTCAGCTAATCTACTTCCGACCGACGACCGTTCCGTTTTTCGTCGCTTCGTCGGCTGAAGAGTTGCACTTTACGATGGCATTTGGGTATGAGTGCGTCCGTTGAATACACGTTTTATTATGTTATCACACATCCGTCGTCGAATGCGCCAGTTTCTCTCGGCGGCTCGCTTTGCGTAATTCGCTGTGAGTGCGTTGCACCGCGCACACTACCACCTTGTGGTACACATGAGAGGATTGATAGCAGTGCAACATTGTGTATGACGAACTGATTACTTCATTAGGTGATTATGTAATGACACTTTTCATTTGATATGTTTTTCGAAGAAGGCGAAACAGGATCGCCAGGCAATTACAAATTATGCAACATGGAGGCTCGTGGTGTTCATTACAGCTTTAATGAGTGCTACAAATTATTCTACTGCCCAAGAAATGTTAACTCACTCTCTTTTATTATGTCATAAAATGCGTTCTTCTGTTCGCAACGGCGGCTCTGTAATAAATCGTAATAGTTGCAAAAAGAAAAACCGGTCTCCCACTGACCCTTCGGGGCAAAGCCATCTCGCTCGTCAGAGATTTCCCACCCACTCATCTGCATTGAAATGCACGACCATGCGTAACCGGTTCAAAGCAAACGCATCATTGTAAGTAAGTAGATGTACCGCTATTGCATGTGCATTCCCCGTATCCCCTTTGCTTAACCAACAACGACGACGACGACGACGACGACGACGACGATTATGATGCCGCCATCATCCGGTTTCTCGCTTGTGAATCGCTCCGCACTCAGTCACTAGAGCTTAGAGAGCTTTCCTCTGCTTCATCTTCTGCTTCTTCGTCACTAAGCTCTTCAACCAAATACAACGCGCCGCGTAGGGCACAAAGATCAACAACAACGGCAACAGTATACTCGAACCCGTTCACATACATTCGCAATGGCAGTCGCGGTTTTTTTTTTTTCTACTACGGCTGCTTTCCGTCTTTCTTGCCACCACAGCATGGCCGCCGCCGCCGCCGTCCTTGGCTAGGTCTATTCAACTTTGTCCTATTTATTTCGCATCTATTATGGTTTGTGTTGTGTTGTGCTTGCGTTGTGGCGCTGTTTGCCGCTGGCTTCGAGTGCGACGACGACGATGCCGACGACTGCGATAACTGCAACAGTGATGGCACACATGGCCGATGCCGACGTCGATTTTCAGTATGTGTGATTATGTTGGGGCTGGTGACGATGATGATGATGGGCACAAACTTCAATAGATACTGGGAAATTCGTCAATCGACACAATCTTCAAACTGCTGACTCTGATTCCTACTCAAATACCTTTTTTTCCGCCCCATTCAAAGCACCGGGTCCGAACCCCTGGTAACATTGTTTGTGGCCAAATGTAGCAGCTCCGCCACCATAAGTCATTGATTGCGAATCTCGATGGTGCGCCCCATGGTGAGATCACGATATCACGTCGAGATTCATACATTCATTCGCGAATGTGGCTGGTTTTGCTAAAAAGTGAAAACGTAAATCTAAATTTAAGATATGTCAATCACATTGGCCGATCCTGGCCAGCTATTCGAATCGCGTGTGTGCTCGCCTGTGTGTGTGTGAAGGGGGTGGTTTGGCTCGCTTGTGTGGGAACTAGCGAGGATTGATATATGTCTGTTGTCAAACATCAACATCCACTTCGGATTCGGTTCGACGACGATTCACGGCGCGGCGGTAAAGCAAACCTTTGTGAATTGGCCATGTAGGCGGCGGAATTGCCGTTTAATCGCTTAATAGACTTTCTGCTTTCTTCTTGTTTGGGATTTATTTGCGATTAGGGATTGGACACGAATTCAATGTACTTTGATCAGATTATACTTTGAAACGCTCTAAACTGTAATTTAAATAAGAAGCGATTCAAATATGACGTAAATTTTTTAGGGAAGGGGAGGGAGGTTGCTAAGGTGATCCTAGAATGTGTGACAGTACGTGTAATAGGTAGGTGTTAAACAAATGAAAAACTTGTGGAAAGTTGATGTTCTACGATTTTGGTAAATTTTAAAGTGTCCATATAACAGAAAAGTTGAAATTATTGATAAGCTTTCGAATAAACATAAGTTCAGAAATCTGAAAAATTCTCTTTTTACGTTATTGAAGTGATTTTTTGTTCAGTGAGGATTTTTTCTTAAAAAGCAATTCAGTGTCGTACAACTTTGTCTCAGACGTCATTTCGATTAGAGGAACCGTTTTCGTGCTGTGATTTATTCAAAAATATCGAATACGCCTATTTTTGGGACAAATTTTGAACATTTATTGCTCTTTTTAAAGTCAAGTAAAATTTTCGTATGTTTCGATTTCTATGTCATGCCATACTATTGCAATAATAAAAATCTACACTGCAGTTTTTATAAAAAAAAACCTAATAATTTTATGAATTTAAAAGACTTACTTTTTTGTAACATGCTAGAATCCATATCATTTTTTTCACTGGTATTATAAATTCAGAAGATTTAACGCTTTTTGCACTTTATAACTATGGACGTTATTTTGATACGTGTTCTTGAGTATGGCATACGAGCTTTCTTTTGATATTGGTGAAACCCATGTTTACGACAACTCTGCAACTGTTCACTCCACTCGGAAAACCCCATAAGCAAATGCTGAATTTCGTGTAACATAGCGGATCGTTCCTTATCCTTTCACTCCACCGAAAAGTCTCGTATGTTAAAGGACGGGTCGAAACGGTACATACGCTATTTCTAAAAAATCCAAATTTGAATAGGATCTACTAATATCCATCAAAAGTACTTAGGGTACGCCAAATTGAGTAATCGGACGAATGGACAACATCGACCTGAATTTGAACGATGTTGTTCATTTGATATCTTGTCAGTTCCAACTTTGTTTGCTCAATTTTGGGTAGCACAACTTTGGTCGGATATGAGTAGATCCTACTCAAATTTGGGTTGTTTCGAAATAGCGTGCAGTCAATCCTGCCGTCAAAACAAACTTCATGGAAAATAATCCGACTCATATTTCAATACCCTTCACTCAAATTCGCAAAAGAGTAGGTCACTCATAGAACGTGTTAATTTTAATCAAATATAAGTAAATGTGACATTTACTAATAAATGAGTGATATTTACTCGTATTTGAATAAACATTAGTATAATAGTATAATAGTATATGCCCTGCCGAAGCAGGAAATGATTACTACGCTGCCGTACAAAGTTCTTCTACACTTTCAGCTGACTCATGCCATGATGATACCAAACGCAGCAACGACAACCGTAATGCAACAAAAACGCAGGATGATGCGGTACTACTCTACTATCAGAATGTCGGTGGCATAAATACATCTGTAGCAGCGTACAAACTGGCCTGTTCGGATGCACGCTCTCTAGACAGATATTAGGTTTGGACTTTACTGTCTATCGTACTGACCGTTCTCGAGAAACGAGCCCCAAAAATTCTGGTGGTGGAGTTCTACTTGCTGTTCGATCAGTCTTTCAATCTCGGCAGCTCAATCCACCTAGGTGTACTGGTGTCGAACAACTGTGGGTGTCCATCTCTCTACAATCGAAAGTAGTTTTCGTCTGTGTGCTGTATCTGCCCCCGGACCGCCTTGGAGATTCCGAGTTGATTGATCAACACTTAAACTCTCTCTTTTGGATCATATCCAAGATGAATGCAAATGACGACATCCTCGTAATTGGTGATTTCAATCTATCGTCTATCAAATGGTCCTGGAATGACGCCGGGTTCCTCCATCCTCAATCCAGCTGCTCAAACATTGCACCCTTGGCAGCAGCTCTTCTGGACAGCTACAGTACTGCTGATCTCCTGCAACTAAATAGTGTTTTCAATGAGAATGGTAGATTGCTTGATTTATGTTTTCTTAGCCATGAGGTTGCTTCTAGTTGCTCGATTTATGAGGCGCCTGAGCCACTATTTAAGCGTTGTAGGCATCATCCACCTCTGCATATATCATTAAAATTGAACCAGGCATTTTCTTTTCGCAACACTATGGATAGCATTTCATAAGACTGCTGGAAGGCTGACTTCGATGGAATGACTGCCTTTTTCGAGAGCGTAAACTGAGATGAAGAACTGCGTGATCATGACGTAAATATTTCCTCGACTATTTTTACGAATATTGTTGTTTATGCAATCGATCAGTTCGAACCGAAGAAAACTCCAGTCATACCAACTCACCCTCCATGGTCAAACCCTCGTTTGAAACGTTATAAATCATCTAAACGGGCTTCCTTGAAAAAGTTTTGCAAACTGCGAACTGACGTGTCGAGAAAGAAATACATACGCATTAACAAGCAGTACAAGCAGCTAAACAAGCAACTCTGCCTAGAACACCAGCGTCAACTACAAAATAAGCTCAAAACTAATCCTAAAAGCTTCTGGAATCACGTGAAAGATCAACGAAAGGAATCGGGTCTGCCCTCTACGATGTTCAGCGGGGATCGAGAAATGTCTAATGTGGATGGTATCGCGGATCTATTCAGATCACATTTCTGCAGTGTTTTCGTTAACGAGGAGCTCTCTGACGAACACGTTTCAGATGCAGCAAGTGAGGCTCCCATACGTTCAGTCGTTGAATCTCATCCACCTTCATCGAGAGATGACGTTCAAACAGCAGGCCTTCGCTGAAAAAAATCTTCCAGTATTGGCCCGGATGGAATTCCATCTGTGGTGATTAAAAACCCTTGAGCACACCACTAGCATTTATATTCAACCTCTCGTTGAATTCTGGAATCTTCCCTGATGGCTGGAAGAATTCTTTGTTTTTCCTGTCTTCAAGAAAGCCGATAAACAGTCAGTAATCAACTATCGAGGCATTGCGGCTCTGTGCGCAGTTTCAAAACTTTTTGAGCTGATAGTTTTGGATTATTTTAAACACACTTGCTCTAGTTACGTTGTCTCCGAACAACATGGATTTATGCAGAAGAGATCCACTGCATCAAATCTCGTGCAATACACATCTTTTATAATTCGCGAGCTTGAAAAAGGCGAACAAGTTGATGCTATCTACGCGGATCGCTTTGCTGCGTTTGATAAAATGAACCACAAGATTGCTGTTGCCAAATTAGAGCGATTAGGCTTCCATGGTCCCCTTCTTAATTGGCTTCGTTCTTACCTCACCGGTCGTCAAATGTCAGTGAAAATAGGTGACCGTATTCCTCAGTCGTTTCCGGTTTCTTCTGGTGTACCCCAAGGTAGTCATATTGGGCCGTTCGTATTTCTGCTGTATTTGAATGACATTCACTATTCAATCAGGTGTCCGAAGCTATCTTATGCGGATGATTTTAAACTGTATTTTGTCGTAAAGGATCGTAGTGATTCAGTTTTCCTTCAACAACAGCTGGATGTTTTTGTTACTTGGTGTCACAAGAATAGGATGGTATTGCTTCCAAATGTTCCATCATCAGTTTCTGCAGAAAAAAATCACCCACCTGCTTTACGTACAGCCTTCATGGTCAGACACTGAATCGGGAGACTACAGTCAAAGACTTAGGAGTCATGTTTATTTTTCGCTTTGCTAAAGATTTCAGACATTCCGTCTCGCACGCTGAGCCGATCAAGTCGCATCGGTCTCGTTGTACGACACTATCAGTTAGTTTTGAGTTTTTCCCCACGCGAGGGTTTTTTCTCGCCAAAGTTAATTGGCATAGTGTTTAGACGACTAGTGCGCGAGTGAGGAAGCCGTTAATGATATGCCGAGTGCTTTCATTACGGTCCAGCTTTAACCCAGCATCATCGCAACATCATCAGCAAAATCATCACCACTATCGGTACATCACCCCATCGATAGCAACAACGAAAGAGCGTCATATTGCCTACCGAGTCGACCGAGGCACACCAGCATCGAGGTTATTGACTCTGCAGCCGTTGGATCAAACAATTATACCTCTCCAGTCTGCTGCCGCCTCAGTGCGTTAGGTATAAATCGTGTCGTTTGTATTGTTCTCGCCAGTATAGCATCTTCCTTGTTTCCCTGGTCCAATATTAGATTGGTGTTTAATTAGGGTGATCCAAAAATCCAATTTTTTTTTTCTTGATTTTTTTTTTATTATTATTTTTGTATTACTTAGGGTGATCCAAAACTCTGTAAATAGTATATAATCATTATTTTTTTTTTTATTTTTTTTTTTTGATTTTTTTTTTTTTTGCATGTATTACTCATTAGTAGAGTGAAACTATATATATATATATTTTTTTTTTTTTTATATTATTTGAAATTACTGCAATTATTTGTAAATTTTTTTACAAAAAACACCATTGCGGCGATATTTAACCGCAATGGATGAAAATGATAAAGGCGGGGGATGGTCGCTTTCCATCTCAGACGACGAAACTCTTAATTCCACCTCACACGAAAGTCTCGAGGAAGTTGTGGAAATGGAAACCCTTGACGTTCCAGTTGACTCGCTCTCCAGCAAAAATACTGGAGCATATCCCAAGAAAAGGTATCGCCCACAACCCTCTCCCCCACCATCTCCTCCTCGTCCACCTGCACCCCCCACACCATTGCCCCCAAAAACCTCTGCGCTCCCCCGCCTAAAGGCTTACCCAGAAGCCTCGAAAGGCCCATGGGTTGTTTTTTTCCGGCCCAAACAAAAACCTTTGAACATTCCGAGGATCTCTAAGGATCTAACAACACATTTTTCGGCCGTTACCGATATTTTCAAGGTAACACCAATAAAACTGCGCGTTACCGTTGATGACCGGAAGCAGGCTAACCAAATTGTTGCGTGCGAGCTTTTTTCATTGGAATACCGAGTCTACATACCCAGTAGTGAGGTAGAAATTGAAGGAGTGGTCACCGAAGCGAGTTTGACTAGTGATGATTTCTTGGGTCCCGATTCCTTCGGAATCTTTAAAAACCGTGCTCTGCCGAAGGTGAAGATATTGGACTGCCTTCAAATGCAGTCAGTATCCGTAGTAGGCTCCAAAAAAACTTATTCCTTGTCAAACTCGTTTCGTGTGACGTTTTCGGGTTCAGCGTTACCTCACTACGTCGCTATTGGCAAGGTTCGGCTGCCTGTACGCCTGTTTGTACCTCGGGTAATGAACTGCTCGAAATGTAAACAACTTGGTCATACATCGGACTACTGCTCGAACAAACCACGCTGCGATCAGTGTGGCGAGCAACATCAAGAGGGCCCTTGCGGTGCTCCACCAAAATGCGTGTACTGCAAGGAGAGCCTGCATACCCTGACTAACTGCCCGAGGTATAAACAGCAGGGAGAAAAACTTAAGCGGTCTCTGCAAGCTCGCTCCAAGAGAACACTAGCAGAACTCTTGAAGAATACCGCTTCATCTTCTCAGACCACACCAAAAAACAGTAACACGTTCTCCATTTTGCCAGTTGATGATCTAGACTCTGACTCAGAGGGCGGTGAGGGTAGTCCGTTTGTCTTTAAAGGCAATACGAGAAAACGAGCAAAACAACACACCACCGAAAAGCCTCGTAAGGCCACTCGTACGGACCACCCTTCCACCTTGGAAAATTCAAGAGGTAACGGAAATACACCGAAACCCATTCCACCGGGTTTTAAACCTTGTAATTATGACAAGAACTTTCCGTCACTTCCAGGATCATCTAAAACCCCAGATGTCCCAGTTTTTCGGCCAGAAAATCAGCTGAATAATCAGCAAGAACATGCCCCCATGTTCACGTTTTCTGGTATTGTGGATAGCTTCTTCAGTATATTCAATATCTCTGACTCAACGAGGAGCATTATTAATTTAGTGCTGCCAATGGTGAAAACTCTTTTGAAGCAACTAGCTTCTAGGTGGTCCTTCCTTGCATCGATCATATCTTTCGATGGATAATTCTCCGAATGAGGTCGGGGATATGATCTCTGTTCTTCAGTGGAACTGTAGAAGTCTTATGCCAAAACTTGACACATTTAAATTTTTAGTTAACAACTCACTTTCTGATGCATTTGCCCTTTGTGAAACATGGCTCTCTTCAGACAACGATCTTGCTTTCCACGATTTCAACATTATTCGCCTTGACCGCGCAGATTCGTATGGAGGGGTGCTTCTGGGGATCAACAAGCTCCATTCCTTCTACAGAATCGATCTGCCTTCGGTGACAGGCATTGAAGTTGTTGCATGTCAGGTTAATATTCGAGGTAAATGCCTCAGTATTGCCTCAGTATATCTTCCACCGCGAACTGCGATTTCTCGTCAAAGTTTCTCGGATATCTGCACGGCTATGCCGGAGCCACGGTTGATCTTGGGAGATTTTAACTCTCACGGTACAGGCTGGGGGGAACTGTACGACGACAACCGCTCAACCTTGATATACGACATGTGCGACTTCTTCAAAATGACAATTCTGAACACCGGGGAAGCAACACGAGTAGCCAAACCTCCAGCAAAAATAAGCAGATTAGACCTCTCACTTTGTTCGAGTTCACTATCGTTGGATTGCTCGTGGAAAGTAATTCAAGATCCCTACGGTAGTGACCATTTGCCAATCAAAATTTCTATTACCAATGGTCCATCTTCTACTCGTTCGGTCGACATCGCGTACGATCTTACAAAAAACATTGACTGGCGAAAATTCGCGACCGCGGTTCTTGATGCCAGCCAATCGGTTGACGTACTTCCTCCGCTGGACGAGTACTCCTTTCTCGCGCGTCTTATCATCGATTCTGCGCTGCGAGCACAGACGAAACGTGTTCCTGGTATTTCCGTCCGCAAGCGACCTCCCACCCCGTGGTGGGATAAGGATTGCACCGACGCGAACAGCGAGAAGTCCGCCGCGTTTAAACGGTTCCGCAAACACGGCAAGGTCGGGGATTTCGAGCGGTACACCGACCTCGAGAAAACTTTTAAGGACTTAATTAAAGCAAAAAACGCGGTTACTGGCGTCGGTTCGTCGATGGTTTGTCGCGAGAGACTTCCATGAGAACACTCTGGAATGTCGGCAGGAGAATGCGAAACGCGTCATCACCGATTAACGAAGACAAGGAGTACTCGGACAGTTGGATATTCAGCTTCGCACGGAAAGTTTGCCCGGATTCGGTGTCGGTTCAAACCAACGTTCGTGATCGTCCGTCGGGTAATAACGAAATAGATTCCCCGTTTTCGATGGTGGAATTCTCACTTGCTCTCCTTTCATGTAACAATTCAGCTCCAGGAATGGATAGAATCAAGTTCAACTTGCTTAAAAATCTCCCAGATGTCGCGAAGAGACGCTTGTTGAACTTATTCAATCAATTTCTGGAGCACAACATTGTTCCGGATGATTGGAGGCAAGTAAGAGTTATCGCCATTCGAAAACCCGGTAAACCCGCGTCGGATTATAACTCGTACCGTCCCATCGCGATGCTGTCCTGTATACGGAAATTGTTGGAGAAAATGATTCTTTTTCGTCTAGACAAATGGGTCGAGTTGAATGGTTTACTTTCAGATACGCAATTTGGATTTCGGAGAGGCAAAGGAACGAGCGACTGTCTTGCGTTGCTTTCAACTGAAATTCAACTGGCCTATGCGCAAAAACAGCAAATGGGTTCAGTTTTCTTTGACATTAAGGGGGCTTTTGATTCTGTTTGTATCGATGTCCTTTCGGATAAACTCCACGATAGTGGGCTTTCACCAATTATGAACAACTATTTGAGCAACTTGTTGTCTGAGAAATACATGAGCTTTTCTCATGGAAACTCGACAACTTCACGAATTAGTTACATGGGTCTCCCCCAGGGTTCATGTTTAAGCCCCCTTCTTTATAATTTTTACGTTAAAGACATTGATGGTTGTCTTGATGAAAATTGCTCGCTAAGGCAGCTTGCAGATGACGGCGTTGTATCCGTTATAGGGCCAAGTGCACCGGACCTGCAAGGACCATTGCAAGATACCTTAGACAATTTGTCTACTTGGGCTATGAAGCTGGGTATCGAATTCTCTCCGGAGAAAACTGAGTTGGTTGTTTTTTCTAGGAAGCATCATCCTGCACAGTTACAGCTTCAACTAAAGGGTAGAACAATCACTCAAAGTATATCTTTCAAGTATTTAGGTGTCTGGTTCGATTCCAAAAGCACATGGGGAAAACATATTGCGTATGTGAAACAAAAATGAAAACAAAGAATCAATTTTCTTCGTACAATCACTGGAACTTGGTGGGGAGCACACCCGGAAGATCTGATCAGGTTGTACCGAACAACCATCTTGTCGGTTCTAGAGTACGGAAGCTTCTGCTTTCAATCCGCGGCGAAAACACATATCCTGAAGCTGCAACGGGTTCAATACCGTTGCCTCCGAATCGCGCTTGGCTGTATGCACTCGACGCATACGATGAGCCTCGAAGTACTCGCGAGTTTTCTCCCACTGACAGATCGTTTCGTGGAACTGTCCTTCCGGTTTCTTATCCGTTGTGAAGTAATGAACCCATTAGTAATAGAAAACTTTGAGAAGCTGCTCGACAGAAATCCTCAAACAAGATTCATGAGTCTCTATTACGAGTACATGACGCTGGAGATTGGCCCTTCTTCATTCAATTCCTCTCGTGTTTGCCTCCAAGACTTTTATAGTTCCTCTGTAAATTTTGATCTGACCATGTTGCAAGAAATCCGTGGAATACCAGATCACCATCGATCGATGGTTGTTCCCTTAATTTTTGCAAACAAGTACCACCATGTTAGTAACAATAAGAGTTTTTTCACAGATAGGTCAACTATAAACGCTTCCACTGGATTTGGAGTATTCAACGAATTTCATAGCGCCTCATATCAACTGCAAAAACCCTGTTCCGTATACGTTGCGGAACTAGCAGCCATATTTTACGCAGTAGAGCAAATTGCCTCACTACCATCTGATCACTATTTTATTTTTACTGATAGCCTTAGCTCGTTGGAGGCTATTCGATCAATGAGGCCGATGAAGCACTCCTCGTATTTCCTGACCGAAATCCGAGCAAAATTGAGTACTTTATCTAACTGCTCCTATACTATCACCTTAGTTTGGGTCCCATCTCATTGCTCAATTCCGGGTAATGAGAAAGCGGACTCGCTAGCTAAGGTGGGCGCTATGGAAGGCGATATTTTTGATCGACAAATCGCCTTTGCGGAATTTTTCTCAATTACCCGTCAGCACGTCCTCACCAACTGGCAACAAAAATGGAATGAGAGTGATCTGGGAAGATGGTTACATTCTATTCTCCCACAGGTGTCGAACAAGCCATGGTTCAAAGGATTGGACATGAGCCGTGACTTTATACGTGTCATATCAAGGCTCATGTCCAATCACTACTCGTTAGACTCGCATTTCTTCCGAATCGGGCTCGCAGGCAGCAATTTGTGCGCTTGTGGTAGTGGCTATCACGATATCGACCACGTGCTTTGGTCATGCACCCTACATTGTGTTGCTAGATCCGAGTTATCCGCATCCCTCAGGGCCCGAGGAAAACAACCTATGCGGCCCGTTAGAGACATCTTGGCGAGTCGAGATCTCGAATATTTTAATTTAATTTATGTGTTTTTAAAACGGATCGATCTGAGGATTTAGAAGTTAGTGTCATCTTGTATTCCCCCAAGTTGTTAGCTGCTCATCGGTGTACCCCCATGTTTGTCTTTTTCGTCAGTTGGTCGCTTAGTTCGAGATAAAAAGCACATTGCTCTCCAAACCTTGTGTTCTCAATCCCTACCCTGCCATCCATTTGTTACAATTTGTTACCCCTAACCTCGAGATAGCCGCGAGTAATCGGCCCCCGCTTTACTAACGTTAGTTTTAAGAAATTTTGTCATCCAAACAATGAATATCGGCTCCGCAAAGCTACGGCAAATGAGCCTGAAAAAATAAACGCATTTAAAAAAAAAAAAAAAAAAAAAAAGATTTCAGAGACACTTCGTGCTTGAAAACGCTTTATTGTTCACTAGTCCGTTCGACACTGGAATACTGTTCAGTAGTTTGGGCGCCGTTTTACAACAATGCCACGAATCGACTTGAGTCTATTCAGAGGAGATTTGTTCGCTATGCTCTTCGTTGGCTACCCTGGAGAGACCCTGTAAACCTCCCTAATTATGAAAGTCGTTGTAACTTGCTGAGCCTACAACTTCTCAGTGCTCGCCGTGACGTCGCTAAGGCTGTCTTCATCGCCGATCTCCTGCGTTCGGATATTGACTGTTGTCCACTTTTGCAACAGCTAAACATTAATATAAGACGAGACAATTTGCGAACCCACTCTTTCTTTACGATCCCGACTTCTCGCACAAACTATGGTGCAAACGAACCAATTACTAGCATGTGTTAAATTTTCAATAAATGTTATAACTTTTTATTTTATAATGTCGTATTTATTTTATAATGTTTTATCATTCTGATTAAGTAAAGATAAATGTTTCCTGATTAATTTCAAGTACATATGTATCTGTAGGATTTTATGTTATCTGTTGATACGAAAAGAAGAGGTTTTCCGCCCACTTGAGAAGGGGCAAGTTTGGTCCTTCTGAAGTGGGCTTTTCCCTCTCAAATAAATAAATAAATTAATTAATTAATCATTCAATGAGTGAATTACTTTTTTCCGGATTTGAGTGAACAGGATTCAAATATGAGTTTGATTCATTAGCCGTGTACGCCCTTCGAAAAAGTATCAAGCGCATTAGGTCCTACGTAACACTTATACTTACCATTTATAGACCCAATTTGAGTATATTGACATTTCATCTACGTAACTGTAAAGTTTTCATGTTGAAATGGTGAGTTTTACAATTTCCAGTGGTGCCTAATTAATATCCAAATAATAAGAACATCTAAACTTGCATGTTGAAAGTGAAATATCGGCTGCTAAGATACGCCATTTCACCCCATCCTGGGCTTTGGCAAAACCTTGAGGTACACACTAAGATTATTATACAAATTTCCGTAAAATTTTACCGAAATCTCAACGGCAAACAATTTCACAGTTTTCCTGTAATTATTTACAGATATCTGTGAAAAATTCACAGCTATTTGTGAAAAATAACAGGAAATCTGCGAAACTGTTTACCGAACGTTCAGCTGTTGAGATTAAGGTAAAATTTTACAGATTTCTGTAAAAATTTCTAAGTGTGTAGTTTAATCAGGCTACCAAGTCCCTGGGCTGATCTGGACCTTTACCACATTCCAAAGCCCTTTACTCACAAAGCGAAGGCTACCCACGCAAACCAACACCATCTCGGATAGGGGAAACTTCTACCTGTTGTGTTGGTTGCACCAATACAAGCGCGCACTAGCAGCAGAGTAAAAGTGGGTTGGATCATAGCATAACCTACACAATGGTAGGCCTGGTCACCGCTCGACGGTACAGAGGGTTTATAAAACCGGTGCCGGTGGTGTAGTAGTAGTCCGTCGAATGGGTAGTAAAGCCTTTGGTCCCGGCCCATGTGTGTGTTTGAATGGGTGCGATATCCTACGCAGGTGTGGAAGCTGCCCTCCTGCACTAGATTGCGGAACAGAGACCGACGTTAAATAAAGGAAAGAAGAAGGGCTTATAAACTATGGATTTTTTTCCTTTTTTTGTATTCGGTGTTTAGAATCTAGGCCAGCAGGCTAAGTGAAGTATCGTCAGTTTTTGGTAGCTTAAATTTGATTCAAAACAGAGCAGAACTTTCAGTAATGAATTCTAAATAACTCATACAAATTTCAAAATATTTCCAGAATTCACATTCCATATCATTTTGTAGCATCGAGGCTAACTCAATCCATAAAACATCCATTCACCTACTTCAATCTAATCATTATCCCTTTCCATGTAGCCTGCATGTGTCGTGTCAGCCATTACCCCTCCTTTACTATCGGCCTTGGATTGACTTGCGCTCTTACTGCCCCACCCTGCGTTGCAAAATGAAAATGATATGAAAAGATTATCCTCTTTTCACCCCATAAGCAATGCTGTAGTTATGGGTGGTCGCGGGTAGTCGTTGACTACTTAGCACTAAAACCAATAATAACTATGTTAACTTTGGATGCACCACGGCTTTGAGGTTATGAAAAACGAAGCCATATTCACCTGGAAAATCTCATCAGTGCTGATGTTGTGGATGGTCGCAAAAGGATGACTACTAAGCACTAGAACCAAGTAAAAACCAAGAAATTATCAAATGCAGTGATGCGTTGTGTTTACATCCAGGTTGACATGGAGATGGTTGACTGCACAATTAATTAACACGAATTTAATGCAATTAATTTAGGAGTTAATTTATTAAAACTTTAACTCGAACACATTCTAAAGGGTGTCCACGATTAAATTGCCACACACAAAATTGATTCGCAAAATTCGAGTTTTCATCCGATTGCCATCAAATTTTCAGGGATTGAGAAATAACTATTAAACTTCATTTTACCATTTTACTCGTATTTTATTTACAGTCCATACGCAAATGCCCGCACCTTGGCCTTAACCCCGGCCATAAGAGCTCCGGAGTGTTGGGAGGGTTGAACATTTTCGGCACGAAATTGACCTTATTGTCCGCATACCACTTCAGCACGTCCTTGGAGTAGTGGCATGAGGCCAAATCCGGCCAGAAGATTGTTGGGACGTTGTGGGCCTTCAGGAGAGGAAGCAGCCGCTTCTGGAGGCACTCTTTTATGTACACCTGTCCGTTCATCGTGTCCTGGGTCACGAAAGGTGCACTCCGCTTCCCGCACGTGCAGATGGCTTGCCAAACAAGGAATTTCTTCGCAAATTTGGACATCTTCTGAGTGCGGACATGCTCCGGAACGCTGAACTTATCCTTGGCCGTGAAAAACAGGTTGCCGGGGATCTGTTTGAAGTCGGCCTTCACATATGTTTCGTCGTCCATGATGCAGCATTCAACTTTCGTCAGCATGTTGAGGTACAACTTCCTGGCACGGGTTTTGGCGGACTTGTTCTGCTTCTCGTCGCGATTAGGGGCCTTTTGTACCTTGAACGTTCGAAGCCCAGCCTTAGTTTTGGCCTTCTGGACAAAACTTCGGCTTAGGTGCAGCTTCTTAGCCACATCCCTAACGGAGGCGTTCGGATTTCGGTTGAAGGCCCCAACTACGCGGTTGTGATTTTTGGTGTTGTACGGAATACTTTTTCCTTCACTTCTGGGCTTCCGATCGGTGGTCAACCGTTCCTCGAACCGCTTAATCACTCGCGACACCGTGGAATTCGCGATTCCCAACGTTTTAGCGATGGAACGATGCGAGAGATCCTTGTTCTCGTGATGAATGCGCAAGATTTTATCACGCACGAGCTGTTCTTTCGACTCCATTTCCGCGAGTTTTGATCACAGGACTTAAAAAACTTGCAGGATGTAAATAATGCACTATGAACTAAATCCACCCAAATTTTCATTAAATTCTACCCAACGGTTAAAAAGTTAGAGCAATTTCATAGTGTGGCAATTTCATCGTGGACGCCCTTTATGAATGAATACTGTCGAAAGTTGCATATCGGTTTTCTTCTAATTTTACTGAATAACATTTCCTGAGTTTCCAGAACTTGAAACTCAGACAATTTAGTTATTAAAATATGAAATTTTGAATAAGTTTATAATCAGAAAACATCATAAGCAATAAGAATGCAACATTGAATGCGTGATGGCTATATCGGAAATTCATTCCATAAGTTCATGGTTTGAGTGTTTTTTTTTTTAACAGTTGAAAAAACACGAAAATTGTTTTTTTAATATGTCTGTATGATATGTCACACATTTTACATAAAACCTACATACGATATTATTGGAAATAGCCTATGCTACAATATGTAACCAAAGTTTCTAATTCTGAAAAAGCGCAGAGAGTAAATTTAAGCATTACTCCTAGCAGCACACTTGTCACCAAACAATTGTGTTTACTTGTGTGCAACTTATTCTAGTCACAATCAAGTTGCAGTAACTTATTTCGATGAAAGTGTGCTGCTCGGGATATTATACAATCAAAGTTAACCGCATTATCAAAGATACCCCGTTTTACGGTAATTGTTTCTTTATGACCATCGGTCTTAAAGAAACAGCTTTACAGTCAAATCAATTAAATGCTGAAGTTTTACATTTATTTAATGTTAGTAAATCGAAGATCTCCAAACAATCAAAATCTTGAAATTTCGTATTTCAAGTACAAGTTCAAGATAATGGAAAATTTCAAAATGCCATAATTATGCCAAAAATCATACTTATTTCAAGTTTTAAATTAACTTAATGAAATAAGAAAGACGTCCAGTGAACCCCCTGTAGCTTCACATCATTGTAGGAACGTTACAGTTAGTAAAAACAGTTCCAAATCGCAACGATAAACAGAATTTGACAGCCTAAACCACGGGTTCGCCGTTTGTACTGCGAATATTTGACGAAGTTTTCATGCGTTGTTATGGACGATGAAACTTATGTCCTGGAGGAATTCAAGCAGCTTCCAGGGCTGCCTTTCTATTCTGCTATGGTCAAAAATGCTACCACTGATTATTTCAGGACGAAGAAGGCATCGAGATTTCCAAAAAAAAGTACCATATTTAATAAGCAATTTGCACATGTGGCCTAAAGAGTAAATCGTTCGTTGCCACAGGCAAAATCAACAAGGAGATTTACCAGAAAGAGTTCTTGCAGAAGCGATTGCTACCTTTCATCAAAATCCTCAAAGAAAACCCTTTGTTCTGGCCCAATTTGGTATCATGTCATTATGCTAAAACTGTGTTGAAGTGGTACGAAGCAAATCACGTGAATATTGTACCAAAAACCGCAAATTCGACAAATTGTCTAGAGTTTCATCCAATCGAGAGATATTGGGCTCTGATGTAGCGGAAGCTTTCTGGAAAGAAACAAGGAATCAAAGACATCAAGTTCAAAACATTTATTCAAATACCGAATAACTATGTTTTGACTTCGTGAATTTTTAAATCATACATTAATCGGAAAACAACAAATACAATTGAAAAATAATCCGAAATTTGTGTTTTACTTAAATTGTGACGTGTCAGGATTATAGTGGATACCGACCTTATATTGATATTGAGGTTCATGGAAGCTTACAGAAATTTTGAGAACCTAGCGAAATCCTGAAATCTTCAGCAAAGCTCCGAGATAATTTCTAGAACGCAAGGGAAGTTATATTTAAATCAGAGTATGAGTATGAGAGTATGAGTATGAGAGTATTTTTAAAATTTTAAATGATCATCATGAGAAGTTTAAGAATTTCAAAAATTGGCGAAAATCTAAAAAACTTGATTGTAGAAGCTCAAGGCAGTTCAATTAATTTAAAAAAAAAAACATGTTTCATGGGACACTGAAATTAAATACAAAAAAGGGCTTATCTTGGGAGAACGATGAGAGGACTGATACAATCAAGAAATTCCATAGATCTTCAAATAAATTAAGAAAGTTTTAGATAGTTTCATGATATACAATGAAGCATTATCACCTTGAAACTTCAAGAACACAAATATCAACTCTCATAAAACAAACTGGAAATTCACGTTTGCTGCAGTGCCGCAAACAAGGAACTCCAATTTTATGAAAGTTGCTGCAACAATGTTCGAGAATTATGTTCTGGAAAACTTGAAGTGATAGGATATATCAGTCATTTGGACTCTTCAAGGAATCCCAATAAATTAAATTTGCAGAGATTTAAAAAAAGTTCTGTGGAGCTATGAAAAAGGGGAAATGGATGCTATGTCGGCCAAAATGCCCCTAATTTGGGCCCATACATAAGTTAAGCAATTGACTGAATTTTCAATAGCGACCAAAAATATTCATAAGTACCGTCCCAATGACGCGTTCATCTAGATAAATTGATAAATAGCAGATTTTTAGCGATGGGCCCAATCTTAGATTCATAGGCCAACATGAGAGCAATTTCCCCTGTTACTAGAATTTTGTGATCCGATAGCTTCATAAGCGTCAGGAAACAATTACTATATAGGGAACCTCAGAGAAACATATAACACTTATAGGATGTCCAAAGACGTTCTGGAAAATTAGTGATTCAAGTCAAAGTTCGGTGAGCGTTTATGAAGTTTATAAAACGATTAAAAAATAAAGGCAATTTATTTAAGTTCAGCGGTTACTTATAAAAAAAAACCGAGGAATGCAGGGCAGTCTAAAGAACTTTCTGGAAATTTGAAAATCTTTTGAACAGTTTTAATAACATCAAGAAAGTCAATTTAAGGACAGTTCCATGAGATTCAGGAAAATCTCAAGAGCTTCAGTGAATATCTTTGAATCAGAAGGCGAGTTAAACATGATGATCGGTATGAGAACTTCGTTGAAAATCTTAGATCTCTATTAACAAATTGGTTTTGATTCCAGAAAAATTTAGGGAACTTAAACAAGTTTCAGAAATTTCAGGTAAGTAAAGACATTTCAGAAAAACTTTTTTAACTTCACAGAAGTCCAGAAACCTCCAAAAAATCATCGAGGATTTCATAGAGGTCCTTAGACCTTTGGGGAATATCTGAGAACTCCACGAATGTTGCATGAACATTAGGGAAATGAGGAAACCTTTCAAAGACGTTTCGCAATCTCCAATAAACTGAAACTCCAGGAATTTCCATGAATTTCAGAAAATTCGCGGGGTATTTTTTTTTTCTTAAATTTTATTTATTTGTCAAGGATCAATTGCGTTAGCTTTGCGGAGCCGTAATTCAATATCTATATTAACAGTATTTTGTATGACTAAAGTTAGTAGAATGGGGACCGATTACTCGCGGATTACTCGAGGTTAAGGACTACAATTTTTAAACAGGTTGAACGTGGACTTGAGAGGAGGTACATGGGGGTGACTTGTCGGTTTAATCTCCGTCACCGTTGCATCGGTAAATAAACGTAGAGGAAGCACTGCAGTGGTGTGCAAGTTCTCTGAACCTCGAAAGGTGAAGGGACGGTTGATAGGACAGCTGAAATGAAACACAAAAAGGGCCTATCTTGGGAGAACGATGAGAGGACTGACACTATTTGCAGGAAATCATAAACATAATTAGGAATTAGAGATATATCATAAATTTAAAACAATTGTTTGTGGGAACTTAAGCGAATTGTTGAAAAACAACGAGCATCCTAGAACGCTAGAAAAAATTCTGAAACTTCTCTGCCGTGAGCTGAGAAAGTGACCTTCATTTTTCACTTTTCATCGCATTCGCGTTCTGCAAGCTATATAACTGAAAGATTTCCATCATCGTTCATATTTTTAGCTTTGTTCAGCTCATATTCAACAGGTCCAGTAATAATTTTAATATTTGTATAGCAATCATTGCGAGGTTACACAAAAGCATGTTTCCTGAATAATTCAGTAAATGGATTAACGTCACATTGCCACCTCACGATAGTGCAGAGAAAATCTATGATCATTCAGAAAATAGTGGAATTTTACGAAAGTCCAAAAAAGGTCAAAGAATTATGAAATTTTTTGCAGACAAGTATTGTGAGCATCAAACTATAAAAGATCTTAAAGAAATTTTAATTAACTTCATGGTAATATTGGGTACTTTAAATTAATTCTGGAGACCTCAGAATAGTTCAAGGGATTTTTTTCTGTAAATTCACATGGAGTTCACTTATATTCTTTCGAAGTTCCCATGGAATTATTCTAGAAATTCTATAAATTTACAGAAATTTTCCTCAGAATTTGCATAGAACGCTTGAATTCTCTAAGAATATCACCAGAATATCTGTAGAATACTTCTCCCAATTCCCTTGAAATAGTCCTCAAGATGTTGGAATTATCCTACGAATTCGAATTTCTTTAAATTTTCCTCGGAATTTCCTTGATATTCTTCACAGTCAGAAACCTTTCGGAATACAGCAATGGCCCGATTTTGTCAGCCCCCTTTTTGAAAATATTTTCTAATGTTTTACGATATGTGCTTTTTCAGTGTTCCTATTGCACCAAATTATACCTTAAACATCCATCTTGAAGCTGAATGAGAAAGGTCTAGAAAAACGGTTATGTGAAATTATTGAAAGATAAAAGTCTGATACGCGGAGGGGTGACAAAGCCGGGCCATTACTGTAATTCTCAGAACATTAATTGAATTCATTTCATCCCTTTGAAATCTTTCTGAAATCTTGGACGGTGGATACATTCAATTATTCCTAATGTTTCTTCGAGAGCGTGGTTTGAAGGCTTGGGTATAAGCCGTGACTTCATTCGCGTAATGAGAAGACTTATATCCAACAACTACTCGCTAGATGCGCATCTCCATAGAATAAACCTCGTAGACAGCAACATCTGTCTGTGTGGAAACGGTTACGATGACATCGATCACGCAATTTGGATTTTTTTTGTTTTCTTTATTTAAGAGATTTTCAGCCGTAGGCTGGTTCATCTTCAAATTTGGAAAAGTATGGATGATGACGCCACCAGAGAGCGACTTTTGAATTCCCTCGAGTCCCAAGAAAGACAACCCTATGTTCCTATCAGAGACGTGTTAGAAATCCGCGATCTCTGCTATATACAGTAAATTTACGTGTTTCTGCAAATGTCTAGTACAAGAATTTAATTCCTTTGTCTTTTGTCTCTCTTTATAAGTATTTATTTGACTTGTCCCACCGTCTCGATGAGTCTCATAGTTGCCCACTGGTCACCATAGCCGGTCAAACTCCAGACAAATCTAGAACCGCACTGCCATTCATACTGCCGACAACACTCTGATGAGACAACGAAACCTCACACCCAAGCTCCTCCCCTGATCCTATCATTCGACAATGTACCCCTCTAACCTCGGGTAAGCCGCGAGTGTTCAGCCTAACTCCTAATAGACATAGAAAAAAATTGTTAAAAATTATGAATAATGAATTATCGGCTCCGTAAAGCTAACGCGATTGAGCCTTATAAATACACTCGATAAATAAAAAGAATTCCCTTTGAAATTAACTCCTTCCTTTGTAATTCTACTCACATTGATAGTTTCCTGCGAATTCATTTGCAGTTCTCCTTTCAAATTCCTTCGATTTCCCCTCAAAATATGTTTGGTAAACATTCATGGAATTATTTTCTGAATTCCTTTGAAGTTCTCCTGAAGTTATTCTCAGATTCAGTTATAATCCTCCATTTAGCATAAGTGTTCTCCTAAAATTTCCAAGGATTCATGTTCCGGATTAATTTATCCCCACAAATTTTCTGAAATTATCTTCAGATTGCTCTTGGATGTTTCCTTTAGGGTTCCCATGAGTTCTGCTCAGAAATAGCATGGAACAATACTCATAATCCTCATGGTTCATAAAAATAAACTTTTAATTTTTGTTTTTCTCAAAGATTTTTATTTAACTAATCCTTCAAAAGTTTTTAAAACTGTGCAGGGGATGTTACTCCAGTTTTTTTAATTAGGTCTTGAAATATAATTACTTAGAGTCCAGAATAACAAAAACATGTTCAAGTTTAAAATTTGTGGAAAATATGCCTGTTCCAGAACCAGAAAAAATACAAGCCTCTGAATTTAAAAAAAAATTATATGAATTTGTCACTGCGGATCTATTAAGCTCAATTACTGAATCAAAATTATGAGGAAAATAAAATGTTTGCATTATAAAAATGCACTGCATTCTCAAAAGTATCCGTAGTAAGAGAATTTTAAATTTTTTCTGTGCAATGATGACTTTCCCTGAAAATTCTGCTGAAGTAAACATTATTGGTCCAAATTTCAGCTTAAAATATCAAGCTGGTTGGTTTCGCCACAATTAACTTTTTGAAATTCATGTTATTTTTTTTTTTCAGTTCTAATAAAAAACTGATAGACAATTTTTCATGAATAAGTTGATATACTAATTTTTAACAAATTTATCCCAAATAGTTGTACTTCAACACATACAAACTCATCCGATATATGTATATGTGAGGGAAAAGAGCTCCAAACTAGCCAGGCATATTAAAAAAAAAAACTATTAATCGTCTACACACGCCCAGCAAATCAGTAAGGCCAGAATCTATCAACCTATTCAGTCGAACCGTTGCAACATTGCCGTGTCGCTCATCCAAACCGTTAATCATCAACCATCCATCAAAGGCATTGCGCATTGCAGGGAACCATCTTCCAGTTGTTGTTGTCGTTGCTGTTGTTGATGCTAGTTACCAACCACAATCCTCCAAAACTATAATGGATCTTTCGTTTGTTCCTCTCGTATCTAAGCCGATGATGCCCCCAAGGGTCAAATTGCGCCATTTGAGAGTTGGCAGTTTTTCATCGCTCTTGCTGTGTGTAAAAAAGCGCCTCCAGAAGAAGAGGCAAGAATTGCAATCAATAGCCACCTCTGTAGCATGCGCCGACCACAACAGCGACGGCGGCGATGTCTCAATCGCACCTTCTGCTTCTTCTTGTTACTTATTCTTCCTCTTATTTTCGATTGCAACCCCTGCAGCATCTTTCGTCTTACGAAAGGTTCTTTCCGTTCGCCTTCGCTGATGGCTGATGGCTCTTGGAAAACGAACATTCTTGCACAACTTTTCAGAATCATTTAAAGAAACGGAGAGGGTGGGGGGTAGAAGACCTAGAACCGCTTAGAATGGTTCTATTGTTCGCCAGCCGAGAGAAGGGTTCTTGGTGATATTTATCAGCCGTTCTAAGATCTTTCCGCGCATAATGATGCGATTGTGCTCTTGTGGCTTAATGAAAGAACAACAACAACAACGACAAGCGAAAAGGAACACACCGATAGAACGATGGATGTTAGGCGTAGATTGCAGTCGGTGCAGTGAATGCACAGAATTCAATTTATCATTATTGATTGTTTCGCAATCATAATGAGCCACGAGCACGAATGCTGCGCGAGTGTGGGGCCAATTTTCTTCCAACAACCCCACGACGACGACGACGACGACGACGACGACGATTCGTACAAGAAGTGGATAATAATGAGGCGTAAATAATCAGATGTGACCTGAGGGGATTCGTGTGGCAGCGGGCAATTGTTGAATGGCCAATTTGCAGGGAAGAAGCTTGTTTGAGCGATGGTTGGTTGGTTGTTTGGTGGTGCAATATGGCAATTTAGGTGCAATCTTATTAGATTGGGCTCGCTGAGTGACGGTTGGCGTGGACTTTCGGAGGATGGATTCAGATTGCAAAAATTTGGAAAAAATTGCAACGATTAGAACAAATGCCGTTTTGAAAAAGGATTACAAACATGCTTCGCTTACGATGTGGACATTATTGGAAGAACGTTTTAGTCTTGGGCAGTTTATCGAAACAAATATATCAGGTCCTCAATCCAACCTGATCGATGATTAGTAATTGATTACCCATGTTATCATTAAATATTGAGCTAGCTTTATGTTCCCATCGTGCATGCTTATTTTTGCACCGTAAAAGCATTTGTAAACATGCTACAAATAAGAATAATTATAATCAATACAGCTTCAATTCCTTTGGTAAGATATTTAGCAAATATTGCATTAAATAAGCCCGATGACTGGTATTGTACTATCTTTAGTTGACTACCAAATTGATTACTTAATGGTCCTGGCTGAAATATTCCATGGAGTGCAACATAACAAGCCCAAGTGAATATTACAATTCCAACGTTTCAGCTGGCTACTGGGGTCAGTAAGCAACTGTCCAGTCGCATTGTTCATAGACATCTTTGGATTCAACCTTGCTCCAATCAGACGTCATGATATATCGCAGAGGAGGTGGATATCGCCGGTTGTTGCGGCATTCTCTCCTTCGTCGGTCAGGGAGTCCAAACACACTCATTTGTCCCGTCTGCAATTGCGGTTTACTTCCTTCTCTAGAGCCGACTACCGTTGACAGGCTTCATTGTTGGCTCCTCTGGTTCTCACTCGCTCTATCGCGGTTTTTACTTCTCTACGCTCAACAATATTCTGACAGGTTTAATCCACGATACACTCTTTTCGCTCACCTAATGTAATATTCACAATAGGCAATATAATTTCTATATTGATTTGATGTGTCGCACTCATTGGTCTGGAATGATTTACAGGGAACAACTTTTTCATACAAGCGATCATATGGAAAACAATTAATTTCGACTTCCCCAATCAAGCCTTGAATCAGATCCCGGAAGGTGGCAGTAATCATCAGAGTCATATTATATTGGCATCGTAATAATATTCAATTGGATTTGCTGTGGTAATTTAACGTGTCACACTCAACCCAAGTAGCACATTTCCATCTAGAAAAGTTGAAGCAGCCTGATTATGACTGAAATAAGTTGAATAGAAGTTGCCACGAACGATTTGTACTAGGGTATGGAGTATTTTAGTCATGACCATAAGTCCAAAATGACTTCTGTTAAACTCTGGAACAGATCCCGGAAGATGCAAGTGTCCTCAGCATCATGTTTGATTGGAATTTTAATATTTACTTGACTTTGTTGTAGTGGGTTGGAGTACCACACTCTATGGAATGTTTTAGCCAGGATCATAAGTCCAGAATGACTTCCAGAGAACCTGTATCAGATCCAAATTTCCGGAATATTTTAGCAAGACACGTATTTTTCCTCTGTTCGGGACCTAACACCGACCAGTAATTTGATCTATTGTAGTATATCCCGTGCCCTTAGTTTAGTGCATGTCCTATAACTCCATCACTATTGAGAGATGATGAAGTATTCGATTTTTTGCATTTATCGCAAGGATCCGACTATAATTGAAAAGCCTCACTGTTTCTTCACAGCAAAACATAAATTTTAATATTACATCCAAGAAGTGCACTTCAATCATGTCGAAAAGCTCATGTAATTTTTATGGCCAAAAAAATAAACTTAATGCAGTAAAAGCAGCATAATGTCAGTTCATGCACTGTCATTACGATAATTTTGTCCTTTTTGGAAAGTAATATTACAACATATTTTTGACACAATTGAAGTTCATCCACTTGAAGTGATATCAAAATTATGTTTTTGTTGTGTACCCTTCGGAGTGTTGAAACACCCTCCAAAGCTCTCGTTTGTCAGTCAAAATTGGATTCCTTAGCAACAAAATTAAGGTATGACACCGATAATGACCATGCATCAGAACCCTAGTCTTAACCACTTCAAACTAGGGAACAACGAATAGAAGATTAGGAATCACATAGATGAAGACTAACTAACTCATTTTGTTATTGTTTCAAGATCATCCTCGATACACAAAGCCGAGTTTTGTCACTATCAATAAGGCGTAAAAAGCAACAAGGACTACGATGTGTTCCTTTGATTACTGAAAAATCATGTTCCCCTAATTTTAAGTAGTCAGGACTAGGAATCGGTGGTAGATCTTACATCCCGTAACGTACCACGAAAAGGTGATTTACCCACATTACGGGGTAGCTAGGACCGTTAGTTTATAATTACTTCCGGAGCACCAGGGTCAGATCCTGGATGGTGGCTACTGTCCTCAGATTTATGTTTTGTTTGCATTATAATATTCACCTCGGTTGACCATGCATGATTTTACGTACCACGCGATATAGTAGCTTCGAATGTACCATTCTTTGTCATAATCCAGAATTTACGGAACCAGATACTGGAGGCATTGGAACAGATGCAAATGTGTCTATATGACTATGAAATTATCTGAAATAATCGTTCATTACCATATCCTATGATTTGATATGCAGTATGATTCATTTGCCTCAAATATGACTATGGCCTAAAGAACTGGGTTTCATGATCGCAGGAACCGATGTCAATGTGGCCATGTGTCACAGGATTCATCTCAAACTGTTTCCATTAGGTATATCTACTTTTTGTCGTGATTGGAACCACCACATGATATGGTTTTCATGAATATGATTATACTTTACCGTATCGTATTGCGGAATCTATCAAATGGAATTCCGGAATCCCGGAACCGATGTCAATGTGACCATATACCAAAGGAATCACCACAAATAATTTTGATTGACCTTATCTTATCATGCTAACATGATTTTAAAACCAAATGATTATTACACCGCTAATGTTACTGTGGGGTATAAAACCATATTCCACGGATTTCCCGGAACCGATGCCAATGTGCCCATATGTCATCAAATAAACTGCAACCTTATTTCATTGAGCATAGCTTATCATTTTGGCATAATATGATATCATAACCTCAATTATATTCTAACAAACCGTTTGCCGGAATTCACAGATCCGCAATCCAGAACCGGTGCCAAACTGGCCAAAATCATCTCAAATCATCTTCATTCACTTGATTCTACCTATTTGACATGATTTGACATGCCACAAGATACTTTTGCCTGAGATATTACTATGTCCTACAGAACCGATCTCCGGAACTCCCGGAACCGATAATATCGTAGCCAAACGTTTTGGAAATATCTAAGTTCAGTCTTACTAATCATACTTCATCTAACTGACATCATTTGTTACACTAGACAACCGATTTAAAACATTTGGTTAAACAGGTTGAAAAAGTACAAAAACACAGACATATTTACATCTCTCAAGAACGAGGAGAATTCTAAGGGGGCGGTACCTGCGACAAAAAGTTAGTTCAACTATTCCCCTTGAATAAAAATTCAAGTTTATGAAAATCGTATGACCCATTGCTGAGAACGAGTTTGTTGAAAAAAATTCGTTCGTCCTGGTACTTTAAGGGTTTATTGAAAATTAGAGGTTCCAATTAATGAATTTCAGCTAACGGCGCCAGTGGTGTAGTGGTAAGCGTGATTACCTCTCACCCCAGCAGGCCTGGGTTCAATCCCAGTCGGCGCCGCCGGGATGTTCTGAGGCATAACATCTCTGATCACGCCTTCCTTCGGATGGGAAGTAAATCCGTTGGTCCCCGGTTCATGAGTTGATGGGTCGATAGGTAGGGTCCAGGTGTGGGAGCTGCCTTCCTGGCACGTCGGTAGCATTGGTGCTCAGCACGGAAAAAACAAACCAAAGGAATATTGAATTTTAAAGTCAGAACAAAAGCTCGTATACAGGTTCTCCACCTGTTCAATATGTTGATAGTGAGCATCATGCACACTTAAATATAATACTGGAGCTCGACAGAACATATTACCAAGCTAACACGGCATTTGCATGATTTCCTGAAAATTCAGCTAAAAAGCAACTTCAACTGAGTTTCAGCCCCAAAATTCGGCAACACTGAATGCCGAGCACCAGCGCAAACAATGTTTTCGCTGATCTTGGTAATCTCATGTGCCGAGATTCCTTTTCATCATTAATTGTTTAACGAAATTCGGCCTTTCAACTGTCATCCGCATGTTTCTTCGGACACAAAAAAAAAGTGCGAGTTTTCTTTAAAAAAATGCGATGAGATCGGTTAATTTGTGCATGTAAATGTCGATCCATATTAAGGAATACTTCAACAGAAAGATAGTTTGTATTATTCCGTATGTTAAATAGATTTATCTATTCCTGGTTCATATCAAAATTTATGGTTTTCAGCTGGATATGGATACACATCACAGATACCACACTACTCATCGGCTCAGTGGAACTTTTGGAGTGTTAGAAGTTGATGTCATGTTTGTTAAGCTCTATTTTTCATTCGTTTTAATTATCGTTTGAATTGACAGTGAACACTGGCCAAATGCTTTTGATACTGCAGATTTTAATAGAATGGAAATTAACTTGCGCTTGCTTGAGCTTGATTGACCACCCACGGTTGCTACTCTGTTATTGCCAGATCAGCTGTAATTACATAGAGAACCAATAGACGTTGCTTGGGACTAGCAATCATCCTCAATGTGTAAAAACTGGTGATCTTAAATTAGGCAGTACTAGCGCCGGCCGCGCCCGAACACAGGTCAAGAAAGGAATGGGAAGGATTGTGTTGACATGACACTCGCTTTGATGGAAGCCGAGAACACCTCTGCACTTCCACGAGGAATCACTGGGATGTTGGATAAGAGGGTTGGGTTTGCAGCAGGGTTCGTTTTGGTAAACGATAAGCTGAATTGATGTCCTAACGATCATATAACGCGAAAGAGCTTGGGACTAAACCCACGGTATTCTGCTCAGTAAGCAAAAACGTTTGCCACTAGGCAGACGAGCACCTTTTTAATCACCGAGTTGCTGTTATTACCATGTAGTCATATTAACAAATAAAACGATTGACGAATCTTGAATGTGGATGGGCCTGAGATTAGACTCATGATGTTCTGCTCAGTAAGCAAAAACGGTTGCTCTAAGGCCACCGAGCCCCTCATATCACATAATACCGTTGCTCAAATTTTTGTATCCATTCAAACCCGGAACCAACGACATCAACGAGTTTCGCAAAATACACGATACACAAGCGATTTTACCATAAATCTCTTTGATATGTAAGGACCTGGGACCGCGTTTTTCTGCTCAGTAAGCAGGCCACTGTAACCAACGATCTTTCAAATCAGAAAACTAAAAACTACGAAAAAGTACTTAGGCCTTCATTAAGTTCCACTTTCACGCGACGTACAATGTTTCATTTTGCTCTTTACGTATTGTTCAGGCTAGGCCCTTTTCAAAAGTTACGCGAGAAATACGCACAATCGTCGCCTACCTCGCAAAACTGGTTTCAAACGACAACAAAGGCATAAGCAACGATGGATTGTTGAACTTTGCTGGCTCCGGTGGTGTAGTGCACAGCAAAAAATATATAATATCGATCAACGTAATTCAAGCTGATGTATGAAATAATGATGTAATTCTAATTTTGTAATTTATCAGCACACACCCTGGTCGACCACTGTAAGCCAATCTGCCGTTCAGCGTTATCGGTTTTTGTTTCTGGATCTTTAGTTGCCTCTGTGATATACTTACTTGCGGCATAAAGGGCGAACACGAAATTATTGCGACACCGAAAATGTCATGCCAATTTTCTTATAATTTTTAGAATCAAACCAAAATTTTAGGGTAGTTTTATACATATATTTACTTCAAAAATCAAAAGAAAAGTTAATCGATGGAGCCTTGAGTGTAAAATTGAACGCATTTTCGCTTGATGCCCTCCATCAAAGTCTTTACAGTGTCATCCGGTACCAGTTTCTCAGTTTTTTTCCATTTTCTTAACATGTCCTTCTCGTCTTTGACTGTCTTCTTGCTCTTCCGAAGTTCCCGCTTCATTATTGCCCAGTACTGCTCCACCGGGCGCAGCTCCGGACAGTTTGGCGGATTCATGTCCTTTGGAACAAAATGGACAGAATTGGCCTCATACCACTCCAGGACACTTTTAGAATAGTGGCATGATGCCAAATCTGGCCAAAATAGCGGAGCTTCGTCGTGCTGCTGCAAGAACGGCAAAAGGCGCTTCTCGCCTCGTAGATCTCGCCATTTACTGTGCCCTTTGTCACGAAAGGCTCACTCCTCAGTCCGCAAGAGCAGATGGCCTGCCAAATGAGATATTTGGAGGTGTACTTCGACATTTTCTTCTTCTTAAATTTGTCGTCCACATCGAACATGCTCTTGCCGGTGAAAAACTCCAACCCCGGAATTTGCTTAAAATCGGCTTTTATATACGTTTCGTCGTCCATCACACAGCAGCCATATTTTGTCAGCATCTTCTCGTAGAGCTTCCGTGCCCGAGTTTTAGCCGTCGATTGTTGCCGCTCATCGCGGTTTGGGAAGTTCTGTACCTTGTATGTATGTAGTCCAGCTCTCTTCTTTGCATTCTGGACGTAGCTCTGCGACATGCCGATCTGTTTAGCCAAATCACGGCTTGAGACGTTGGGATTTGCTTTAATCTACCGCTTCACCTTTCCCTCCGTCTTTTTGTTCTCCGGTCCCGGTTTTCTTCCAGCTCCTTTGCCGTGGTCCAACGTCAACCACTCCTGGAACCGCTTCAACACTCTGGAGACGGTTGAATGGTGAATGTTCAACATTTTTCCCAACTGCCGGTGCGACAGGTCAGGAAATTCCAGGTGTTTGGAAAGAATTTGTTCTCTCAACTCGCGTTGGTTCACCTCCATTTTCGTTGAATCGAAAAACACGACTTCGAGTTTGACAGCATGTACACAATACACATCAATGAGAAAGTGTGCAAAATTTGGTTGATTTTTACCCAATGGTAAAAAAGTTATGCCCTGTTGAATGTGTCGCAATAATTTCGTGTTCGCCCTTTACTATTTTGGGAGTGTATATGAGCGTGTCCCATGTACGGTAGCTCATCTCTCATCGTGATGGTGGGACATAGTCGACAAATTAGAGATAAAACAAGGAGTTATTAGTATTAGTTATATGTAAACAAACAAAACAAAAGAAGAGAAGAGGAAAGAAGAGCAGAAAAATAAAAAGGGGATAAAATAGATAACAAAAAAAAAAGAAACGTAGGCAGATTATTAGAAAAGGCATTATCGGAGACCTCAATCAAATGTCACTCCCACCGAGATCTCAGCGAAACCCTCCCCGCCGAGACCCGCACAGCCGAGCTCGGTAGAAAAAACTAAGTGCGTAGATAGATTAGTAGGAAAATAAATAAAACTACTTTATGACTCAAAGTGCAATGAATGAGCGTTAGTTTCGGGATCATTTCAGTGTTAGAGTTATGTTAGTTTTGATCCGTAATCAGCCCTGCCGACCCCTCCAACATTAGTTACAGGCAGTGGTGGTTAGATAATGCGGTACTGTAACTACTACTATTTTAGAGGTATGATTCGTCAAGTTTATACAACTCAATGTTTCAATTGAGGCAAACTGTCTATCTTACAATTACAAAAGCAAACCTAAATTTACAATTATATGCAAATTCAAAATGAAACTTGACAAATCATCGTCAATCCCCTTATTCCAGGGCAGGGCCTGACGATTTGAATCTAATTTTGATCAGTGAACGGGCGCCATATGGTACATTTTCTCACCATGAACCTATCATTTCCAGCCTACCTGAACTATTTAATAAAAGGAAGCCATAACAAAGGTTACGCTCCCCCTAAGCGGGCCCTCCGCATCCTGTCTCTGTCTTATCTCAAATACAAAATGCCAATGGTATGAATGTATCTATATATAACTTGGAAATGACGTACAATCAAATAAACCCGTAACCCACTCACTTGGTCAGGCTTCCGAATCGTCCAGTGGGCAGTGCGCTCTACACTCCAAGTTCCCTTTTTTTTTCAAATTTACCGCAAATTTGATATTTTACCCATTGAGTGTTGATTAGTCACAATGAAACATTGTGACAGAAGTTGAGGTTACTAGTGTATTAAATAATCTAGGTCCTATTTAGGATTATATCTGAAAAATCCAAATCTGGCCAACGCTCACCCTAAACCTAAACCTGTTCTAATCCACCTGAAATGACTAACGAATGGAAGACTTTGACTACCCAGCCATGCAATAGTCTCATTCCGTGCCTTATGGCAACTTGATGATTCTATTGCGCTCATCTGCTTGCACCACCCAGGGGAGACTTGGTCCTGTACCCAATGCTTAACTTATCTCCTTTCCACTCAGCTACTCGCAATTTCTTGTGATATAGTGGGCGGAATATTATTATATGAGACAATTCAATGCAGACGTCTTTCCAAATTTGGCAGATCGACAGGTAATCGGTGAGTTACCACGATAGTTGCTATTCAACAACTCGACAACGTCCCATCGTCAACGCCTGCTATGAGAATTTCCCATTGCAGACGCCAACGAAATGACGTCATCGAGCTATCGATCAACTACCCTGGTTATCGCCTGGTACCTTATAGCACGATGCTAGGAGGCGAACCGGAAGAATCGATGAGCTACCTCCCCCTTTAAATAGAATGGAAATTAATTGCATAAATTCCGAAAAAAAATATTGAATTTAATTTTTAATTTGTATAAATTTTATAAAATTAAGCTGAAATCTCTGTAAGCTCATTTTTGATTGTTTACATTTTATGCCGAGATTTCAGTTCGACCATGCTGAAATTTTCAGCTAAACGCACCAGCTGTCATTTTTCCTAAACCGATATTACAAGCAATACTTCATTTGCCGAGATCATTACCGAGCACTCGGCTGTGAGCAGTTCCACACAGATTCTCAAATCGTTTCGGATCGACCTTTTACGATTATGATGAAACTTTGCACAGTTGTTTGTTTTTGCCCAACATGCCATTTTACATGTATGGCTCCCTAGTTTTGCACACGACTAACACTAGAAAAGGGCTTATGCAAAAATGATACGCATCAATAGAAAAATATATATCTCGTGAACGATTTGTTTGGTCGAGATGGTGTCTTGAAAGAAGTTGCGGGCAAGTATTGTGCCTTCCAAGAAAAAATATGCACTGTAAAAAAATATATTTTTTTTACAAAAAAAATCGCAATTATAAAAAAAGATAATTACTCCATTTGCATAATATTTTTTACATTATTTTTTTTATATTTATTTTGTAGTTTAGATAAAGTAATACCAACTGACACTGTGCATTTGCTGGGCAAATCATAAACAAAAAAGTTATGAATTATTGAAAAAATAGTAATTTTCCAAAATACCACCTACAGTTATCGAATATCTTTAAAATAGTGTTAATATTAAAACAATTTAAATTTACAACAAAAAAGCACTTAATGCTTAAATTTCCCACAGTTGTTGTTTTCGAGATACTCGTAGGGTAAAATTCACTTATCGCATATTTTAAGAAATTTTCGCCCTTATGAGATGTTTACTCAAATTGTAAATCTTAAAAAAAAATTATATATATTTTGTAGCTTAGGTAAAGAAATACCTTTTGATACTGTGTATTTGCTGGGCAAATCATAATTAATAAGTTATGAATTATTGAAAAAATAAGTATTTTCCAAAATACTACCGATAGTTATCGAATATCTTTGAAATAGTGTCAAAAAATTTTTTTTTTACCATAATCACTTATACGCTCTTGGCCCAAGAGTCTTGGGTCATTCGTGACTTGTCCGGGGGTGAGATTTGAACTCGTGACTTTGGCGTGAGAGGTATGGATGCTAGCCACTACGCCGGGGTTAATATTAAAACACATTAAATTTACAACAAAAAAGCTTATAATGCTTAAATTACCCAAAGTTGTTGAACAGCAAAGTTTATGGAAGTAAATTGGGCTTTTATTAAAAATACTTTCAAGATTGAACACTCACGAATAACATCTCAAAAGGGTGAAAATTGCTCAAATTATGTAACAAGTGAATTTTAAACTACGAGTATTTCGAAAATAACAACTATGAGCAATGAAAAACAAAAAAAAATCTTTTGTGAAGAATATGTAATAAAGGATGAACTTGGAATGTTAATCTAATTGCATATATAGATGTACTAGGTATGTTTTACAGTCATTTCACCAACAGAATAACATCAACATATCGTGAGCGATTTTTTTTTCTAAAATTTGAAGCTCTCTGGGAAGTGGTAGTAAACGGGTAAAAAATTAACGGAATTGGGCTTTTTTTTAATTAATTGTAGTTTGCTTAACAATTACTTCCCAGAAAAAAAGTGATCGTAAAAGTCCATGTTGTTGTTATATGGGAGGGGAGTGTATGTTTTGCATAAATAACTTTTCCGCGTTCCGTATTGCCCCCCTCCCCTCCATCACCCAGTGTAGGTAATTGACCATACATTTTTTTTCTTTAATTTGTATGATCTGGTAAAAATTGCCACCCCCCCCTTTAAACAGCCTACGTAGTTAATTAACAGCCCCTTAATTGAACGGGACCCAAGTCTCCTTCCACCCCATCGCTGGTTGTCAAGGTGATTACGCCGTGATCCACCTTTATCCGCTGACTTGCTCCTGCTTACTGCAGGACCCAGTGCCACGCCGTCCAAAGCGGTAATAAGCAAAGGCACGCCAGCAGCGCTGTTTTATATTTTCAGTTACAAGCTGAATGATGTGCAACCAAGTGGTACTCGATTATGACGACTGGGTTTGGGAAAATTTTTAATATCATGACCACAGTGAAAAAACTATCATTTGTACATTTTAAAAAAGTTTTTTATGGAAAATTGAAAAAAAAAACAAATATTTCAGCAGATTTGTGTTGTAATATCCTATCGATAAGCGTACTTGGATTGTAATTTCATCTATAAATGACAAAGTTACACGCGATCAAAACCTAACACTATTTCATCACACACATTTTATTTTACCCCAGTATAGTCGACAAAGACGTAGTTTTACGTCAAAAAATAAAAAGTAAACTCTTTTTTTTTTCCTTGATTTGTTTTCCGCCGATTTTGTTTTCCGTGCTGAGCACCAATGCTACCAACGCCAGAGACGCAGCTCCCACACCTGGACCCTACCTATCGACCCATCAACTCATGAACCGGGGACCAACGGCCTTACTTCCCTTCCGAAGTAAGGCGTGATAAGAGATGTTATGCCTCAGAACATCCCGGCGGCGCCGACTGGGATTGAACCCAGGCCTGCTGGGGTGAGAGGTAATCACGCTTACCACTACACCACCGGCGCCGCTAAACAGTACACTTAATATGATACATATTGATGCAGAACACTAAAGACTTCATAGCTACTGATTTTAATACTGAACTTTTGTCAATTTCGTACAATTTAAACACATTTTTAAGCGATTAATTTGCCCCCAGATTACGGTACTTTGAATATCCATAACTCATGAACCAAATGTCGTAGAAAAAAAAAACTCTATTAGTGAAGTGATAAGGAAATAATCTCAGCAATACAAAAACTATAATTCTGTGAAATTTTGTCCATTAAATTGTTCACGGTGGACGTAGATTACAAAGGAAAACTGAGTGATTAATTTTTTGAGTAAATTTTCTCGTATTTTAAAATTTTGTATCGAAAATTTCAAAGCAGCATCCTACAATTTTTAATTATTAAAAAAAAAATAAAGGTAGGCTACGCGCCATTCTAAGACAATAATAAATTACTAATACGAGTGACATTTACTAAAATTCGAACAGATTTTTGCTCAGTCTGTGGCTAACCGTATTTTTCTGAAATTGAGTAAACGGAATTTAAAGTTAACTCAGATTCTAAGACCGTGCAGAATTTTATAGAATATCAAGCTGGGCACCGAACGTTCATATTTGCATCCCCTGCATTTGAACCACCAACGAATAATCACAAGAAAACATGGCAGGCAATTCGCTTCATGCTGAGTAGCCAAAATTGCTAAATTGCCTGCATGCTTCAAATCTCATTAAACGAGTACCAAGCCGAACTGAAAAGTGAGCTAACAGATTGTAAATATATCCCAAAACAATTTCATTGTCGTCACAAAAAACTCCGTTACCATCGGCTTTCAGTTGGAGTTTGAGCCTCTTCCCCCATGCTGAAGGAGATCACCCAAATGGCAATAAGCGGAAAGCATAATAAAACACATTAGGTCGGTGGATGCTGATGATGATAATGATTAAAGAGAATTACATTGATGGGAGCGGATGAGCGCGGCATGATTCTTCTCGGAAGAACACTTTACGGTATTTAATTAATTGCGCACCCATAATCAAGAATCGGATTGATAGTGGGAATAAAAGGAAGCGAGAAGTGTTTTTTTTTTTCTTTTCGTCGACCAACACGAACGCTGGCGCGAAGGAAGGAAAATGGAAATTTAAGATGCGGTGAAATCGCAATTTTTCCCTCTTTGAGCTCCGTTCGTTTAATTACTTCATCAGGTTGCGTTGCGATGCGAATGAAACTGCTTCCCGTTGGTGGTTGTGCGTGGCGGTGGAATATAGAACAATAACATCCCGTGAACTCCGAGTATGAGGCAATGTGTGCCATCGGAGGTTTTGAAAAGATTTTTGCAAGCAATTGTTGAAAGCACACGTCTAATTTGATTTTCTTTTTTATTCTCTTTACAGGTAAGCAAACATTAGCTATGAGCCACGGTCAATGATAAGTGAGTATAATAACCTAAGGATAGAAGTTCATCAAGATGCAAAAATATTGGTGGTAACAGGGCAACATCCTGCTTCAACATTTACATTTGCACCTCAGACTGGGTATTGCATAACCACCAACATCACACGTCGCTACCGCTTGCAGTAACAACTCGCCAAATTTCCATTTTGGGCAACTTCACAGGCGCCACACGTTTTGTCTCCTTCAGTGTCGATACTGCGGTCTCTGCAGCCGTCGTTGCTACTGCTGCTGCTACAGCTGCACCCGTGGATAGGCGAACCTAATGCAGCTCTTCCCACCCATGCCTTTGATATGCAACCAAAATAGGAATTGCTTATTTATAGAGACATCGCTCCCATTGCAAAAAAACGATAGGTACTCCTTTTTCCCATAGCTGATCGATATAGTAAAACAACAATGTTTCACCAGGGATCGTAAATCTGCTGGTGTGGCTGAAAAATTGACCCTTTCAAGTCGGTTTCGGCACACCGTAACTCAACTGAAGGCGATCTATCGATAGTGACTCGACAAGATTTATTCACTGAATTGAATGGGAGGTGTGAAGTCTGAATAGGTGGCATAAATCTCAGCACGATAATCGGATGGTTCCATCAAGAACTTACCCAACAACCCGTTTGAAGAATTTAGCATTGAACCATGTGGGTCTCCGATGGTTGAAACTTCCATCAATTGCACATTAGATGATAATGAACTACCGTCCGTCTCCATTAATCATCCACCATCCATCCGTCCACACTTGCTGCAACTCAGTCTGCAGGTTTCCATTCAAATGCACCCGACTGCAACTCACATGTGCTGACGACGGTGCCCATTCGTTTGCCGCTTTTTACTGTTACTATCTTGCAGAAAAAGAAACGACCAATCTAACAATTTCAAGGTTTCCAACCTCCTCCACCTCCACGCAGCAAAATCCGAGAGCCATTCTTAGAGAGCTCCGAGTCGAGTCCGAGACCATGGGACTGCAAAAACACATCATAAAGAAACTTTCAAGCGACCAAGCTGCCTGGCCGGCCTCTGTTCTCACAAATCAAGGCCAACCGTAGTCTAATTGCGATTCGTATATAAGCACAACATACCGAGCTTAGGCGAGCTGTTAGGCAGCAGCAAAGCAAAGGTCTACGCGCCAAAGCCCGAATCGAAACTTCATCCGCTCGGCGATCAACAAAATGCACTTTTCGATGACGGTGCGCGGTGTCTTGCTGCAGAAATGTGCATTCTCTCGGTGCAGTGGGTACATTCGTTCTGCACGACTCGGTGCCATTAACTTGTTGTGGTGGCTGCTTTTTGTGCCGAACGGCTTCTCAAAGGTCTGATCTAACGGTATGGGTTGTATGGAGGGAAGGCAGGCAGGGGATGAACAGCTGCAGTGAGGGGATTCTGTAATGGCTGGAGATATCTCATTTTTATGCTGCTGTTTATTTAAATTGAATGGAACTACTTTCTTAAGGTGAGTTTTTGCCTGAAATGATTAGATTTTAGAATGCTAGCTGATTTTAAATTCGTACCCTGGAATGAAATAAGAACAAATGTCTACCAATCAGGTTCGTCGCTTATTATTAAATTTATGGGACCGAATAGTTACGAGGCAAAATATTCCTTAGATCAAGGGTCCAATTGATGCTAGGTCAATTGCAGTGTTCGAAAAATCATTCTCAAATTTAATTCAGTGGCAATTAAGATTTGGGTTTGGCAATTTGGGAAGAAATCAAAATGTAAGAATTTTAACGGTTTGGATTTCTTTTAAAAATGAGCAGTTCTTTCGAGTTTTTTTTTTGTTTTCGTGATTTTTGGCACCATGCAAAAAATATGCAATCACATTATTTGTCCTTCTTTTGAAAGTAGCTCATTCTTTTTGACTAACGGATAGTTTATTTTGGTTAAGAATTTCTGTATAGACTGTTCCAGAAAGTATAAGCACACCTTATTTTAACGGTCACTTTGAATATAATGAAATATTTCTACATGTTTTGGCTGCGTCGTTTTGTTTGCTCATTTCTGAATGACATAGCATCAAAAAAGTGCTCAGTTTTGTGTTTGTGTTTCCTGTGAAACCACGGGCCCGCAAACTCTACGATTCGTTATTGTGTCGAAATTCTGGGTGTATAATAATGGACGACGAAACGTACGTGAAACTAGATTACAAAACGCTTCCCGGACCACAATTCTATACTGTAAGCGAAGGCAAGGACATCCCCGAAACGGAGAAGGCAATTTTTACCGAAAAATTCGGTAAGAAGGTTATGGTTTGGCAGGCAATATGCGAGTGTGGTAAAACATCTAGTCCGTACATCACAACGGAGACGATGAACACTCAAAAATACGTTAAGGAATGTCTCCAGAAGCGATTGTTGCCGATGATCAGTATTTTGGCCTGATTTGGCGTCATGTCATTACGCAAAGGACACTTTAGAATGGTACAAAAGTCAAAATGTATGTTTCGTGCCGAAAGACATGAATCCGCCGAACTGCCCGGAGGCATGGCCAATCGAGACTTTTTGGGCTTTAACCAAAGCAAAGCTTCGAAAATTAATAAAACCTGCGGACGATATCCAAAAATTCAAAAAAGATTGGCCAAAAGTGGTCAAAATGGTGGGAAGTACCACTGTGCAGAAACTAATGGGTCATGTTCGAGGAAAAGTTAGGAGTCTTGGCTATGATTAAATATGTTGATTAAACGAGAGTAAAATATCATTTGAAACACAAATACAAATATGATTTGCCAAATAAAACTATTAAAACTTAAAAAAAAACATGACTTTTTTGTTATTTTGAAAGTGTGCTTATACTTTCTGGAACGGTCTTTACTAGTTGTGTTCATCTTATTCTTCCTGACTTGAGACGGAATAATTATAGGAGCTTTGAGACCAAACCTAGCCTTATTTATCCTTCTAATATTTGTTTTTTATTTAATACTAGCTGAGTGTGCCCGGTCTTGCTCGGGATTCAATATTAACTTGAGTTTATGCGCCGATTTAAAAAAAAGCATGCTATATTGTACGTAGCCCCCCCCCCCCCTATTATCTAAGGGGCTACCCCCTATGATTATCTCCTTATCTCCACACTCGCCCCCACATGCCTAATTTGGTTCCATTTGCTTGATTAGTTCTCGAGTTATGCAGAAATTTCTGTTTCATTTGTATGTGAGCCCCCCCTTACAGAAGGGGGAGGGGTCTCAAACCATCATAAGAACCTTCCACGGCCCCAAAAACCCCTGTATACAAATTTTCACGCCAATCGGTTCAGTAGTTTCCGAGTCTATAAGGGTCAGACAGACAGACAGACAGACAGACAGACAGACAGACAGACAGACAGACAGACAGACAGACAGACAGACAGACAGACAGACAGACAGACAGACAGACAGACAGACAGACAGACAGACAGACAGACAGACAGACAGACAGACAGACAGACAGACAGACAGACAGACAGACAGACAGACAGACAGACAGACAGACAGACAGACAGACAGACAGACAGACAGACAGACAGACAGACAGACAGACAGACAGACAGACAGACAGACAGACAGACAGACAGACAGACAGACAGACAGACAGACAGACAGACAGACAGACAGACAGACAGACAGACAGACAGACAGACAGACAGACAGACAGACAGACAGACAGACAGACAGACAGACAGACAGACAGACAGACAGACAGACAGACAGACAGACAGACAGACAGACAGACAGACAGACAGACAGACAGACAGACAGACAGACAGACAGACAGACAGACAGACAGACAGACAGACAGACAGACAGACAGACAGACAGACAGACAGACAGACAGACAGACAGACAGACAGACAGACAGACAGACAGACAGACAGACAGACAGACAGACAGACAGACAGACAGACAGACAGACAGACAGACAGACAGACAGACAGACAGACAGACAGACAGACAGACAGACAGACAGACAGACAGACAGACAGACAGACAGACAGACAGACAGACAGACAGACAGACAGACAGACAGACAGACAGACAGACAGACAGACAGACAGACAGACAGACAGACAGACAGACAGACAGACAGACAGACAGACAGACAGACAGACAGACAGACATTTTTCATGATCACGTTCTTCCTCTTCCCTTAAAAAAATGGTGGGGCTATGTACAAGACACGACCGGATAGTTGATGTAGACGTTTAGTGAAATTCTCGTAAATTTTTCTTGATATTGATTTAAATATAGTTTAAGTAACCTTTTATTTCGACCCTGTGTACATATTTAGGATTTCATACTTAGTGGAACTTGGGCAAATTTAGGAACTCATAAAAATGCGAATACATAGCCTTTTACATTTGGTTCCTAAAATCTAATCAGATATGAATGTGAAATAGGAACAAATGACGAAAATTTCAGGTTTTCCACCAGAATTTAAAAAAAAAATGATTTTCTAAACCCAGTGAACATCTTCGTCATGAATTTTGTGGGATAAAACAAGGCAGTTATGCTATCCTTATCAGAATACCATTCTTTTAATATTGAACAAAGTATTGGTTTTATGTCAGCAAAATAAAGAAAAAGGGGTATAACGATCATACCAGCTGATTTATGCACCCCTTTGATCTCTCATTTGGAGGACAAACCTTAATAAGAAATTAGCATGCATCATCATTAAGCAATTTGTAGCATGTTCGTGTTATCATGCAAAATATATGTAGAATATGGTATCTGTTTACTGAGGAAAAGGATGCTCAACTCACTCCGTATGTGCATTATGTCCCTTCCTCTCCTATCTATCTATAGAATTATGTAACTTTTCTCAATTTAAACGATTGGTTTTGAATAAGCGTCGAACCTATACATTTCCAAAGGCATGTTTAAATTAATTTGAATTTCCTACCTCGAGTTGAAAAAATTTCTCCAGCGACCCAACCAATAGATAGTGACGCATTGTCTCTGACTGTTTTCATGCTTTTAGATTAGAATTCAAAGTCCCTCCTACATGAAGAATTACGCTATGGAACGCAAAATAATTGAGGCGTGGCATAGCAAGCCATATCATAGCATAATTTACGAAGTATGAGGGACTTACAATGCTAATTTAAAAAAAAATAAATAGAGGTAACGTCTGATAATTTCAGTGCTTGATACTGAGATCTGTAATCTGTTATAGAAAGGGAAATCATTTTTTTTTTTTCTGAGCACAGAAAAAGCCCGTTTTCTTATGCAAAATGATAAATGTGCTTTCACAAAACTCAAATTTTTTTAAATGCATTGCCTTTGGAATAATTTCCCATCATAGAGATAATATCAGAATTCATCTAAAATAAGTCTGAGAATTTTCTGGGAGTCCCTAAAACATCAGTCTTGAAATCCTCTGCAGATCAATGCAGAAAGAACAATAAATTTATCCTTGGATTTTTTTTTCGAATAATTCTATTTGAAATTCACTTGAATTCTCTTTGAAATTTAGCTCAGAATTGTCTTGAAATTTTGCATAGTAATTTTACTTAGACATTTCCTTAAACTTCTCTAGAAACTCGTTTCATGATGTCCTTGGAATACCCTCAACATTCGGTCCCCTTGATATTTTTCACAGATCCTGGGATCTCTTCGCCCTTGATATTTTTCACAGATCCTGGGATCTCTTCGCAATCGACCTTTAATTTTCCTCAGAGCTACTAAAAAATTGTACTTTGAATCTGAACTCACACAAGTGACTTGGCGTCAAGGAGTTCTTTCGAAAATTTCCGTTAGTTTTCTCTGAAATGCATTGGTTTTATCCTTGTAATTTATTCTAAAATGAAAGATCTTCTCAAAATTCCTTCTTAAGAAAAGTTTTGTCTGGTCCAAGAATCTCAAAAATTTTCATTGATTTTTTTCTGAAAAATAGATCATCCAAATATTTTTTTTTTCAACTTGTCATCGAGATTCACACATTTTTCCCGGTTTCTTTGGATTCCCGGTGTTTTGTCTGTTCACTTGCCACCCTATTCATCCCACACCTACCCGATATCATCCGATCGACTCTCCACATCATGCTATGAAAAAATCAGCAGAGGCGTGACAGCAACACTGTTTCATGACTTTACAGGTTCAAGCAGCACGATGTGTAGCCAAGTGGTACTCGATTATGACGACTGGGCTAGGGAAAACGTTTTTTTTTTTTTTAATTGAAAACAGTGTTAAAATTATCTATTTTTATTTTTATTTTTTTAAGTTATTTTTATAATTAGTTGTAAAAATATTAAATTCAAGAGATTTATAGAGTTATATTTTATCGATTGGTTTATTTGGATTCTAATTTCATCTATCAAGAATAAAGTTAGAAGTTTTCACAACCTAACATACATGCATACATTTATTTGTACAACATCACATTTAAAGTAAGACATAATCAACAATAGTACGCCACAATACTCGGTTTGCGGCTGCCGCTCTCCATCCTCGTTCATGCCCAATGCTCGCTAGATCACGCTCTACCTGATCCGCCCATCGTGCTCTCTGTGCTCCATGCATTCTTGTGCCAACCGGATCAGTAGCGAACACCAACTTTGCAGGGTTGTTGTCCGGCATTCTTGCAACATGTCCTGCCCACCGCATCCTTCTGGCTTTGGCCACCTTCTGGATGCTGGGTTCGCCGTAGAGTGCAGCGAGCTCGTGGTTCATTCTTCGCCGCCACTCACCGTTCTCCTGCACACCGCCGAAGATCGTCCTTAGCACACGTCGCTCGAAAACTCCGAGTGCTTGCAGGTCCTTCTCAAGCATAGTCTATGTCTCGTGTCCATAGATGTCCACCGGCGTTATTAGCGTTCTATACATGGTACATTTGGTGCGGGGGTGAATCTTTTTTGACCGTAGTCTCTTCTAGAACCCGACTTCCACTGATGATGCGCCTTCGTATTTCATGACTCACATTGTTGTCAGCCGTCAGTAAGGATCCAAGGTAAACAAATTCCTCCACTACCTCGAAAGTATCCCCGTCTATCGTGAAATTACTTCTTAGACGAATCCTGTCATGTTCGGTTCCGCCTACTAGCATGTACTTTGTTTTTGACGCACTCACCACCAGTCCGACCTTTGCTGCTTCGTGTTTCAGGCGGGTGTATGGTTCTACCACCGTTCCAAATGTTTTTGCGATAATGTCGTCCGCAAAGCACACAAATTGACCGGATTTCGTGAAAATCGTACCCCGTCTGTTGAGCCCGGCTCGTCGCATTACACCTTCTAGAGCGATGTTGAAGAGTAGGCATGAGAGTCCGTCACCTTGTCGCGGTCCCCGGCGAGATTCGAATGAACTGGATAGTTCACCCGAAACCCTTACGCAGTTTTGCACACCGTCCATCGTTGCTTTGATCAGTCTGATCAGCTTCCCAGGAAAACCGTTCTCGTCCATTTTCCATAGCTCTGTGTGGTCGATACTGTCGTTGTGCCGCCTTAAAGTCGATGAACAAATGATGCGTTGGGACCTGGTATTCACGGCATTTCTGGAGGATTTGCCGTACGGTGAAGATCTGGTCAGTTGTCGATCGGCCGTCAATGAAGCCGGCTTGATAACTTCGCACGAACTCGGTCATTTTAGGTCATAGACGACGAAAGATGTTGTAGGCGGCATTCAAAATGGTGATCGCTCTGAAGTTCTCACATTCCTTTCTTGTGAATAGGGCAGATTACCCCCTCCTTCCCCTCCTCCGGTAGCTGTTCTGTTTCCCAGATCCTGACTATCATCCGGTGCAGGCAGGTGGCCAACTTTTCTGGGCCCATCTTGATGAGTTCGGCTGCGATACCATCCTTACCAGCTGCTTTGTTGTTTTTGAGCTGCTGAATGGCATCCTTAACTTCCATCAGCGCGGGAGTTGGGTCAGTTCCGTCCTCTGCTGCACTGACGTAGTCGTTTCTTCCATTGTGCTGGTATCCCGTGCCTACGTTCTCCTCGCCATTCAGGTGCGCATCGAAGTGCTGCTTCCACCTTTCAATCACCTCACGTTCGTCCGTCAAGAGGCTCCCGTCCGGATAAGGATAATTGCACATTTCGGCTCGCGGCACGAATCCGTTGCAGGATGTGTTGAGCTTCTGGTAAAACTTCCGTGTTTCTTGGGAACGGCACAGCAGTTCCAATTCTGTTTATACCATTCCACGTTCTGTCGGGTTCCATGCTGCAGCATTACCGCCCGCGCTGCGTTCTTCTCGTCCAAAATCGCTCTGCACTCCTCGTCGAACCATTCATTCCGTCGACTTCTTTCCACGTACCCGATGGTGCTCTCGGCTGCGTCGGTGATGGCTGCTTTTACTGTACTCCAGCAGTCCTCTAGAGGGGGCACATCGAGCTCGCCCTCCTCTGGCAACGCTGCCTCAAGATTCTGCGCGAATGCTAAGGCGACCGGTTGCTTCAGTCGCTCTAGGTTGTACAGTGGCGGGCGTCGGTACCGTACATTGTTGATGACGGAAAATTTTGGGCGCAGTTTGACCATCACCAGGTAGTGGTCAGAGTCGATGTTAGCGCCACGATAGGTCCTGACGTCGATAATGTCGGAGAAGTGCCGTCCATCAATCAGAACGTGGTCGATTTGCGATTCCGTCTGCTGTGGTGATCTCCAGGTATAACAATAGGGGAGGCTGTGTTGGAAGAAGGTGCTACGTATGGCCATGTTCTTGGAGGCGGCGAAATCGATGAGTCGTAGGCCGTTCCCGTTCGTCAGCTGGTGGGCGCTGAACTTTCCAATCGTCGGTCTGAATTCCTCCTCCTGGCCTACCTAAGCGTTTAGGTCTCCTATGATGATCTTGACGTCGTGGCTTGGGCAGCGATCGTACTTGCGGTCGAGCTGCGCGTAAAATGCGTCCATGTCATCATCAGTGCTTCCGGAGTGAGGGCTGTGCACGTTGATTATGCTAAAGTTGAAGAATCGGCCCTTGATCCTCAACCTGCGCATTCTTTCGTCGATCGGCCACCAACCGATCACGCGCTTCTGCATTTCGCCCATCACGATGAAAGCTGTACCCAGCTCGCGTGTGTTGCCGCAACTCTGGTAGATGGTATGATTATCTCTAAACGTTCACACCATGGATCCTGTCCAACACACCTCCTGCAGCGCTACGATGCCGAATCCGCGGTCCTTCAGTAGATTGGCGAGTATTCGGGTGCTCCCGATGAAATTGAGAGATCGACAGTTCCACCCCAAGTAACAATCTAAATGCTTGGAAGATTTATTCTTATTTTATCATTGTTTTATCATAGCATCCCTTCCAGCCTGTGGTTGTATTACGGTTTTGTGTGCTTGTCATAAAATCAGGCCGTCAAGTCGTCTATAAAACTGTTTTATGACTACTAAATTAAAACTCAGACTTCATAGTTTTAACGGTAGCTGTAAGGTGGTTCTGCATCACTACTTATAACTGAAGAATAAAACCAAAACAAAACATACAATTATGTTTTATGGTACACTTTTTATGACCGATATAAAACTTGAAGCAGTCTTAGACCTTCATTAAAGCTTCATTACAACTATCATCTTTATCAGAGGCCTAAGATTCACAGATAAGAAATATACTGCTACAACAAAAAATACTCTGAAATTTTTTGTCATTATAAAAATCAAATCTATTCAGATATATCAAATGAAAACCCCTTCAGTGCTTCTGAACACGATGAAGATGAGACGATCGACAATATGAAACTCCTGGAGGAACTACAGTTATACGATCCCTACATAAGGCACAGTGCGGTGAAGGAGCTCTTAAAAATATTGAACAAGCGGCTTTCCGATACACTTCCGAAAGATCCACGAACCCTTCTTAAAGCAACACCGACAGTTTCACTAAATCCGTTTGGAGATGGCCAGTATTGACATCACGGCTTTAAACCTTGTATTGAAAAAGCTTTTAGTGGATCCAATAAGCATTTCTTACATCTTGATTACAAGCGAAAATAGGAGGATCGCTTGGAATGTTGAATTTTTGACAGGTGGTCATGGTTTTTGTTTTGTTTTGATTCGTTGTACCGAATAAAACCAGCAAGCTAGTTATATAGCTTAAATATAACTTAACGCTCTCAATTTGGACTACGAAATGCTAAGATACAACCATTAGGTTTATGTTATGCTATAGAATTCCAATCAAGGAGAATATGTTATATTGAGGTATTTTTAAGGAGTAGCAAGTTATAACGAAAAAAAATGTCGCCGTATGAACAAATTTCACACAGTATGAATAATTACGCTTTAATTGATAGGCAATAAAACACTTTCATACATCTATGTATAATTAAATAATATGTGACTGGTTATTGCTCAACAGTAGTAACAGTTTTGTACTAAATAGATAATCTTTGAATGACTCTTTAATGCATGGTGCTAATGCAGACAAATTAAAAATATCCCTATATTTTAGTATTCATATGGCGCACTAAATTTATGCTCCTATTTAATATAATAATCACCATAAATATTGCACGGCATGCTGTGAAGCATATACAGATTGGTTTGAAATTATAATAAAGTCGTCTTATTTTCAATGTACAATAATATCAGCCATTATTACCAACTGACAAGGATCATGAATTCACATCAAACATCGAAAGAATAAAACCACAATAAAATATTTCTCAATATTAACTATCATCCAAAAACCCCAACTTAAAACCTTCAAAGTTGTCAAAATGTTTTGCGTATCATGTTTTATCAACTTCTTCAGGAGCGATTTATGCGGTTGTAATATAGTTTTATGGTAGTCATTAGAAGGCTGTTAAAACTTTCTGACCTGGAGGAGGTTTTATGTTTTCATTTTTAACAATCACGTCTAGAGTGTGATAAAACTGACATAAATCCTATGCTCCTAAAGTAGTTCGCATATCAAGTTTTAATGACTGCATTAAAACTGGGCCAATTGGCCATGACATGGCTGTATTGCGGTTCTCAGGAGATTGTTAAAGCAATGTGGTCGTCAGTGAAGGTTTTATAATTTGGTTATATCAACTGCTATAAAACTTAAATAAAACCAAAATTGTTGCTTGGGACGTGCCAAGTTTCCAATCGCAAGTCCTATTTCGTCGCTGGGGTCGTTGCCGTTGGTCTCGGTTCGTATTCCTCTGTTGCTGATTTTCCGTTGCAATGCTTTTTTACGGCTGGCTCGCAGGGCCTGACACAACCTAACATCTTTTCTTTTTTTTTCTTTTTTTTTTCTTGATTTATTTTCCGTTGATCTTGTTTTCCGTGCTACTGACGCCAGGAAGACAGCTCCTACACCTGAACCCTACCTACCGACCCATCAACTCATGAACCGGAGAACAACGGCTTTACTTCCCCGTGATCAGAGATGTTATGCCTCAGAACATCCCGGCGGCGCCAACTGGGATTGAACCCAGGCCTGCTGGGGTGAGAGGTAATCACACTTACCACTACACCACCGGTGCCGCTATTAAAATTTCACTTAACGATGCTTAATTTGCCTTAGCGGGTAAACGTTCCCAGAACAACTTCTGCTCCTCTCAGATGAGACGCAACATCACATCAGGATTTTCTTGGATTTTTAAAGATTTTCCAAAATAAACCCTTCAGATGTGGCCAGCTAAAGTTGTTTCTTGGAAAACAAAGAACAGCTTTGGAGTTCTCCGTCGCCTATAACTGAATCGCTACCCTTTCGAATTACGATCCACCTGATTTTGTCAATGTACGACCGCTTCTTATATTGGTTCAGGGTGAATTGACTGATGATAAACGTAGATTGAAAAAATATATAGTTGCTTGCATATCCAATACTTCGACACTTTTCTTCGCTTTTCTAATGGCATTTACAAACTCTGGATACGTTACTGGCGGAATTTGGTGCATAACTTTCCCACAGCAGCGTGAAAAGAATCTGCCACCATGAAAGTATGGCCAGACTTAATAAAAAATTGAGGACTGTTTCGTTCACCTGAATTGACGGGGAGTTGACCAACAATATCAAATGAAAAAATAGCCCTCAACGTTTGTTTTGAGCTGTGCAGTTGTCAAGCCAAAATATTATTTTCCAAAGATTGGCCAGATAACGGCGCCGGTGGTGTAGTGGTAAGCGTGATTACCTCTCACCACAGCAGGCCTGGGTTCAATCCCAGTCGGCGCCGCCGGGATGTTCTGAGGCATAACATCTCTGATCACGCCTTCCTTCGGATGGGAAGTAAAGCCGTTGGTCCCCGGTTCATGAGTTGATGGGTCGATAGGTAGGGTCCAGGTGTGAGAGCTGCCTTCCTGGCACGTCGGTAGCATTGGTGCTCAGCACGGGAAACAAGATCGACGGAAAAACAAACCAAAGGAAAAAAAAAAAAAGATTTGCCAGATGGTTGAGGGCTCGATGAAAACAGCTGATAATGTCATAGCCTGGCATAGCTCCCAACTGGAGCGAACGTTTCGCTGAACGCCAAAAGACATTGTGAAAAAAGATCGTCTTGAAATCTTAAATGACCTAAAAAGAATATTTTGAAAAAAATTATATTATTATGTTATTGGAAAATTCTACCTTCTGTAGCACAGCTAGCACTAATTTATCTAGTTCAACTTGGTCGCCATCTGCGCAATACTGATTACGCGATTCCTTGGTGAGCCTCACGTGCTCTTCAGGCTTCGCACTTTTGCGTTTTTTTTTTCTGCGCTGTTAGACAAATTAGCTTCCTTCCCAATCGATGCTTTCATTGGTCACCAAACCTTTGACGTGACTTGCTTCGTAATCGCCATAGTGATTTATCAAAGATTAAAACAATGTTGGGAGAATAACACGGTTCAAGCGCCCACTTGAAAGTACATTTCAATTCGGATTTGATCATATGCGCGCACTGTCATTGTCAACCTGCGTTATTCGATAAAAGCTCTATCGATCATTTGCTCACACATGTGATTCACAAATACCAATACCAATCGGATTGAATCGTTCGTTTTTGCTCGCTCACCCATTGACCCTCAGCTATTTTGCATTTTACCACATCATAATGCACACACTTCCATTGGGCAAAAAAGAACCAGCATCACCAGAGCAGGGACAGGTAGGCTTCTTGTGTTGAGCAATTCAACCTTGGTCACACTCCATGCAGCAGCAGCAGCATGTGCGCACGAAGAAAATGTTGATTTGGACCTTTGCATTTACCATAAGTCTTTAACTCTCTGGTGGTCGTGTGATCAAACCACTTCTGAGCTGCTCCGCGAACCCATATGGACGCTTACCGTCGTCCGTCCGAGAAGCGTTAGAATGAGATACGATGTTGTGTGTTGAGACAGCGGTGTCACCGTAGTACACAGTGTAGTGTGTATCCGTTGGTTAGTTGCTTGGTGGATTTTTGCAAAAATAAACAAGACCTTATATAGGATTTCAGATACCGAGACAGGTTTGGTGCGCAGAGCTGAACCTCCCGTTGAGGTTCTTGACAGCTCAAGAAGGTAGAATTAATTGCCACTATCGGGCGGTTGAAGGAAATCACGTTAATTAATGAACACTTTTGTGGAGGAAATTAATGCTCCAATGAGCTGCTGAATTAATGTAAATAAAGCAATTTGTCAAACTGTTAGTGGAGAAGGTATTTTTTTCTGTGAGTGAATTATCGTTTTTAATTTTGTATAAATAATAAAAGATTATTAATTTACTAAAGTGGGTTTAAGAAATCTTCACTCGACAGAATGTCAGCCTCGGTTTGAAGTGCTTTTCAACTATCGAATTAAAAGCTTCTCAAAGACATAGTTCAGTATGAGTAAAAATGTGTACAACTAAATCAGGAGCAGTGATGGAAAAGTTCGCTAAAAATCACTATGACGAACGAACTTTTCCCTTGGTGAACTTCGTGAAATATCGCGAACTTTTCCAACACTGATCAGGAGTATTGTTGAAGAGTAGGGCGTATGGTAGAGACTGAACTTCTGTCAGCAGATCAAAATCCTTCTGTGGATCGGATCAACTATAGATGTATATAATGTGTATTAGATTAAAAAACGATTTAAAATAAGTGAAACTTACAATTTAACAGCACGGCTTTTAAATCTGGCTCATCCCTCAGTTATTAAAAATTCAGTAAACTAGCTGTAATCACATTTATTAACGTGAAACAATATGCCGCCAGCGTTAAATTTACATTTCGATTTGTCTAATTATATCGAAAAAATATATTAAAACTCCAAAGTAATCAGTTTTTTCTTGTGATTTTCAAAAAAAAAACGTGCAAAATCTTTTTTTTTTTTTTTGTTTTCATCATGATTATTATTCATACCGCAAAAATTCTTACCTTACGATTTTGTTACATCCCAAATTTTAAAATTAAAAAAAGTTATTACACGTAAATTTTCAAAAGAATCGCAAGAAAGAGGAAGTTTCTTGGTTTCTTGGAATGTTTGTATTTTTTTTCCAATATTTTTTGGAAAATCTAGACGAGTAAAAAAAAAAATTTCCTAGCGGTAAACTTCGCATGTTTTCATTTTAAAAAAATTCATAGCAATAGCATTTAAGCATATAAATCCGCTCGAAAAAAAAATAATTTAGATTTTTTTTTTTAATAAAAGAAAAATATACGGAAATTCTAAAAATAACCAGTTGATTCCTAGATTTAAAAAAAAAATAACGAGTAAAATCAGGCTTCTAGGTGATCATGGTATAAAGTTGGACTTAAAAACCCACAAAAATATGCTTTAAGGTTTTGTTTAGAGTCCAAGTCATGATGCGATTGATAAAATACGTTGAAATGTAATTTTTTTTTTCAGAAATTGTAAAGGGAAAAAAAGCAATTTCTTGGATATATTTCCGATATTTTCAGAAAAATCAAAATATACTAGAACAAAAAAATTTCTGGCTGTTAGCTTCCTCATAAGGGGCTTTCAAAAGCTACGTGTAAACTATAGCAAGAGGGGTTGGGCTAGTGTCTGCACAGTAAAAAAATCTTAATTTTAATGGTGATTTTGCTATTTCTCGCGTCACTTTTCAAATAGACCAATGTAAAATATCCGCCATATTGAGAAAATCGAAGATGATTCGATAGATTATTATTTTAACTGTTTAGAAACAATACATTTTGCAATACTGTTTTTAATGTAATCAGTATTCAAAAGAAACGGTAAAATCACAATTATACTTTGAATCTCAGGCTACAATATAGGAAAAAACCACATAGGACGTTTTGACTAGTCAAGTTGTACATCAGACACGTTACTTTGGACAATTTTGCTCAATGACACAATCAATGAGTGTTACATTGGACGTTTTGTTCAACATGATGCTAGATTCCCTTTCACAGATTTCAGAGTAGAGTACTTAACTTCAGATTGACCCCACCTTTAGAAAATGAGCACCAATCATGTTAGGCAGCCCAAATGACCGAAGTAACAATCAAGTACCCATCATTTCAAGCTGTGAATTGGACAATTTTTGATTTATGATTATCTTAAATAAATTGAAAGTAAATTTGGATGGGTGCTTTTGTATAACATACAATGATAAAAGAGCAATAGTTTGTATCGCTTAACTCGATTTGTTTACATTTGTTAATTAGGACCAATTGAAAAGTGACGCGAGATTTCCATTTCACGTAAACTAGCAACTGGTAAGAAATTTTACTTACAAAAACGAACAGTTGCATACAATGTATGGAATGCATCATGATATGGCTCATAAATTTACACGATTTATAATATAAATTTGTGTGATATATTACGTTTCATTAATGTGCGCCATAGAAACGAATACTACTTTTTTAACTGCAAAAAAGGTATAGGCGATTGTGTACGTGGTGAGAGGGGACCCTCTAAGAATCGGTCTGTGTAGTTTATGAACAGCCTCTGAAGGGAAATGCAGTTGTGTGAGCGCCAAGAAACAAACAGCAGCAAACGACGCTTTTTAGCAATCAGTTTATTGAACTTTCCTAAGGAGTAACTAAATAATGGAGCAGTCAACGAACGAATCATCCTACCGGAGATTTTCGGATGTAGCCTAGTACTACGATTATATTTCTATTTGTTGGAACTTAGATATAATTCCACTCAAAATCCCAATTATTTCGCATTCCTATTAAGATTTTTTTTTCTAATTCAAAATATTTAAAAATTGGAGTCCTAGCTGTTTTACAATCTGAGATCAAGAATTGTTTTTGCGACACATAGAAAAAAATCAAGTTTCTGGGTTATTAAACTAAGACTTAGAAAATAATATAAAACATAAAATTTACTAATACTTTGAGTCTTTTTAAATTTTTGAAGCACATAAAGCCATGATGTGTGTTTGAAAAAAAAAACAAAGTTTGTGAAACTAAAAGAAGATTCAAAAGTACCACATTTAAATCAAAAATGTTTCTGGAACTGAGAACAAAAAATCATACTGCGTTTCAGAAAAATTTCGGGTCAATTTATATTTCTATTGCGATGCACACAAATTATTATTTCTAACAAATTCAGTAACAAGAGACAGCAAGAAATTTTTGTTTTAAGTTGTGATGACAATTTCAAGATTGAGCAATATAAAGATAACATTTAATCGATACTATGCTTTTAGTGAAGTTCAAACATTTTCCAGGAGAATTTTAACAAACAGCATGGCATTTATTTCTAATGAAATTTTCAGCTTTCTACTAACCAACAAACAAAACCAACGCCTGGTAGATTACCTTTTTGTGGTACCTTTTACTGGCATAAAGATCTACTACCGAAGCCACTACTTCAAACTAGCGGAACAGAAATGTTTTGGAATCAAAGCAGCACATCTTAGCCCTTTGCCTTGCTGATAGTGACAATAATCGGCTCTGTCCACCAAGGATGATTTTGAAACAAGGAAAAAATGAGTTACATAGGTAGCTATTGTTCATCTACGTGATTCCTAATCTTTTATTCGTTGTTCTCTTGTTTGAAATGGATAAAACTAGGCTTCTGAGGCATGGTCACCATGGGTGTTATTATTTTATTTTGATGCGAAAGAATCCGTTTTTGACTGACAAAGGGGCGGTCCTTTGAAGGTTGTTCAAACACTGCGAAGGGTATAAAATTGGATCGTTGCGATAAAGGCAATAATGACAACTGTATCAAAACCGAATTCTTCATCATTTCTCAATAGTGATGGACTAAAGCCATGCACTAAACTAAAGACACGGGGTATACCACAACAGATCAAATAACTGGTCGAAGTGGATTTGTGCCCCGGACAGAGGAAAACAAACCAACCTACGAAGGAGATTGTCCAATGGATGAAGTAATAACCAACTAAGTCATTGCTTCAATAACCCAGTAACATAATAGACCTATTTATTTGTCCAATATTTAGATTCGAATCAGATTCAATGTGTATGCTGTTGATTTGGTTATTGAATGTTTATTAGACTGATGCAAAATTTGTAATTTTCGCTCCTCAGTGCTCAAACGGTTCCAAATCGGATCCTGATATAAACTCATTTGGTAAGAAACTGATTTGGCATAAATCATTTGAAGTTTATATGAACATAAGTTTAGGAAAACCAACGTGAGTAGTTCACCTTTACGTGTTCTGTTATGGGATGTAAGATCTACCACCGATTCCTAGTCCTGACTACTTCAAACTAGGAGAACAGGATTTTTCAGTAATCAAACGAACACATCTTAGTCTTTGTTACTTTTTATGCCTTGTTGATAGGTGACAAGACTTGGTTCTGTCCACCGAGGATGATCTTGAAACAAGGAAACATGAGTTAGTTAGTCTTCATCTATGTGATTCCTAATCTTCTATTCGTTGTTCCCTAGTTTGAAGTGGTTAAGACTAGGGTTCTGATGCATGGTCATTATCGGTGTCATTCCTTAATTTTGTTGCTAAGGAATCCAATTTTGGCTGAAAAATGGGGCGCGCCTTGGGAGGGTGTTTTAACTCTCCGAAGGGTATAAATAGCAGGACCTTTCAATTAGAGTCGGATCCTTGCAATTAATGCAAGAATGACAACTGTGAAAAAAAAACGAATACTTCATCATTTCTCAATAGTGATGGAGTAATATGACATACACTAAATAAATAACGCAGGATATACTACAAAAGATCAAATTACTGGTCACAGTAATGTAAGGTTAAAATTGCACCAGTTATTCTCTATAGAAGTGTAAACAAACCACTGCCAAAGATTTTCAATTCCCAACATTAGAGGCGTGCTAGCAGCGTGCAAGGGGCGTACCAATTTAGTTTTAGTCAGCCTTTAATCATGATTGTTTCTAGATCTCTTAATGAATTGAGACAGTAATGAACAAGCGACATGTATCGCAACAAGAAGTAAAACTCCTAACCTCGTAGTAACAATATTATTTTCTTGTTGTATTGATCTCCGCCCAAGGAACATTTTTACAACAATAAAATTTGAAAGTTTCAAAGGAAAATTGGATAATTTGGAAAACTATCTTCTCTTCTTCTTTAATAAAACAGAGTGGCATACGTGAATCGAAGGATAGGATCAGGGGAAGAGCTTAGGGTGTCCAAGATGTTTACAATCGTTACTTCAACATGCCATCAAATAGCCGCGAATCGAAAACATCAAAGAAATCGTGTGACATTTGAAAGGGGCTATGATCTTTTGTAAACAAAATTCGACTATCAACTTGCAAGAAAATTACTCATAAATTTACACGATCTGTAATGTGAATTTGTATGGTATGTGACGCTCCATTTGTGTGCATCATAGTGACAGAAATCTACCCTACTTTTTTGAACTGTGTAATGTACTGAATACCAGAGAGTATTTTAATACAGCCATTCCATAGCAAAACGATATAGTGGTTCTCAGAATTTCTTAAAATTGGTAGCCTTGTTTTACCCATATTTTTTTTCTGTCATTAGGGGGACCATTAGGGTTACCATGTAAGGGTGGTCCACAAATTTGTTTTTTTTTTTTTTCTTCAAAAATCACATAATTTTTGAACTACAGGGCCGATTTTAAAGATCAAAATATCAAATGAAAGATAATCAAAAGAAAAGGTATTTAAAAAGTGAGATTTTGTATTTTATCTTTTTTTATCTGTTGGAGCACCGGAAATGGTCTCCCAAATAAAATAGTAAAAAATACAATACAAAATAATATTTTGCGATAAGGGACAAAACTACAACTTTTTAAAAAATTCTGAGAACCACTATATTGCTTTGGTATAGAATGACTGGATATGGACATTAAGTTTGTAATTAAAAATTATATGTACACGGCAACAAAATAATTTTGTTAGATGAACATGGACGGCACTATAAGATTACCATAAGGCATTTGAACCATGACCTGATGAATGTGGGCGTCTAAGTGGAATACCTTTATAAAGAGAGAGCGAAGGATTAGTAATTTCCATTTAATTCCACTACCTTATTTGCTTATCCTTGACATGTTTGAGTATGTGAATCATATTTGGCCATGCTAATCTACTTTTAAAAGGGTGCAAATTTATGGACTAAGAGGCAGGATATCGGTGCATTATGGTAACTCTTTAATCAACTTTCAAGCTTATTAAGCGTCCACTAATGGTCAATTAATGCTTTATCCGATAAAGCCGTGCTTGATTCGCGGTCCGGTCGAGGAAATATTTGGGGTTGGAAATTTGCTCGACTTCCCTGGAGGGGTGGAGGGGGGTCATAACATTAATGGAAATGATAACTTAGTTGAGAATATCGCAACTTGTTTTCAATCTCAGATCTCCAACAATTGCAATGTCCTGAGTTTCGAGTTTTGTTGGAAAATCCAATATTATCAATATCATGAAAAAAATAAGTGCAACAATCATAAAATATTTATATGCCTCAGAGATTTGATTTATATGTAATTAGTAGTCACTTGGTATTCCCATCATTTTTTTTTTTTCACAATACTGTCGGAGTTCTCTCATACGGTCACGAACGTTCGATCTGAAAAAATAATTTAAGGTGGAATCGGGAATGCTCGAAATTGTTTAAAACAAAAATTCAACTTTGAACGGGACGCTGGGTCTGCAAGTTTTTAATACATTAATTGATTGTGGAAAATGAACTGAACTCGTCTGAAGCTTATTCCTTTGAATGTAGCAGCCCATAACAGAAACTGATTCCTCTCACAGTTGTTCCACGTGTTGACACCTCTGGTGCGATATTCTTTTCCAAAAAAAACTCTGATACTTATCGAGTAATCAATGGTTCCGTCCGTAGTTGAATTCCTCTCCACAATCCAATGATGCATTTCCCTGCTGCACTGTTGATGGCTACTTCAACTCCAGCACTACTTGAAAGTAGACTCAATCAAAACGTCCTCATCCTCAACAACGCTGCATCAACCTTTTCAAGCAGGCACTCACAAACACAGTAGTGCGCCCAATTTCCTGTGCATTTTAAGTTAATGCACTCTCTGAACTTTGTCATCATTGTTTCCCGTGATGGTGCTTTGTTTTGTGTCATGTTAGCGGTTCACATATTACATAATTTCCTTCGCGGTTTTTTTGTTTTATTATGTTCTCCAGTAATCACGAATCACATTTGCCATTCAGTAAATTTGAATCGCACGGACAGGGGAAACCCTTAGGGGGTGCATAATTAAAACTGCACATGACAGTCAGAATGGAGGTATGCTTTCGTTCACGTTCTCAAGCTTCAATGTGACCAAAAAATCAGAGACAAAAACAAAACGACACAATATAGGTATACTGTCAGCCGTCGTCGCAGAGCCAAATCTCAATCGTACTAATTATGCAGCTTCGCCCTTTTTATGCACCGCACCGGGCAGGTCTCGGATGGCGTCCCAATGCTGTGCCAACAAAAGTGAATACGCATTAATGCGATGGTGGCGGCGGAAGCGCATTAAATGCGAGACAATCAAGTGGTAATCGTGGAAATGCGACAGCGCTAATTTACATTTTTGGCTGCGCGATTGTCGCTTAGTGAGTTTTATGAGAATTTCAACTCTGAAAGGGATAAAAAATCGCAGCAGCAACACCAAAAAATCTACATTGTTTATGAGGCAAAGAGCTTTGACACTTGGTAGCCAACAACAGTCTGAATCTGACCCGAAAAGGATGGGACAATTGTCACGTTAACGCGGGCGAAAGCTCTTCACCATCTCACACCTCCTGAGCTTCATCGTAAATCATCGGAGTGCACCACAGAGTAGTGATGGATGGTGATCAGCATTACGAAGCGAGCGGGTGCACTTTCTTTTAATTGGATTTTGTAACAGTGAGTGCACAAGTGTGGTTATATCATATCACAACTGTTGGTGTTTCTGTTGGTGCAGCGCAGAATAATAATAACACTCGAAAAGAAAGGCGGTGAAGCGTCATGTCGATGAACAAAAAAAAATCGAAAACATGCTACGAAGACGGGTACCGATGCAACTCGAACTGGTTCGTCATATCGCATAATATGCGATACCTATGTTGTTTGGATGGGGACTTGATTGTGGAGCTGGGCCCCATCGGTGTGTTTTGGGTCAATTTTTCAGATTGAAATATTAACCGATGCATCCATTTGCTATGGATTATGTCAAAAGTTACAATTATTTTAATTTGAGTATAAAAGCAAATCCGGGGGGAAGAAAAACAGCTTTACTTTTTACCATTAGGTTTGCTAGTGTTAGAAAAGCACTATGCAAAATGTATACTGAAAACCTCATTTTGATTGAATTCAATGTGTAATCAATCAAGCATTCATATTTGAGTTAAATTTTTTTCATATATATATTTTTTAATAATTTTATTTGTACAGGCTCAATCGAATAAATTTTTCAGAGCCAAGTTATCATTTTCGCTATACAGTATAAATGTCTTAAATCTAAAATTAAAGGATTTGACCGATTACTCGCGGCCTTCTCGAGGTTAGTGGATGACAATTGTATGGATCGGGAGAGGGAGAAGGAGATTTGGAATATGATTTATGATTAAAAAATTTCACTATTTCTAAAACATGTCCTTAATCCTATCAACGTTATATCACCTCTGTAATTATACAATTATTACATAATCAAATATACAAAAAACACACAAAATACAAACTAAACAAAAGGTTAATCAAACTTACAATCTATGGTTAATATTCTTAAAGAAAACATATATGAGTAGCAAAATTCAACCATTTTGAATTTCGAAAAAAAAAATTCAAAATGGCGTATTCGATATTTTTCAACCAATCACAATGACGTCTGAGACAAAGTTGCAGGAAAATATAATTCCTGTCCAGCAATAATATACAATGTAAAAAATGTCACTGCATGTATGTAAATGTACTAAATCTAGCAAAGTTTTTTAAACTTAAAGAACATAAAATGGCCTTAGTCAACACTGTTTGAATATTTTTCTATAAAAAGCTCAAGAAACTCATGCTACCTTCAGCGAAAATTTCAAGTTGAAGACTTAAATGTTAACAACAACTTTTGGACAATTTTTTAAATTTTTGATTAAATAATTTATTTGGAAAATTTGCAACAGACAACATTTTTAAGTTGTCTTAAATTCACTCACAAAAAAAACTTTCAACGTGGCCGAGAAATTTTCTCAGAAGGTAGCATTTTTCATACTATTTTTAAAGAAAAATATTTTAAAGCTATTAAAAAAAATCCGAAAGTTTTAACAAGTGTTTTGGATTTTTTACCCACAGTTAGTTGATTTTTTTTTACAGTGTGTATTTTTACAGAAATGGAAATATTTGTTCGTACTATTTTGCTTCAGACGTCATTTCTATTGGAAGTAACGATTTTGAATTATGATTTGTTAAAAATACCAAATACGCCATTTTAAAGTTTTTTTTTTGCGGGATTCAAACTGGTGGAACTTTAACAAAAATGTAAATGATTGACCATAGCAAAACATCGTGTTTCATGCAAATCGGAGAAGGTTGAGCCTGGAATTTCCTTTTTTCCTTGCTATTTGGCCGGGAAATGCTCCATTGCCATTTTTACTATCCATAAACATTAGAGCCGTTTCCCTTATCATAAATATGAATGTTTTGTCCAAGATGTTTTTTTTTTATCTAGTTCAATTATTGGGAAGGCTCCATCGTGTTATCTTTATAGAGCCGAAAAATCATTGTTCATTGTTTGTAACCAAATTCACATATTTCTATGTCTAGTAGGAGTTGGACCGAATACTCGCGGCTTATCCGAGGTTAAAGGGGTACATTGTCGAAGGATAGGATCAGGGGAGGAGCTTGGGGTGACCAAGATGATAACAATCATTACTACAACATGGCACCCAGTGTTGTGAAAATATCAAAAGATCTAATCACACCAATGTGCATAATCTCATTTGAGTATCGTAGACCAAAAACTCAACACGCAAACAACAGCAGATGATATTACAAGCTGTGCTACGGTTGCTATGATATCATGCTAGCAAAACTCCCCGGCTACAATTCTAACCAAACTGTGTTGAGTTTGAGCTTCAAGATGTTTGCTGTATATCCGAACACGAAACAAAACTTCCATCACTGCTGGCAGCAGTAACTTCGTGTCTGCCATCTGTGAAGCGTAAAGAAAGATAGCAAACTATGCTTTCTCTTTCTAAGAAAACGATGTGCAAAGGAATCATTTTTGTGGTAAGTCAACTCGTGGCTGCAATTTTACATGTTCTGAATAGTCTCGCAATATCAAAGGAGCTTGTAAAAACAATATCATGCTTGATATTTTATTCCAATATCATGCGTGATATTGGGAGCCCTTGAAAGCGAAACAAAATCATTTGAATGAGGATTATGCCATCACTGATGCCACCAAACAACCGCTAATGTTTCAAAGAAGGAAATTCTTTTATGATAAATCTAAAAACATCTATGAAATCGGGTGTAACATTTGAAATGGGCTATGATCTATTGCACACTTGTAACGCTCTTTTTGCGCGATCCAAAGCTCGCACACGCTAACCAACAACACCATTGCACTGAAATAAATTCTTAATATTACTGGTGCTGTAAACATCCATGCGTGTAAACTTGTGTTTCTTTGCACGCAAACGAGGCACTTGTATGAAATTTTGCATTCAAATATGGTCGGTCGTATACAGTATTGAAATTCTTCATTTTAACGTATTTTGGTTTTACACGATGTATAATGTAAACTTTAATATGACGCTTTATTTATGTGCACTACTAGACATTGAATTAAGTATATTTTATTACAAACAAAGAACAATGAATTATCGGCTCCGTAAATCTAACGCAATTGAGCTTCCAAGTAAATGAACTAGATAAAAAAGAAATAAACACTACTTTTTCGAACTGTGCGGACTCAGGTCATCGATATTTTTAAATATGTTCTGTAATATGTAGATAATAATAAAATTGATTTACATAAAATTCCTAAATACCGTAATGTACCAAATACCGGTGAGTCTTTTAATACTGCCAGTCCTTCGCAAAAAAAATTGACCCATATTTTTGTATTCTGTCATTAGGGTGACATGTCAATGATCACCCTTATGACAATAAAAAATTGGGGTGGTCCAACACACATATCTTTTGAACCACTAAGCCGATTTCAAAGATCAAAATATCAAATGAAAGGTAATTAAAATTTCTTTATTGGAAAAATATAGGTATTTAAAATTGGGATTTTGCATTTTTGTCATTTTTTGGTCCACCGGAAATGGTCTTCCTAATGACAAAATAAAAAAAAAAAAAAATATTTTACGATAAGGAACAAAACTACAATTTTTTACAGAATTCTGGGAACCACTACGTCGTTTTGCTATGGAATGGCTGGACATATACATTTAATTAGTAATTGATTATTATATGTACACGAAACACAATAATTATATCAGCATTTGAATCATATTTGGCAGTACAAATCTACATTTAAAAGTGTGCAGATTTATGGACTAAGAGTCCGAATATCGGTGCATTACAGTAACTCTTTAATCAACGTTTAGGCTTATTAGGTGACCACTAGTGGTCAATTCAGGCTTAATCCGATCAAGCCGGAGGTATCGTGCTTGAATTCCGGTCCAAATCTCAATGAGGCCTTGAAACTTTTTCGAGATTTCCAACTTCAAAATATTAACTTAATTTTGGAGCTCATAAAATCCGTAACAGTTTTATAGAAACAACATTTTTCAATGATTCGTGATCTAAATTTTCTTCTAAATCTAAAAAATTAATTAGTTATTGATACAATGGATAATGAGGAAAGTTGAATTGCCCCTTTAGCTTGTCGCACTTGGCTGTTTTCGCCATCCTCTTACTACGGTGCTGAGTGTGGCCCACACTTTACGTATAAACTTGTATATGGCCCACCATATGCCTTCAGCTGAGCACCACTGTGCTAGGTGGTTCAGAATATTCTTAGCTTTATACTAGGATGCTATAAGAACCACCTTGGAGGTTTCATTTGAATTCATCATAAGATTTAAACCCTATTACTTTAGAATTGTCTTTGCAAATAACTTGGAAATCATACATACAGGGTGATGCAGAGGCGGACCCAAAAATCGATTCAATTTAGAGCTATGAACTCCAAACAATTTTTTTAATCTCCTGGTATGAAAAAACAAAGACAAGTATTGTAGTCTATCAATATTTAAAAAAAATCATTCTCAAGGGATGTAAAACAGTTCCAGGCCAAATAGCTAAAGAATGATGACTCGTCCTTCTCCGATTTGCATGCAACTTTGCATAATGTTTTGTTATGGAAAATCATTTAAACTTTTGTAAAAACTTGGCCATGTTGGATCCTGTGATTTTTTTTTTAAAATGGCGTCTTTAACATTTTTCAATAAGTTGCATTTTGAAAACGTAAATTTTTATAAGTTTTTGAGAAAAATGAAAAATAAAGTCTCTATGGAAAAAATAAACATGGTATTTTTGTTAGAAAGTGTTTAAAACTCGAATATCTTCAATATGACTAATATTTTTTTTATTCAAAACCTCATGCAAAACGAAAACATATGGAATATTTTAAATCATGGTCTCTTAAAAATTGACGAAATTCATATTTTTAAACTTCTTGTCATCAAGCTTATAGAAAAAAATTTTACACAAAAAACTACTTGAATGTCTAAAATATTGTTTCCTTTGTAAAAATTACATGAAAAAGCGAACAAGCAGAAAGTTGAAACAAATTTCCAATATTTCTTGTTCTACAGTTTTTTTTTAAGTTATTACGTGTATTTTGATTTTGATATTTCAAAAGTTTAAATGTTTTACATGTTTTTTAATAAAAAAAAAATAATAAAATTGAACATGTGTAAAACAGATAAAAAGGTAATCTTCCATTTAATTCCACTTTATTCATTTCGGTATCTATAGCAGATAAGTATTTCGACTACAATGTGCAGTGTTCATCAGTGTCAATCTCACTAAAGACTTATCAAAATCTTACCCCCTTAAGTACTCATCCCCAAGGTAAAAATGTCAAGATCACAGGTATAAAAATGAAATTACAATTTGTAGAATCGGAACCTACCTAACTAATGAAAACCAAAGATTTAAGTAAACTAAAGTATTAAAATCCATACAACTCTCTAATAAGGAAAAATTCGCACAGGCTTGTTAGCCATCATAATGAAGTAATTTTTGGTAGCCATCATAATGAAGTATTTTTTTTATTGGGTTGTTATACCTGTAATCTTGACAATTTTACCAAGGGGATGTGTACTTAAGGGGGTCAGATTTTGATAAGTCTTTATTAGGATTGATACTGATGAAGACTGCACATTGTAACAGGTGTTCAATAAAAAATGAGAATGATTTCAGTGCTTTCCAGCGCTCTTGTGAGAGCATCGCGACTAAGTTGCGTCGTACGGCTGACCAGGGCCCCTTCTCCAATATTCATTGACGTTTTTTGAAGAATAAACATTATGTTTTTAATAAAAAAAAATACTGAATTTGTTGAAAAAAATTTTTACTAGCTAAATAACTGAAAATTCTCGTTTTTATTGAACACTCGTTAGTCGAAATACGTGTCTGTCATAGATACCAACATTAATTAAGTGGAATTAAATGGAAATTTTGGAATATTTACTCAAAATTACTGAAAAATAGCAAGATCCAAGATTGCCGAATGAATGAATGATTCGTAATTTGGCTAGGAACTGGTTTGTAGTGAAAATGTAAGCCAATTTTTTTAGAAAACGTAAATAAACGTAAACGCTAACGTAAATAAACAATTCAAGAATCACAATTGGGCTTAATGCTAAATGCAGTTAGTTTGGCTGCGCTTGATTGCACTTAATCCAAAATCTAAAAAAATATCCCATACAAGGAAAATCATTTCCATTATTTCATGCAATCATTTACATCATTAATTTGCCTCTAGCTTTTTTCATCAACAGAATTTTGTAAAATGATGCATGAAGTTTTTGTAGGTTTTATGATATCCTACAACTTTTGTTTATAATTCAAATCTGTATTTCTGATGAACCAGAGCGAACAGAATCCACCATTGTTTTTCAGTGAATGTAAATTACATTCACTGAAAAACAATAACACGTTCTGCCCGCTCTAGTTCGTCATGTATAGGACATAGATACAGATTTGAGTTTTTCACAAAAACTGCATACGACATTTTACGGAACTCTGTTGATGGAAAAAGTAAGAGCCAAATGAATGAAAGGGCTTCAAAGAACACTAAACAGAGAGCCGATAAATCCCTTGCATAAGATGCGTAAAAAGCCTGCTAGAAGCAGAAGTCGATAAAGCTCAATAAATCAAAATATCTGGGTCGATATAAAGCTATCAAAAATGGTTCACTTGATAAGAATTACTTAGCCTATTTGTTGATATCAGATTTTAAATTCCAATAGCTTTTTGTGAGTATTCCGGGATGTCTTGTGAGTTCAGATTAGATGTAGGAAGGAGGGTATGAAATAAAACATTTTTGTACAACCTTGATTATGATCTTAAGAACACAGTTATGAAGGTTTGCACTGCAGACGAACTATTAAAAAAATCGCTGAATTTCAAAGATTCAGAAGGTAACAATTTTATTTTTTTTATTGTATTCAAACGACATTAACGGGCATTAGTGGCATGTGGAATCAAGTTTGAAGTCGTGAACATTAGCGTGAGACTTATGGATGCAAACCACTACACCAAACTCGTCCTGCTTAATTTTCATAATGGTTCTGAACTCCCAGAATATATGTGAAAATCCCACAGCTCCCACAACATTTAAAGCTTATAGATAAAATCTTTCATGACCTAGTCCGAAGATTTCTGAACATCCATCAAGCTGTTCGCACTCATCTGGAGCTTACTAAATATCTACGACACTCCTTGAAGACATCTTTGAAGCACGCTTAATATATCCAAAATCAGAAAAGATTAGTGAAACTCCCTGAATTCTACAGAAGGTCGACAAACTTCAGAGACGGTCAGGGTACTTAATGCTAGATAAATTCTTCAAACGATCCTACCAGAATTCTTCATATAGCGTGGTGGATGGGGCAGTTCCTTCAATTTATCAGTGTCTTCCAAACAATTGATCTGATTTTCTCTAGGTGACAAGTTTATGATCGACGGCACCACCCTCGTTGCTATTCGGCCATATCCTGTATTCGATTTTCTTCATTGACTTTCACGTTTGATGACCACGGTTACATAAACAGATTTTGAGCTATTTATGCCACATAGTTTGATAGAGGAGGTTCTTATCTAGCGTTCAGAAGTTATAAATCAGCTGAGTTATAAACGCAAAAGAAAGTCGATGCAGAGAATCGATCAAAACAGATTGTACCGTTTGAAATGTTCGTCTAGAATTTTAGTCTAGCAAATCTCAAAAAACACTTTGCTTAAAAAAGTTGGGGGAAAATTCAGAAAATTTAGATGAGTTTTAGTTAGTTTTGAGCGAAATTCTGAAAGATTGTTCAAAGACATTCAAGCGAACCAAGTTTAGAAGAATCTCAGAAAATTTTGAGGTGGATTTCATTTAAATATAAAATAGTTGAACAGATCCTTTTGAATCCCTCTTAAATGAGGTCAACTCAATCTGTATCAATATGTCTTCTACAGTCTGTTTTCAAAATCAACTCTATGGTCTATAATCAACTGAGTCAACTTTCTAAGTGCATCTAGTGAAACACATACAATGCTCGGACTTTCCTGCTATAAATTTCAAATGTGTCTAAATTGACATTTGACGCCCAGGAGATTTGACAAGCAATATGCGCCGCACAGCAGATCCATCAATCCAACTTACAATTTAGCATCGAATCAACAACATTCATTGGGTCGCTACACAACCAAACCTATTCTCCTCACCAACACAGGCTAGGATCTCTCTCTCTCTCTCCTTCTCTCTTGCTGTTTCTCGTCGTCGTTCAATTGTATGACATCATTACCGTAAGGCATAGCTCAGCGAGCCCACGTTCCTTCCCTTTTTCGGTGGAGCTCGTGTCGTGTTTGGATTTGGATCCACAACACACCTCCTCCTCCCATCCCCATCCAGAAGCTACCGACTGCTACCCACAAAAGCCGGCTCCTATGGTTACGGCAAAAATAACAACAAAAACGACAAAACATCAAAACATTAAGTTGTATATAAACTAGCTCGTTACTATGATATATTCCCCGGGGGATTTTGGAGGGATGGCATGCTTCTATCGATTCTTTGTTTTCATCCTGTTTTTTTTTGTGATTTGTGATCAATTCTTTAAAAAAATAAATTGTTTTTTATTTGGAATATGCCGATATAAAAAAAAATAATTGCATAACACTTTCGTATTACAAATAAGATCATCTCAACAGCTGAGATCACCTAACAACAAAAGAGTAATTTAGAAAAATAAATCAAGAAAAACAAAACCCAACAACCGTACCCGAGGAACCGATGCACATACCATCGCATCATCGCCATGTGCATCGCACGTACCGCTACACACCGCACGTCTTCTTTGGCGTTTGTGTACCGTATTACTATGTCTGTGCAGTGCACATCCCCTTACATCATTCACAGCACCTCCATTCATGCCACTGGCCGCCTCGTACCCCGAACAACGGTATAGAACGAACGAGAGAAGCACCGAGGATCGCGAAAGTGGGTCACCGTTAACGCTGGGTCAATGCACTTGCGGGAACCCATAAGCAGATTCGCCTTGCTCCGCGTGCACACACAAATGCACACAAGTAGAAGAGAACAACAAGGGGACAGAGAAAGAGAGTGTGCGAGCGCAGCGTATTCTTGTTCTCACATCGGCTCTCACGACGGCGGATTGCGCGCTCTGTTTTCGTTCTATGCTTTTCCGCTCTCTTCTTCTCGGTTGCAGCTCTGTGAAACCATTCTCCCGATTTTTCCCGAGAGGGTATGTATCTAGCTCCTATTGTTGTTACCGTTTTACATACAACATGATGATGATGATGATGATGATGATGATGATGATGATGATGATGATGATGATGATGATGGCGGTCTTTGCTCCTCTTTGGGGCCAGCCCCGCTTCACAGAGTCTTTGCTCATATTGCATAAAGCAAACATAACTGTACTCGCTAAGACTGCCGATTGATGGATGAGTGGTGATGGGTGGAGGATGGAGGAGGATGATGATGGCACGCGCTAACGATGTGTGTCTGCACGATGAGCCGGTGGTGGTAGAAGTGCATTTGCGGTGCAGTATTGTGAACATTGTTACATTTTGGTAGCGGGACTGTTGAAGTTGTGCAGAGAGAGGAATAGGAAGCAATTATCGAGCTTTGAGAGCATATGAATCTGATCCGTTCTGGCTCGCGCAATGTGGTCGTATCTAGCTGATTAAGAGTGACAAATAGTGATCGCTAAATGACTGGATGAGGTTAGAAAAACTTTCCAGACTGTCAAATGCGCACTTAGTAATGACTTAAGTGTGAGATTTGGGATCGTTCAATTGTATTGAAATTGCTCGGTCAATAAGTGTGACTCAGAGTCGCATTTGGCTCAAAAGTGCAAGTAGTGGAGGTACTCGGTGCTCACGGAATACAGTATTCTTCTTATTCTTCTTCGTCTTCTTCTTCTTTGCATTTCAAGCTTATATCTTATCGCATATTAGCTTATTGCGTGTTTTTTTTTTATATTAATTTATTTGTACAGGCTCAATCGAATAAACTTTACAGAGCCGAGTTATCCTTTGCATTATACATGATTAATGTCTTAAATCTAGAGTTAAAGTGCTTATTGCGTGTTCTCAACTTAGTGTTCTTCCACAGTTATTAATTGAGAGCTTTCGATGCCAGTGCCATTTTTGCATTAGTATAATTGTGTGGCAAGCACAGAAATATTGCAAGCCGAAAAATTCCTAAATCGGACTGGGAATCGAACCTAGTCACCTCCTGCATAGTTTTGCTTTGTTGCTTTGTTGTCAAGGCTCAATTGCGTTAGCTTTGCGGAGCCGTAATTCGATGTATATTAATAATATTTCTTATGACTTAAGTTAGTAGAATGAAGCCGAATAATCGCGGCTTACTCGAGGTTAAGGACTTCAATTTTTAAACACGTTGGACGTGTACTTGTGAAAATGCTATACTTGAGTCTTTTTTGCTTTCAATGATATGCATGAAATTCTTTCCATTCCAGATAAACCCAAAATCGCAGTCTGAGATCTTTCAAAAAGTTCCACAAGTCCAAATAGTCTCGAAAATATCTAAGCGTTACATCTTAAAAACAAAACTGTGTCTGAAATCTTGTCAAAATTAATGAAAGTCTGGAAACCATTCGGCCCAATAACCTTTGTCTTGATGGCTGGAGTTTTACCGTTAAATTTCCTGCTGTCCGCATTTTTCACAAAACAATCACAAAAGTCTTATTCATCCTAAGTAAGTTAAATAATGACTTGGGTTGTTTTCCGGAAGATGCTCTGCTGTTTGTATTTTTATTTTAAAATCAAATCTTAACAGCCATAAGCATCCAGATGTGTTTCAAAGTAAGATGAAAATGAAAAGAATTCAAGATTTAGCGGACTCCATTATCGATCCTATTACTGTAGTTTCCAGAATTTGGTAATTTTGGTAATCGGGTCGGTAATTGAGTTCTTGTTCTAATGAAAAGTAGATTGAAATAACATAGCTTTCTTTATCTATTACTCCCAGTAACTTGAACCACATTTGGATGCTTGAGGGTTTTGATTTGATATTAAAATAAAAATACGATCATCTGGAAATTTACCGGTTAACAACCCTATATGCTACATAAAGGGTGTCCACGATGAAATTGCCACACTATGAAATTGCTCTAACTTTTTAACCGTTGGGTAGAATTTAATGAAAATTTGGGTGGATTTAGTTCATAGTGCATTATTTACATCCTGCAAGTTTTAAAGTCCTGTGATCAAAACTCGCGGAAATGGAGTCGAAAGAACAGCTCGTGCGTGATAAAATCTTGCGCATTCATCACGAGAACAAGGATCTCTCGCATCGTTCCATCGCTAAAACGTTGGGAATCGCAAATTCCACGGTTTCGCGAGTGATTAAGCGGTTCGAGGAACGGTTGACCACCGATCGGAAGCCCAGAAGTGAAGGAAAAAGTATTCCGTACAACACCAAAAATCACAACCGCGTAGTTGGGGCCTTCAATCGAAATCCGAACGCCTCCGTTAGGGATGTGGCTAAGAAGCTGTACCTAAGCCTAAGTTTTGTCCAGAAGGCCAAAACTAAGGCTGGGCTTCGAACGTTCAAGGTATAAAAGGCCCCTAATCGCGACGAGAAGCAGAACAAGTCCGCCAAAACCCGTGCCAGGAAGTTGTACCTCAACATGCTGACGAAAGTTGAATGCTGCATCATGGACGACGAAACATATGTGAAGGCCGACTTCAAACAGATCCCCGGCAACCTGTTTTTCACGGCCAAAGATAAGTTCAGCGTTCCGGAGCATGTCCGCACTCAGAAGATGTCCAAATTTGCGAAGAAATTCCTGGTTTGGCAAGCCATCTGCACGTGCGGGAAGCGGAGTGCACCTTTCGTGACCCAGGACACGATGAACGGACAGGTGTACATAAAAGAGTGCCTCCAGAAGCGGCTGCTTCCTCTCCTGAAGGCCCACAACGTCCCAACAATCTTCTGGCTGGATTTGGCCTCATGCCACTACTCCAAGGACGTGCTGAAGTGGTATGCGGACAATGAGGTCAATTTCGTGCCGAAAATGTTCAACCCTCCCAACACTCCGGAGCTCCGCCCCATCGAGAAGTACTGGGCGATTATGAAGCAGCACCTTCTTAAACGACCTAAGGTAGTGAAGACAGTCGAGGAACTGAAGAAAGTATGGGTTTACATGCAAAAAACGGTTGATTCACAGGTTGTGCAGAATCTTATGGCCGGGATTAAGGCCAAGGTGCGGGCATTTGCGTATGGACTGTAAATAAAATACGAGTAAAATGGTTAAATGAAGTTTAATAGTTATTTCTCAATCCCTGAAAATTTGATGGCAATCGGATGAAAACTCGAATTTTGCGAATCAATTTTGTGTGTGGCAATTTCATCGTGGACACCCTTTAATTTTTAGATTTCTCCGAACAAGCTCAGCAACACAGAAGGAAACAATTTGTTTCCCAATAGACAAGGTCACGCGTGTAAAATTGGTAACAATTATAGTTTGCTAAATAAAAAGTTCCTTCGACCCAAAACCCCCCTTTCGCAATCTCAACTCCCACATTCACAGGCCTGCAAGTGATCGATGATTCCTACGCAAATTAACTCAATCGGTTTGACCAGAGTCCGATTTTTTTCCCTGCTTTCGGCTCATTTCATAGGCCAATGCAAATTTGTTGCAAAAAGACGTCGCCGTAGGTTTAACACGACGCACACTCGTGTCCGCCCCTCATGTACGACCGACGCCTATACCTATCCTACATTCCAAGATGGACAGCCGAATGGCAAAAACAACCGACTTCAGCATTTGCAAACTGATGAGGTCTATCGTGCGTCCATTGGTCGAGCCGAACAGAACCAGGTGGAGGGTGGTGCGCAAACGGGGAAGACTGCGAAAGTGTTGCGCAACATTGCTGATTTACGCATGTGCTGTTTACTAACTAGCTGCCAGCCCGGAGGTTCGCTAAGCTAGTCTGCGTGTAGGTAGGTATGTCAGTGTATCACTGCGGTGCGTTTTTGCCTGCTTCACTATGACTAGTGTCCGGCCGCTGCCACTGCACTGGCCTGCTGGCAATTCCCCGCGGATCGGATGGGCACCCTTCAATGATAGGTTTCAATGGCTGCTACATACTACAAACCAAATGACTTCGTTTACTACTTCTACTCCTCCTCCTCGGGGTATTTTATTGCAAATTGCATTTTTTTTTTTTTTGCAGTTCTACTGCTCTGTGCTGCCGCCCCTCGAAGGAATGAATGAATGCACGGTTGCACTTGATGTTTTTCTTATGATCTTAAGGCACCTTTTTATGACTTAATAAATTAATTTACAGGCTTAATTGCCTGTGGAATATTTTCGCAATAAATAGTTATTTGCATTGGTGAAGAGGATTTTGTATGTTTTTAAGGGGAATCGATTTAAGCATCCGTAATCTAAGAATACTGACTCAAACATGCAAAGCAAACGGCAATTATATAGAATGTAAGTAACTATGGGCTTCTTTCTCGCACTGGAAGTGTTCCAAGCGAGACGTCAAGCAGTCTGACGTCTCGCTTGGAACACTTCCAGTGGATTAAAATTGATAAACAAAACTAATAAATGCGTGAATATCTTGCAACATATAGGGGAAATGGCTCAAATGTTGGCCTATGGATCTAAGATTGGGCCAATCGCTAAAAATCTGATATTTATCAATTTTATCTAGATGAACGCGTCATTGGGACGGTACTAAGGGATATTTTTGGTGGCTATTGAAAATAAATTCGATTGCTGACTTTAGGTATGAGCCCAAATTAGGAGCATTTAGGCTGACATTACATCCATTTCCCCTATTACAATGCGATGTTGTGTTTACATTTGTTTGACTTTCAAAAACAATTGAAATGCGGAGCTTCGTCAGGTTAAGCAGCCCAACAATCATTGAAAGCAAAATGAGAGCTTAATCGAACAAAAGTATGCAGAAACACGACTTGTTTTAGAAAAGTTTGAAATACTACTAAATGACTTATGGTAAGAATAAATAATACTTTAAAATACACCATTTCATACATTTATACAACCTGAAAAGTGCGACCCCGGAGCAGTGGTGAACATCCATACCTCTCACGCAAAAGTCATGAGTTCATATCTCACCCCAGACAAGTCACGAATGTCTCAAGAGCGTAAAAGTGACTATAATTAAAAATTAAGCGCAAGCTGTGGAGCTTTTAAAACTAAATACTGGTCGTATAACATGTCTTCAAAACTTCTTAATAACATTGGCATAACTAGAAAATTCTACTGGAGGGGGCCTAGGGGGCCTGTGGCATTTTTGTGTTTTGTTAAACTACGGTTAAATAGAAACTCTGGAACTGCTGTTCAACCAAAAGGCGTCAAGGCTATTTAATATTTTATTTTCCTATAGGATTCATTTCCATTTCGTCCAAAAATATAACCTATTAAAGCAAGGCTTACCATTAATTAAATGGTAAAAAACGTACATTTTATTATTTTTTTTTTCTTTTGGTTTGTTTTCCGTCGATCTTCTTTTCCGTGCTTTAGCACCAATGCTACCGACACCATCAACGACCCATCAACTCATGAACCGGGGACCAACGGCTTTACTTCCCTTCCGAAGGAACATCCCGGCGGCGCCGACTGGGATTGAACCCAGGCCTGCTGAAGTGAGAAGTAATCACACCTACCACTACACCACTGGTGCCGTTGAATTTTATTATATTTATTTCAAAACAACGGGGAGCCTTAGAAGCTTGCTGATTTTGAACCAGCAATGATCGTTTGTTCAACCTATTTGTAATTATATTATATATAGTCCAGATCTTATAAGGATTTTAAGGATCTCAAACTTAAGAAAACTATCATGCTAGATAATTCTCAGAGTTAGCTTATTCTATGAATTATGTAATTAGAATTTGAAATGTAATCATCAATTATAATTCAAATACCCAAATTAAATTCAAGGACTGTGAATTTATAATTTAAAAAAAAATTTGGCTGGTGAATAGAACCTTTGTTACACAGTATAATCTCGTTTTTGATATTATCCATAAATAGACGAGGCCTTAACGGATGTTTTTATTTTTATTGGTCTCAGTTTCTGCACTGCTCAATTGAACAGAAATTGCTGGTTTGAATTGGAATCCAAATCATAATTCAATAAACAATTGATTTATGTCTTCACGTGTATTTCCTAACATGACAATAATTTTAGGATATAATTGTGGCTCATCTATGAGGAGCTGATAAAAGATTTACGTAGTGCCAAGTGTACATAAATCTCTTTCTTCTTCTTGGCTTACAACTGGAGCTTTATGATTTTATACTTAATCTGCTCTATTGTGCTCTACATACTTTATGCACAATTTTATTATATTACTTACTTACTTATCCTGCTCCGACATCCATCAGGATTGCACCTGCTTCACAATGTTACACCAATTCCCTCGATCCGTGGCTGCTTGTCTCCAATTTCTTGACCGTCCCCCACTTCCCACTTGCTGTGCTCCTCTTCGTCTGGTACCGGCCGTATTCGAGGTAAACATCATTTTTGCGGGATTGTTGTCCGGCATTCTTAAAACGTGTCCGCCCATCGTACCTGTCCAGCTTTCACAATTTTCTGGATACAGGGTTCGCCATAGAATTGCGCCAGCTCCAGAGGTCGATCGCATATCAGCAGAGATGCTCAAAGCTGACCCCATGCTATCCGCACAAATGTTGCATCAACTATTCTGTAATATCTGGGATACCGCGACTTTTCCGGTCGACTGGATGCAGGGCTTCTTAGTGAAGGTCCCAAAGAAGGGGGATCTGACTGTCTGCGACAATTGGCGAGGCATCATGTTACTGTGTATTGTTCTCAAAGTTCTGTGCAAAGTTATCCTGAATCAGATAAAGGAGAAGATCAACGCGACTCTCCGACGGCAGCAGGCAGGATTCCGTGCCGGAAGATCTTGTGTGGACCATATTGTCACGCTCCGCATCATCCTGGAGCAGGTCAATGAATTCCAAGAGTCCCTTTATTTGGTATTCATTGACTGCGAAAAAGCTTTCGACCGTCTCAATCACGAGAATCTGTGGGGCGCAAGGGAGTCCCGGATAAAATTGTCAACATCATCGAAGCGCAGTATGAGGCTTTCACGTGCAGAGTTCTTCATAACGGAGCCTTGTCCGACCCTATTCGGGTAGTCGCTGGTGTGAGACAAGGATGTATACTATCACCGCTACTGTTTCTCATCGTAATCGACGAGATCATGGTGGGCTGCTTTGGCAGCCTATCACCATGGAGCATCTCAACGACTTCGATTTGGCTGATGATGTTGCTCTACTAGCACAACGGCGCTCTGATATGCAGAGTAAGCTCAATGACCTACACGAAACGAAAATTAATTATTTTATTCATGTGTTTCACTTATACATTTTTGCCAAAACATCAGCCTTATACATTCCATAATACAAACCACATAGGTCCTATAAGCATGCATAAAAGGTATGTGTGACCGCAGATACATTTCATTTGACACATGATCTTCATTAACTTTTTGCAAGGCGTCTGTTTATTAGTTGACTTATACATTTTATGAATAAAAAGCAATAGAAATTTGCCATAAGGTATAAGGAGATTTCTATCCGTGTAGCCGAACACTTCTCTGCGGTGGGTCTCACCATCAACGTCAACAAGACCAATTCGTTGGATATCAACACAGGCAACCCTTCCAACTTTACGGTAGCGGGGCAAGCAGTGGAGAAGGTCGAAAGTTTCCAATATCTTGGCAGCCAAATAGCGTCGGACGACGGGACCAAGAGCGACATAGGTGCACGAATCAAGAAGGCTAGGGCTTCCTTTGTGAGTTTACGAAACGTATGGAGATCCAACCAGATAAGTCATTGCACCAAAATCCGAATTTTCAACTCGAACGTGAAATCTGTGTTGTTATACACCAGCGAGACGTGGTGTGTATCAGCGGAGAACACTCAAAAGCTGCAGGTCTTCATCAGCCGATGCCTGCGGTATATAATTCGTGCCTGATGGCCTCACAACTGGATCTCGAATGCCAAGCCTCTTCGATGTCATCAGAAGCCGATAGAAATAGAAAGAATTCACCAGAAACAGAGAGCGAAAGTGGAGGTGGGTCGGCCACACACTTCGACGGGGCGGAAACGAAATATGCAAGCAAGCGCTGGATTGGAATCCGGCAGGACATCGCAGCAGAGGCAGACCCAGGGGCTCACGGTGGCGGAGCATCAATAAGGAAATTAAGCAAGTCGATAGGAATCTAACCTGGGCCCAGGTCAAGGCAAAAGCGAGCAGCCGCCCAGGATGGAAGTCTTTCACGTTGGCCCTTTGCAGCGCTGGTGGTGCACAGTACCCTTAAGTAAGTGGTTCATCCTTCGTCTCCATACACCGTTCTCACATACCCCGCCAAAGATGGTCCTAAGCACTCGTCGTTCGAAAACACCCAGTGCTTGCAGGTCCTCCTCGAGCATCGTCCACGTCTCGTGCCCGTAGAAAACTACCGGTCTTATCGGTGGCTTGTATATGGTACATTTAGTACGGTAGTGAAGTTTACCCAACCTCAGGGTCTTGTGGAGTCCGTAGTAAGCACGACTTCCGGCAATAATACGCTGACGAATTTCTCTGCTGCAGTTGTTATCCTACGTCACCAATGATCCGAGGTACACAAATTCATCCACCACCTCGAACTCATCCCCGTCGATTGTCACGCTTCTGCCTATGCGAGCCATATCCCGCTCGGTTCCTCCAGCTAACAGATACTTTGTCTTCGACGTATTCACCATTAATCCAACCTTCTCTGCTTCACGTTTCAGCCTGGTGTACTGCTCTTCCACGGCCTGAAACGTTCTTCCGACAATGTCCACGTCGTCAGCGAAGCAGATGAACTGGCTGGACTTTTTGAAGATCGTGTTCCGCATGTTAAACCCCCGCACGTTTCATAACACCTTCTAGTGCAATGTTGAACAGGAGACAGGAAAAACCATCGCCTTGTCGAAGTCTTTTGCGAGTTTCAAACGAGTCCGATAACGCACCCGATATCTTCATGCAGCACTGTACACCATCCATCGTAGCCCTGATCAGTCTGGTCAGCTTCCCGGGAAAACTGTTCTCGTCCATAATCTTCCATAGCTCTTCACGGTCAATAGTATCATAGGCAGCCCTGAAATCGATGAATAGGGACTTGATATTCACGACTCTTTTGAAGGATCTGCCGCAACGTAAAGATTTGGTCCGTTGTCGATCGCCCGTCCACAAAACCGGCTTGATAACTTCCCACAAATCTGCGTGATCTGGGAAAGCACTTTGTAAGCCGCGTTAAGAATAGTGATCGCTCGATAGTTGTCACATTCTAGTTTGTCGCCTGTTTTATATACTGGGCATATTACTCCCTCTTTCCACTCCTCCGGTAGCTGTTCTGTATCCCAGATCCTGACTATCAGTTGGTGCAGACAAGAGGCCAACTTATCCGGGCCCATTTTGATAAGTTCCGCTCCGATACCATCTTTCCCAGCTGCTTTGTTGTTCTTAAGCTGTCGGATAGCATCCTTAAATTCACCTATCGTGGGAGCTGGCATGCCTCCCTCATCCGCTGTACCGACGAGGCCATTCCTCCTGCCGCCTTGGTCCTCCGCCTCTGCGCCGTTCAGATGTTCATCGTAGTGCTGCTTCCATCTTTCAATCGCCTCACGTTCGTCCGTTAAAAAGTGAGGCATTTTCGTTGATTTTTTTAAGCAATAAAACACTCAGGGAGGGCAAATATGCTATAACCCATTTATTAGTCATCCTTCGAACTACAATTTCTATTTTTTTTTTTTTTTGAACTCGATTGGCGTCTCCCCGTGGCCGGTGCACCAGGTCGCGCGGAAGTCGGAAAACGGCGTGGGAAAATACTCCTTTCCATGTGATCCTGAAACATAAATCGAACAAAAATCCTGATTAGTAATGAAATTTGGGTTAGAAATACGTATTCCGATTTTTTTTTTAAATTAATTTTTTTCAAAAGTTGTGGCCTTACGAAAAAAAAGTCCATTTTTTCACCCTAAAAATGCTTACAAAATCGTGGATTAAAAATTCATTTTTGACAAAATCGAAAATGTGGATACGTATTTCTTAGCAGAATTTAATTCTGAACAAAAAAATCTATCCAAATCTGATGATAACTTGTTAGAGTTATTTCCCACGCCAGTTTGAAAAACCCCGTTTCGAGATAAACGCGTTTAAAGATAAAATTGCTCTCTCAGCGCGCCGGTACATGTTTTAGAAAATCGCTTCGTAAAGCGGTAAGGAATATTCTGGCGGACTTGGAGTCTTTTCTTTTTTTAAGTATACATTTTAAGCCTAAAAATGCTTTTTTTTTTTGGAAAATCAAAGTGTACTCCCCCTTTAAGATACCCCCTTCCTTATCTCGACACATTTCGGCTCGCGGCACAAAGCCTTGGTGGGATGCGATGAGTATCTTGTAGAACTTGCGTGTTTCTTGATAACGATATAGCTGCTCCATTTCTTCGCACTCCAGCTCTTCCAGGCGGCGCTTCTTATCCCGGAAAAGATGGTTTTTGGATGGCTGTCTTCGCTTCTGTTTATATCGCTCCACATTATAACGGGTTCCTTGCTGCAGCATCGCCACCCGCGCTTCGTTCTTCTCGTCCAAAACCGTCTGACACTCTTCGTCGAACCAATCGTTCCGTCGATTCCGCTCCACGAACCCAACGGCGCCTTCAGCGACGCTGTTAATGGCTGCTTTCACGTTGCTCCAGCAGTCCTCAAGAGGGGCTTCGGTGAGCTCTCCCTCATCAGGCAACGCTGCGTTGAGGCATTGCACGTACTCCGTTGCGACTTCAGACAGCTTCAGTCGCTCCAGATTATACCGTGGCGGGCGTCGGTACCGAATTTTGTCGGCAACGGAAAGTTTTTGGCGCACCTTGACCATTAGAAGGTAGTGGTCCGAATCGATATTTGCATCACGATAGGTCCTGACGTCGATAATGTCCGAGAAGTGCCTTCCTTCGATCAAAACGTGGTCGATTTGCGATTCTGTCTGCTGCGGTGATCTCCAGGTGTACCGATATGGGAGGCTGTACTGGTAGTAGGTACTACGTATGGCCATGTTCTTAGAGGCGGCGAAATCGATGAGTCTAAGGCCGTCGGCGTTCGTTAGCTGGTGAGCGCTGAACTTTTCTATAACCGGTCTGAATTCCTCCTCCTGGCCGACCTGAGCGTTAAGATCCCCGATGACGATTTTGACGTCATGGCTTGGGCAGCTGTCGTATTCCCATTCCAGCTGCGCGTAAAAAGCGTCTTTATCGTCATCGTTACTTGCTAAGTGAGGGCTGTGCACGTTGATTATTCTAACATTGAAGAAACGGCCTTTGATCCTCAACTTGCACATTCTGCTATCGATTGGCTACCACCCAATCACGCGCTTCTGCATTTCGCTCATCACGAAGAAAGCTGTACCCAGCTCATGGGTATTGCCGCAGCTCTGGTAGATGGTACAACCATCCCTATACGTATGTACCGACGATCCCTTCCAACAAACCTCCTGCAGCGCTGCGATGTCGATCTTGCAGACCCTAAATAAATCGGAAAGAATGCGGGTACTACCCAAGAAATTGAGAGACTTGCAGTTCCATGTTCCGAGTTTCCAATCGTTAGTCCGTTTCCGTTGTTTGGGTCTATGCCGATTGTTCCGGTCCGTATTTACATTGCTTGCTTCCTATACCTTTCTATACTTCCCAACCCCCATTGTCTTGCCGGGGGACCATCGTGCACAGCACTGTTTAGAGTCCCACGCTGGCACCAGGACGCTGATCAGCCGCTCCTAACATGGAGCACAGATGCCGTTTTGAGCCGTATCTCCATGGTGAACAGACGCCTCGAAGACTGCACTCTCCGGAGAGAGAAGTCCCCCCCCCCCCTTCCCTGACAGCATACGACCAAGGTCCCACCGCGGTGGTTACCCGATCTTCCCTATGGTTACGCGTACCCCAGTTACGCGTACCCCAGCAGGCACCGCGGGGAGGTACACGCAGGCAAAATAACGTAAAAATTCCATAAGAAATACTGATGAATTTTAGCCATAAGAAATGAGTGTGAATTTCATTGATTTGGCTTATGGCTTATAATAATGTTGACAAAAAATAATCAATCGGATCAGACTGGAACCGGAAAATGGACGTTAGGGTTAGGGAGCCCGTGTGGACCATTCGTCTCTCAACGCTTGGGAAAATGAAGTGGTTAAAGGCGTATAACAGCTAACTCATGTTACCCGAAAATCATTCATAAGTCACGCTTATGAAATTCATATATGTTGTTCAAAAGTCGAGTCTTATGAAATTCTAAGGTCTATTTGCCTCAGTGTAGTCGAAAGCGTAGATAGAACACGCAATAAAAAAGACAAAAAACCATTACATTGCCTTCTTCTTTTCTTTATTTAACGTCGGTCTCTGTTCCGCAATCTAGTGCCAATCACCGACGGACATCGATTGCCATCCATTGACGGCAATCGAATGTGCATGAAGGCAGCTTCCACACCTGCGTAGGATATCGCACCCTTTCAAACACACATGGGCCGGGACCAACGGCCTTACTTCCCTTCCGAAGAAAGACGTGACCAGAGATTTTTAAGCCTCAGAAAAATCCCACCTACCTCGGCTGGGATTGAGCCCAGACCCATTAGCGCGAGATAGCAGTCACGCTTACCACTACACCACCGGCGCCGGCATTACATCGCCTGCATGGTCATTTTCTAACATTCGTTGCGATGTTCATGAACAGAGGATGATAGGAAATGGAACTAACATGCATTGTGATAGATTTTTGGTTTGCATGTGGACAAGAGACTAAGGACCGCTAGTGGGGTCTATTTTATACCTGCAGATACGCGAAGTATCAATGGTTCGCATTGTCCACGCCTACGCAAGCTAACACCATGCTTAGGCTGGGGATAGTTTCCCCTATTCGATGATGCCGGTAATTTGCGTTCGAATGGCGAGGAAAGAATAATCAACGTTTTGTTGATCTACAATATATTGAATTGGTTCCGCTTTTTGATAGATCGAAATTCTATCCGCCAGACCTAAAATATCCAGTATTTTACGATCGCTTATGGCCGCCACAATCTGGCTGAGTTTCTGATAGGGAACATCAGATTTGAAGTTTGGGTTGTGTCGTTTGACGTGTAAACGATCAAATCTAAATGCAAATAAATGTTCACGAAATTTGATCAACTATCATTATCCTAAGACTTCGAATATTATGAATATTAAAAAATGAATTAAGAATTTTGATAATTATACTACGTTTCACCTAAATAAATATTGAAATTTCATAAAAAAAAACTCCAGAAAATAAATATGCCTGAAAATATTCGACCAACTTTTTTTCTCAAAAAAAATATCTCCAAAATAATATCGTTTTTAAAGATCTTGAAAAACTTACATCATTTTTAAAAGAAAATTCTGCGAGATAAGAGAGTAATTAAAATTAAGATTTTAAAATTTCTAAATAAATTGAATCTTACGCATGCAAAAATCATGAAAAATCTGGTTCTAGTTTTTTTTCAGTTTTTTAAAGATACCTATCAGATTTCATATGTCAAGATTGTATTGTTTGTAGAAAATCAATTTTATTTAATATTCTACACCACCCAAATAATCCTGGATGGAAAATTCTTGAAAATATAGCTAAATCACCAGGGCACGGGTCTTCCCAATAGAAAATGTACAAACATGTCCATAACATTAGATTCGTCATTCAAGATTCCATCATATTCGATTAGCTGGAGTATTGGAAAAAATATCCAAAAACCGTTACCAATATCTTCGTCTAAATGGAGACCTTTTGAATATTTCCATCTGTATAGGAACGATGTCTGAATATCTTGTTACCCCTGAAACGTTCCCTCAACATTTAAAAAACTCCCTTATGTTTTACAAAATTTCTCCAACTTCTACGAAATTACCCTGAATTTATTCCACATTCCATATTTTTTCCATCTCTCTTAATTATACGAAGATCCCTGAACATCTCTGAACTTCTGAAAAGACCCCCATCATCTACAAATATTCTTGAACATTTGGAAAGCTTCTCGAAATTTAACTAACTTCCCAAAACTTCCAAGAAGTTCATTGAGTTTTTTTAAAAATAAGATCTCTGACAAATTGCATCGAATTTCCGTGAACTATTTTTGATCTTTTACAAAATTCTCTTGTGTTTTTTCAAATTTTTCGTAGTAAAGGGTGATACGGTCAAAATTTGGTCAATATCAACTTGACGTATTTCTTTCAATTTTGCATTTAAAAAACCTGAACACCCCTCATTTTGAAGGTGTGTGTGTAGAATGTTGCTCCTATTTTGATTTTGGAATTCACTCTTCAGTTGTCAAAATGCCGTCCAAGCAAGAAGAGCAGCGTATCAAAATTTTGCTCGCGCATCGCGAAAATCCGAGCTACTCGCACGCAAAGTTGGCAAAATCGCTAAAAGTTGCCAAATCAACCGTTACAAATGTAATTAAAGTGTTTGGGGAACGTTTGTCGACAGCCAGGAAGTCTGGATTGGGGGGAAATCGAAAACCGGAAGCCGCTGAGACGACAAAGAGAGTTGCCGGTAGTTTCAAGCGAAACCCTAACCTCTCTCTCCGAGATGCCGCAAATAAGCTGGGTGTATCGTCTACAACCGTGCATCGAGCCAAAAAACGAGCCGGACTATCGACTTACAAGAAGGTAGTGACTCCAAATCGCGATGATAAACAAAATACGATGGCCAAAGCGCGATCTCGGAGGCTGTACACGACGATGCTGACGAAGTTTGACTGCGTGGTAATGGACGACGAAACCTACGTCAAAGCCGACTACAAGCAGCTTCCGGGACAGGAGTTTTATACGGCAAAAGGAAGGGGAAAGGTAGCAGATGTTTTCAAGCACATGAAACTGTCAAAGTTCGCAAAGAAATATCTGGTTTGGCAAGCCATCTGTACCTGTGGCTTGAAAAGCAGCATTTTCATAGCTTCCGGGACTGTCAACCAAGAAATTTACGTGAAAGAGTGTTTGAATAAACGTCTGCTGCCTTTCCTGAAGAAACACGGTTGTTCCGTACTGTTTTGGCCGGATTTGGCATCTTGCCATTACGGTAAAAAGGCCATGGAGTGGTACGCCGCCAACAACGTGCAGGTGGTTCCCAAGGACAAGAACCCTCCCAACACGCCAGAGCTCCGCCCAATTGAGAAATACTGGGCTATTGTCAAGCGGAACCTAAAGAAGACCAAAAAAAAACTGCTAAGGGCGAGCAGCAGTTCAAGGCAAACTGGCTTTCTGCGGCGAAGAAGGTGGACAAGGTGGCTGTACAAAATCTGATGGCAGGGGTCAAGCGTAAGGCCCGGCAATTCGGATTTGGAAAAGCGGAAGCCTAACTGAATATTTTTCCTGAATTTTATACTAATTGAACTTGAAAAAGAAATTTAATTTGATTTTTTTAAATAAACGATTTCACCGATTTACACGCGTTTTCCCTTGACCAAATTTTGACCGTATCACCCTTTACTTCCTTTTAACTTCCTACAGAAAAGCTTCTATCTTCTTTCTTTGGAAGTTTTTTAAAACTTCCTTCAGAAGTTAGTTCAAACATTCTTCGAACGTCCGTTGTTCCAAGAGACCGAATATACCTCTGCATCTCCACGGCTTTCACCGGAAGGATAGATTTTTGATCAGGATCTACTGTGATAAGTGATGTGATCGGTTAAAGCAGAATTTTGTTATTCATTCAAATCTAGTGGGAATAGAATAAGAGAAAGCTACCGAGCTTTAAAGCTAAACTTAAGCGCAATTTATAAGAACAACTTGACTTTTGATCATGTTTCAAAAATCTAAGCAAATTTAAGCTAGGGAACAGGATATGTTTCAAATATTGAATTGCAACTCAATTTTTTATTGAAACTTGTATGCAATAACCTACACAGCTCGAAAAGTGGTGTAAATTTCTATTCAAGATGATGGACATAAATGGAGCGTTATATATTAAACGAGGCTGGGTCATTAGATCGTAGGACATTTAATCTTCATTTTCAACATCTTCTTATTTTTCTTCTTCTTGCTGCCCTGAGAGGGAATAATTATTGGCGCTTCTATTATTTGCTGGTTATTCTCTTTTCAAGACCAGCAAATGTTCTCCGCAAGTGTTAAGTAATAATTTTTTGAATTCACCCTAATTACCATTCGGCCTAATGACCATTCGGTTTAATGACCATTCGGTCTAATGACCGGACACCATTTTATACAATATCATGTAAAGTTATGGTAGATGTAATGAAATATTTCAAATATTGTATGCAACCGTCCATCTTTGCAAGCAATACTTCCTGCAAGTTGTTAGTTTGCGTGATGGATGTTTACATCACCAGTAATATTCAGATTTTGTTTGTGTGTAGACAAACTCGAAAAAGAATAAGTCTTATATTTAAATAACATTTAAATGTTTAACAATCTGTTGCATCAAATTTCAACCTTTTCTTCCAATCGCAGTTGCTCTCAACTTCCTCATTCAATGCTCCTCCATTTCCATTTTCCACCGTTTAAACTATGACGCTTCATATTGAAATAATTTTTTCAAGCAAACATGCACTTAACACTATGCAATAAAAAAGTCCTTCTTAGAGTGCCGAGAAACCAACGCATAGAAAGAGGGAAACCGTAGAAGAGCTATCATCATTGCTGTTTGTCGAGGGCTATTAACTGCAGTCGTTAGCAAGCTTAAGCTAGAGACACACACAAAACACGGATAATGGAAATCTCTTTTATTGGTTAGAACCAGAAGCACTCTGAAGAGAAGGAAACAAATCGCCGCAAATTCAGTTCAAGCAAAATTTCCCAAATTATTCCAAAAGGATCGACTCACAATCACATCATAACCTCGATCGTGTCAGCATTAATGCACAATTACTGCTCAATCACCTTGTCCAAAGATGATGATCAATTAATCATGTACTATTTTTTTTTCCTTCTCTTTCTACCATTGCAGGTAAGCGTAAACGTGAAGATGATTGGATTTTACCCCATGAGCAACCAACTGGGATGGAGAAGAAGCAGGTCGGTTGTCCATCGCGGCGTCGCTGTGGTGTGATGACGATGTGTCATAAAGCAAATGAATGGTTGTAAGTGCTTGTAAAACCTGACACAGCCGTTATTCAAGTGCGCTTGCTGCCCGTCTGTAATTGATAGCGCAGCTCTTTTAGCTCGTATAGTACGAACAGGAGAGTTTATTAGTCGCCACCGTGTACCTACCCCACCGGGTTGTGCAACATTCGTTGGTTGGTTGTCACCTCGCACCTATAATTGCAACCGTGCACTCAATTGTCTCGTTAGCTCCATCGAAATTACCACCAACCAGCAGCGTTTGATTTGCGTATCGTCGTCGTCGTAGTCATCGTCTTTGTGCCTCTGAAGATAACTATCGGCAAATTAGCTACCGACCGACCCCCCACATTCATTCTCGATGACCTTATCCTAGAAAAGTTTCAAAGAACTTGGCGATCGGTGCGGCTGTGGTGGCATTAGAATTTTTCAACACGGACCATGCATATGCGTGGTAATGGTGGTGGTAGCCTTGACTTTAAAGACACCGTGCATAAAGAACATATCTCCCCTCCCAGTCCAGTCAGTAGTGCAGTGGGGCGTATCTACCTGGTGTTGGCTTTCATTATGTTTTCCCTTTTTCGCACGCCACTTTTCGATGCACCCCCTCACTGTTTGGAGGTGTTTCTTTTTGTGTTTTCATGTTTTGATCGCTCGATGCCGATTGTTCTTCACGCAGTTAACTGCTTAATTGCTAATTGACAACGGTGAACCCCAAGTAGCGCAGCAAGTGGGGTGGTCTGGTGGTTGCTACTGCGATGAGTGCATGGTTGAAGAATTCAAATGATCCCTGCAGGAATTTTTAAAAATAATGTTCGATTAAAAGACATTCATTTCAATTTTCTGAATATATTGTGATTGATGAGTAAACTCAAAACAAAATTTATTACAATCCACCTTAACAACTTTGTTGAAAACCGCAACTTTCCTGCTTGTCGGGATCTTTATAATACGTGGTAAATTATAAATAATATAGGACCTTTCGTTTTTATTTTCAGAGGGGCACAATTTGCGATTTTATGGTACATTTTACGAGTCATAAAATCGCAGATTTTAACTCTCTTGAAGCATAATTGGTTTATGTGTCAAGACTTTCCAACCTCTTCTCTTGTAGCTTACAAATGCAAAATATCATTATAGCATCCAATGGTGCTATAACTTCGACAAATATTTTTATAGTGAAGTGAGCTGGGAGCGTTGGACAAATAGAACAACGAATAATTTGATCAATTGCTCCGTAATGGTGCCCTTTATGTTGTGAAGATCAGTATTTTAAAAAAGATAACTTTTGAGGCAAGACAAGGCGTTCTCAACAAATTTGAGGAAAAGGATGTACTAATGTTCACAACAGGTACAGAAAAACACCGGCACCGGTGGTGTAGCGGTAAGCGGTGCTTTCTCACTCCAATTGGTCTGGGTTCAATCCTAGCCGAGGTCGGTGGGATTTTTCTGAGGCATAAAAATCTATTGTTAAGTAAAGGAATAAAGAATGAAGAGGTACAGCAAAACATCACATAGACTTTAACCATCTTCTTCTTCTTCTTCTTCGCATTTCAAGCTTATTGCATATTGCATATTAGCTTATTGCGTGCTCTCAACTTAGTGTTCTGGATGCACTTCCACAGTTATTAATTGAAAGCTTTCGATGCCTGTACCATTTTTGCATTGATATGATTGTGTGGCAAGTCCAATCATACTTCTATGCCCAGGGAAGTTGAGAAATTTTCCAACCCGAAAAATTCCTAGACCGGACCGGGAATTGAACCCAGCCACCTCCAGCATGGTCTTGCTTTGTAGCTGTGCCTTTACCGACTGAGCTAAGGGAGGCCCTAACCAATCATGTTTTATTACTTCAAGTTAACGATGTACATAGTTACAGAGGCTTGACGTCAATATCAGACTTAAAAAGGACATTTCATACAGTAGATCAGGAGAAGAAAGTTGATAGTTCCGTTATAGGACGGCAGTGTGAAAATTGTATATAGAAAGTAAAAAGCAAACAAAGGGCAATTTTGAAAAATGTACGAATTGGGTCGAGCATACCCTTTACCAATCTCATCCGATGATGAAGAATGATGAGGGGTGTTTCTCCCCAGTGCCTCACATTATCTGCTGCAATTACTTATTTGTTATGCCTTCACATTTTTGTATGGAGCATTTCAATTTAAGTATTGGCACACCTATCCGTTTTTTTTTTAATTTTTTTTTTAGTTTTTTTTGAAGTTATATGGAACTTAATGATTGAAAATTGAGCATAAGAACATTTTTCCATATTGAAATGAGCCGCCATAGAGCAGTTCAAATTTGGGATTTTACTGCATAGAAATCCATGAATCTTCGCACAATTGTTCGCTGGGACAATGAACCCATGGCTAATTTATCGAAATAGCGATTCAAATGTTTTGGTCAATAAATCATAGAACGAAAACGGCTCGTCTAATCGAAATGACGTCTAAGACAAAGTTGAAGGAAAATGGATTACCTTTTCAGAAAAATACACACTGAAAAACACATAAATTTTTGACGAACAAATGTTCCAGCTTTTTACTAATAGTTAATGTTCTACGGTTTTGTTCAATTTTGAAGAGTCCATTGTGTAAAATATTAGTAAGTTTAGCATTTTAGATAATCTGTCATAAAAACATAAGTTTAAACATCTTAAAAGTGTACTAATTTTGTTTTTGAAGTTTTTGACAGTTTCCTTTATTTTTGATAAATATCTGAGATTATTTTTACAGTGTGATTTTTTTTTCTAAAAAAAAAATAATCCAGTCCCTACAACTTAAGCTCAAACGTTATTTTGATTATGTGATCCGTTTTCGTGTTTTGATTTATTAAAAAATGTGTATTTTGAAAAATAAAGCGTGAGTCATAATACCCGAATTCCGACACAAACTAGGTTCATTACCCCTAGGGAACAATTACACTACACCCAACCGGTGGATGTAAGATTCGCTTACAATTATGTGGGATTCATCATCAGAGGATGTAAGTGGAGACCGCATGAACCGAGGATGCGATATACCTAGCTGCGGTCCGATGTAAGAAAATTGGAGACCGAAAAATGTGGAGTGTATTAGTGAGTGAAATTAATTATGTCGAAAAAAGTAGAAAAAGGTTGCCGACTGGACTCGAACCACGGACGCTGCGACTATCAGACCTGTGCTTTCTCCACTGCTCTTTGCATGCTTCTGAATAATGCGCAGCCTAAAAGCAAACATGAAGCGCTCATTTTCTCGCATGCTCGACTTCGTATGCTTTTTCTGCTTGAGAGATTCGAGATAAGTGTGTGCGTCGTTCTACAATGTTCTACAATGTGCGTCGTTCTACAAGCTTACTGGTATAGTCGAAAGCGTAGATGCAACACGAAATAAAAATGCTCGACTTCGTATGCTTTTTCTGCTGGAGAGATTCGAGACAAGTATGTGCGTCGTTCTACAATGTTCTACAATGTACGTCGTTCTACAAGCTTACTGGTATAGTCGAAAGCGTAGATGGAACACGAAATAAAAAAAGACAAAAAACCATTACATCGCCTGCATGGTCAATTCCTAACATTCGTTGCGATGTTCATGAACAGAGGATGATAGGAACTGGAACTAACATTCATTGTAATAGATTTTTGGTTTGCGTGTAGTTTACAGCATATTTGAACTTTGTACGCTGATGGACATTTCCCATATAAAATCATGCGCTGAATCCAAAAGTTTAGTCCAAAACATCTCAGTAGGATAGCTTTCGAGAAATATAAAAAAATGAATTTTCACTTTAAAAAAATGTGTTTACTAAAAAACAAATATCTCCTATTTTAATGAAGTTATATTAGATATTTCATCGCTAAATTAAAGGTGATAAAATTTGCTGTCGATTATTTGGTGAGCATTTTTCAGTGAAATTAGTAGTACAAAAACTACAAACATTTTTATTTACATTGCTTAAAAACTTAGCAGAAATTCAATTTTTTAGGAAAAATTCAAAATATAAAAATAAATACACAGACTATTAACTAACAACAATACCACTAATCTCACTAACAATTAGAAGAAACTAACCAAATAAAAAATTTCTTGTCTTTAATTTGGTGTTAAAATAATTGATATGGCTTCATTACAACCGGAAATATTTATCTTTTAGTAAACAAACTTTTTTAAAGTAAATTTTCATTTTTTAGCCGTATCTCGAAAACTATCTCACTGATTTTTTTTGTAACAGTTTTGGATTCAAAGCACGTTTTTACATGAGAATCAGTGATCAAAGATTCAAGTTCTTTTTTTACTTTTATTTGTAAACTAGTGTTATAAGAAGTTCCATGTAATACAGAGAGGGAAAAATGCAATCGGCGTGGAACTGCTCTGTAATGGATTTTTATTTAAGAAATTAGTGTTCATAAGCTAAAGCAAAAAGTAAGCATGCCATTTGAAATCTGATTCATTTTCTTATAAGATACATATCAATTCATGAAGGGGTAACTAGTTTTTCGTAAAGAAACAGAAGAAACTAAAGTGAATCATCACAAATTGTATTCTGAGGCATAACTGATCACGCCTTCCTTCGGAAGGGAAGTAAAGCCGTTGGTCCCCGGTCCATGAGTTGATGGGTCGATAGGTAGGGTCCAGGTATGGGAGCTGCCTTCCTGGCGTCGGTAGCATTATTGCTCAGCACGGAAAACAAATCAGGGGGAAAAATCACTAATTGTATGGGAACATATTGCCTTTCCTTTATTTTGCTTCTGGTTCCTAACGATGAACAAATGTCTCCATTATAATATGGACAATACTCACATTACTCATATTGAGAATTAATTTGATAGAGCTGGTTGGACCACCCTCAGATCAGGCACCCATCCCACTTTTCAAAATTTCCAAAAACATGCTATTTTCAAACGTCGTGCCGAGTTGAGCTACACAAAATGTTGGCGACTGTTTTCAACTTGAAATTTTACAAAGAATCAAAAAACAATATTGTCTATTTTTGTCAGTGTTGTCAACTATATTCTTTTTGCAAAAGTTATAAAAAAAACGCATTTTTCACTAAATGAAATGGAATGGAATGGGAATGGCTCTAATGTTGGCCTATGGATCTAAGATTGGGCCCATCGCTAATAATCTGCTATTTATGAATTTTATCTAGATGAACGCGTCATTGGGACGGTACTTATGGATATTTTTGGTCGCTATTGAAAATTTAGCCGGTTGCTGCATTATGTATGGGCTCAAAAAAGGGACATTTAGGCCTACATTACATCCATTTGCCCTATATGTATTTTTTTTTCGATTTTTCAGCGGAATCGTGTTTTTTTCAGTTTTGAACACTCATCGACCCGAAAGCAAAATACGCCGTTGCTGATATATGGCGTTTAAAAATAATGTGAATGTATCTGATTGGAAAAAGTCTCAGTCTTCAAATGGATTTGCTTACTTTTTAGTTTAGCTTAAGAAAGACTAATTCCTTCGAAAAAAAAATCCACTATGGTCTCCAAAAATATCTTAACATGCGAATTTAAAGCCCTGTCGTTTCCTTTTCGAATAGCATGCAAACATTGGGGTTGAATGCAAGAATTTTTAGGGATATATTTATTTAAATCATCCAATATTTAGAAACTCGAAAAAAATAGTGGACCGGTTTCAGCGTGGATTGCTCCATTTGACGTTTTATACATTCGAATTTTTGTCCATTCTAACATTTATCCATTTCAATATTTTATCCATGGAACCATATGTCCATTTTGACCAATTGTTCATTCATCTTTTTTTTTCATTTAATTACAATCGACCTTTTGTATATTTTACATTTTGTCCCTTCAACCTTTTGTCCATTTCAATATTTTGTACGTACATACAACCTTTTGCCCCTTCAAAGTTTTATCCTATCGACCTTTTGTCGAACTTGCTGAGCATCGGGATACACATGGCTACTTACTTCGAAAATGTACCCCTCTAACCTCGGGTAAGCCGCGAGTATTTCGCCCAACTCCTACTAAACATAGAATTAAGTGAATTTTGTTACAAACAAACAACAATGAACTTTCGGCTCTGTAAAGCTAACGCGATCGAGCCTTCCAAATAAACGAACTAGTTAAAACAAATGGCTACGTGCTGAAAGAGAGAAAATCATTTCTGGAATACTCTACACACTAAGAAATTATCACCGTATTCGATAATTTTTTTTACTGAACTTTCAACAGCTGAACGTTCGGTAAATAGATTTTTGGATTTGGTAATTTTTTTACTGAACTGTTCCTTAAAAGGAAATTTGTTGATCTTTTGTATTTATTAGTATTTTTATGAGTTAAAATTTAAAATCTTTTAAATATGTCGAACCACTTAATGGAATCTCTTTGTGAAGAGCTTTGAGTGTGTTGGTTTATTTCCGATATAATTGCTCATCTTTTGACTGATACGCGTATTTCGTCTACTACTTGCAGACTTCTTCAGTGACAAGTAGTGGCGTTGAGTACTTGGCACTGATGAAGTTGGCGTAGTAGACGAAATACGCGTATCTATCAAAAGATAAGTAATTATAACGGAATTAAAGGGAAATAAACCAGCACACTCAAGCTCTTCATAAAATTTAAAGTTTTTTTTTTATTCTTATTTGCGAAATTTTATTTAATAGTAAAAGTATATTATGATAGTAATAACGTAAAAAAGGGTGTCCCACTTCAAATTGCATCACGGAAAAACGCTGTAGAAAATTACCTATTGGGTATTTTCTCTTGAAAATTCGGGCAGAAGTAGTTTAGAGTAGTAGTATTGTTTATACTGCATTTTTATCGCTGTCAGTTTTTCGAAAGTTTGAAAAAATGGCACCACCCGATAAGCAACGTCGCGAATTGATTTTGCGCAAGAACCTGAAAAATCCTCAACTCTCTCATCGGGACATCGGAAAACAACTCGCAATCGTGCAGTCAACGGTGACTCGTGTGATTAAACGTTACTACGAAACTCTGAGCATCGAACGGAAGGAGAAATGCGGTCAGAATGGATGTTCTATTAGTGATCAGGATCACAAGCGTGTCGTGAAAGCATTTAAGCGGAATCCCAATGCTTCGGTCAGGGATGTGGCCAAAAAGTTGAATCTGTTCAAGTCTTTCGTTCAGAGAGCCAAGGATCGTACAAAGTGCAGAAGACTCCAAATCGTGACGAACGGTTAAATACGGTGGGAAAGTCACGTACACCAGATGCTGACGAAGCCTCATTGTCTCATCATGGATGATGAGACTTACGTCTAGGCGGACTTCCGGCAGCTTCCGGGGCTACTGTTCAAGTTTGATGTTCCGGAGGAAGTAAGGAAGCAGAAACTTTCAAAGTTTGCCAAGAAATACATGATTTGGCAAACGATCTGCTCATGTGGCAAACGGAGTGCGCCGTTCATGACTACCGATACTGTAAACGGGGAGATCTACCTCAAGGAGTGTTTACAGAAGCGTCAGCTTCCTCTGTTGAAGCAACACGAGGGCCCTACGATCTTCTGGCCGGATCTAGCTTCGTGCCACTATTCAAATGTTGTCCTGGAGTGGTACGAAGCCAACGGGGTCACTTTCGTACCCAATGACCAATGACTGACATATACGAGCGTCAATTTTGACATAAAATTGAGTCATAATGGACGCGAAGTTCAGCTCAATCAAATGTACTTTCGAACTTTTCAAGAGCCCTTAATTTTACATGACATGTTTGTTTACGTCTCATCCTTTTTGTCAAAGATGGATTCCGTCACGCGTTTTTTTTTTTCTTTGATTTGTTTTCCGTCGATCTTGTTTTCTGTGCTGAGCACCAATGCTACCGACGCCAGGGAGGCAGCTTCCACACCTAGACCCTACCTATCGACCCATCAACTCATGGACCGGGGACCAACGGCTTTAATTACTTTCCGAAGGAAGGCGTGATTAGAGATGTTATGCCTCAGAACATTCCGGCGGTGCCGACTTGGATTGAACCCAGGCCTGCTGAGGTGACAGGTAATCACGCTTACTACTACACCCCGTCACGTGTTAGATTAGGTATTTCTAAGTGTATTGTTTACGCTTTTTGTTAGAGGGATTTATTGAGTTTATTTTACTGTGATTCAAATTTATCAAAATAAGTTATAAGCACACCATCAAATTATAAACCCTGTACCGGAAACAAGGAATCGACTCGAGACGACCGCATTGGCAAACCTTGAAATTACCAACTTTGCTACGCCAACACTTTGGACTGATATAAAAAAAATCGACATGCCTTTCTACAACAAAATCGTTGAGTAGAGGCTTTATAATAGAGCACATTAATCAGCTTTCTCGACTAGTTAGTTCAGTTTTGTATAGGAGCAGATTAAAAGCTGTAAAACTGCACACGTCTAAAAATAAACCTAGTTGACTGTAAAAATGCTTCCAAAGCAGCGCTAACACAGTTTATTAACTGATTACAGTTTGTTGTGTTGTTGAAAAAGCACTTTCGATATTTACGTTATTCAGCAAGACTGATTGGTTGTGTAGAAGCCATCAAATAAGTAATATATTCACTTGGTTAGCTTTGTTTTGCAGCTACAAGTCGAAAGTTGCACACTTAGAAATAACTAATTTCACACGTGATAGAATCCATCTTTGACATAAAAGATGAGACGTAAACAAACATGTCATGTAATTTTAAGTGCTCCGAGACTGAAAAGTTTACTGCTCGATAAAAATTTCGCGTCTGTTATGACTCAAACTTATGTCAAAATTGGCGCTCGTATATGGCACTCTCAGATCACCTAAATTTACATGAATGTTTCTAAGTGTGTGATTAAAATGTGCAAGAAGTGACATTAGCTGTCATTCAGTGCGACTGACAAATTGAATAATGATTGTGAAAAAGTTGAGTAAACGCTCTTCAAAACTATTTTGCTAGCTGCTGCTTGTAGCTGTTTCTGCAGGGTTTTCAGCTAATTTACAGCACAACGCTGGAAAAGATGGCTTATAAAGCTGAAAATGTTAGTTGGATATAGCTTCTAAAGCAGCCATAAAGTTCTGTTCGAACTTCATATGCATTTTATGGAACTTACAAGTGAGTTTTATCGTTGAATGCAGAACTTTTGGTTGCTTGGGTCACGTCCATAAATTAACTCTCTTGACCATTGAAGCCCAAAAAAATGTGTAAAAATTACCACCGATAGAACATTTTGAAACTAGCCTCATATGAAAAAGGGGCATCTTAAATTGCGTTTGTTGGGTGTTTCAGCGATACTGATTTTTTTATAATAATGTTATCCTACCAGATACACCGTGCTGTACACAGATGTCGTCTTCATTCCACTTGTTTTTTTTTTATTTAGCTCGTTTATTTGTAAGGCTCAATCGCGTTAGCTTTACGGAGCCGAAAATTCATTGTTCTTTGTAACAAAATTCACTGAATTCTCTGACTAGTAGGAGTTGTGCCGAACACTCGCGGCTTACCCCAGGTTAGAGGGGTACATTGTCGAAGGATAGGGAAAGGGGAGGAACTTGGGGGTTGGGTTTCGTTGTCTGTGGCTCTAGATTCGTCTGGAGTTCGACCGGCTACGGTGACCAGTGGGCGACGACGAGACTCATCGAGACGGGGGCAAGACAAACAAAAACTAATAAAGAGATACAAAAGACAAATGTATTAAATTCTTATACTAGACATTTGCAGAAACACATAAATCGACTGCATATAGCAGAGATCGTGGGTTTTCAACACGTCTATGGTAAGGATATAAGGTTGTCTTCCTCTGGCCTCCAGGGTATTCAAAAGTCGCTCTCTGGCATCGTCATTATCTTGATCGTTGGTTGCAAGTCGCAGGTCAACCAGGTGATTCACCTTTCGAGCTGTGCGCTTCATAGACTTCATCAAGCACCATTTTCACCACATTGCTGTCATTTTTCCGACGTGCTCAGCCCACCGTAAGCACCCAATTTTTGAGGTGTGGACGATTGTCTAGTCCTAAACAGTGCTTAAGATTCAGTCGGTGCAATCTCTTTGGTTAAAGACGGTGTCAAATGCGTCTTCTCTCTAAAATATCTCTGACAGACCGAACTGCCTATTTCGATAGATTCGTGGGTAAAAAATACTGAATTAAGACCATTATAACAACGAATACAAAGATAGCTACTAAAATTGAATTTTGATTACAAGATTAACAACGGTTTTGAAAAATAGCATTGCATGAACAACCTAAACTAGCCTTAATAAAGGAACACAACTAACTAATCTCCACCATTTTTTTTTACCTAACTTCCTATTTAACAGCGGTCTCTGCCAGTCTAAAACTACAAAATGATCTCAAAGAATGTTCATCATAACATGATTTCACAACTCAGTTAATATGACTGATTCAGAACAAACGAAAACAAAAAACTCTCTCTCCTCTAACATCACCATTGTTCTTCAGCAGTTCCGCGTGGTAGGAATTTTCACCGTCCACCGACCGACGGTGGTCTTTGTTCAAACCGAGAACCACTAATTTGCGTGAACAATTGTTCCGCTCCGGTGGTTCTTTGTGTGCTAAACGATGGGAGGTTTGTTCTTTCGAAAACTAAACTGAAAATCCACCCTTTGCGGATATGTTGGATATGGGAAAATGCACCGCGCTAAGGTTAGTCCAAGGACCCGCCAACGAAGGTGCACTTTTTGCAAACGCAACGATTGAACTTTAATGAGGGTTTCACCCATTCCAAGCTTGGTTGGCCTTAGCCTTGCTAGTTGGAACGGATTTCACCGGAAGGTTTTTCTCTGCTTATGGGGAGAGAGTTCATGCATGTTTAAATATCCAAATGATCATCGTTTATCAGTCAGTGCAAAAACGTGTATTCAATCTTGTCCGGCTAATAGCGAAAACCAACAGCTCAACACCTATCAATCACTGAACTCAATATTTCGCTTAAATTATAAGCTGCCAAGCTCAGGTCGTTGTTATATCATAGTCAGCTAGGTACCTAAAAAAACAAGTTGGTTTATGATTGGTTATGATTATATTATGATTTTATTTGTTTGCAACACTATCGTGCAATATGTCCTTCAGTAGAAAGTCACCAAAAAGGTGCCTTCTATAGATTTAAGGAGTAGGATTTTTGCGTAAATATAAAATTGAGAGCCACTCTAACACTTTTCAACAGGTAAATATAGGTTCGGTATAAATTTTTCGTAGTCTCTCATCGGCTTTCACTTTTTTTTTTCGCTAATGTTATGCACGTGGGATTTAGTAACGGCATCTTTTATAAACCGACAAACTACCAACACGAAAAAAACATGCTAAAAATAACGGGGTCAATGAATTTATTTCGATCCAGACATTCATCAGCCAGTGACGAAAAGTGCGTGTTGGAACCACTATTAATGTATAGCCTAAGAATAATTCCAATAAACAAAAATCCTGGTCGCCTTTAGCAATTAACACAATTACCGGTAGATGCCCTTTTGCGCTCTCGGGTCCAAACTCATCTATCCATCCATTCCACAGCCATCGATGAGAGTTGCTGTGGGTGTGTTGATCTCGGGCAGGTTGAAAGTGAAACCCGACCGAATGACCGTCGTCGTCGTCGTCGTCGTCGTCGGCTCGTCGTCATGTAACAAACGCAGGCACGTCCGTTCATATAGGCTCGTAAATCTAATCCTTTTAGCGAGTAGTGTCGTTGGCACTACACACCGTCGTCGTTCGTATCCTTTCACCTTACTCGTACGATGCCAGAGAGCGGTAAATTATGTGTGGCTCTATAGGCGTAAGCTTTAAATATGGGAGGTCATTATACCGAAACCGATTAACCTTTCTCTCTCGCGTTCGCCCGCAGTTCATTGTTGTTTTGTTTTAGCTCTCCGGCCAGTAGTGTCAAACGACATTCGATGACCATTTGTTATTTGGAATGAGCATATGTCCCATCGTGGGCGTTGGGTGTGCGCGCAGTGGATTTTAACTTCACGAGGAAAGTTTATTGCCTAACGGTTGTTTCGCACAGATGGGGCGATTAAAACGCGTGTGACCATAAATGTAATGGATTTTATATATTGCAAATTGAATTACTGGGAATAGGTTGGGTGTGACCCACTTTCGATGGCCAATGCGGAGAGCTCGCGTTGTCTTTTTTTTCTCTTTTCTCGCAAACAAAACTACAAATACATCAGTGGTCCTTATGACAAACTGTAGTGCACAAGCAATGTTTTCCAGTATAAAAAAACTGTTCAAAAGCTGCCAATAATTGCATTACAGAATCTGTATGTTTGATAATTTATTCTAGATGTTATATGTCAACTATACAGCACTGTAAGAGGATCTTACTGTATCCCTCTGAGTGTGGTCAATATCGTACACTGATAAACTAAAAGTATGTGTTTCTTACAAAAAATATAAGAGAATCAGAATCAAAGGCTTCATAAGATGAGTTTCAATGTCCAATGTATTGTTGAAAATCAGCTAAATTAATTTGGTCAGCAAAACTAAAAGGAAACTACTCTGCCTCTATACGTATTACAGACCCATGCATGGCCATGCAAATTTGAAATCGCACAGGACATGGGACTACTGTTATACGAATAGTGGCAGTACAACTGTAATACTAGATGACCACAATACAGAATTCTTGTTGAGGTGACGGAGGTGACTTATTAAAGATTCTGGCCACTCTCCGATTGGGAACGGTGGTTGCAAATATCAAATAATACAATTACACGAACCTGGAACTGATGTCACTATCATTTGCTTGCTGAGCTGAACCAAACCCTTGATACCTTCGAGATTTCCTGGCATGGCATTCGACGATATGCCATCATCAAGTATCGATCACCTCAGGTCCAACATAGAAACTATGAATTTTGTATTGTAAAAATGTGAGTGGCCTTCGAACGAAGATTGATTACCCTGCAGTGACAGATTCGGAATACGACGTAACGGAATTGACCGAGACGTGACTTGACAAAGTCAGTCTTTCAACCCAACTGTGCGTGTGGAGGTTCGTTTATAGTATCAATACTTTTGCTGATCCAAAAAACGTCCATTAAGATTTGAACTGCTGTACAATTGTGCGTTAACTAACTCGGATAGTGGTTGATTGTTCCAAAGCTCTTAAGCGTCCCAAAACTTCCTAGATCCTACTTCACTTGGTCTGACCACCAAACTCGCTTCTCTGCATCTTGCACCGGCCGGATTAGAGTCCGTATAGATCTTCCATTCTTATCAGCGTCGTATATGTATATTTTAGTATGGGGGTGAAGTTTACCAGACATCAAGGTCATGTGGAGTTCTTACTTCCGGCAATAATGCATCGCTGCAGCAAAACAAAAATTCGTCCACCACCTCGAACTCATCTCCGTCTATAATCACACTTCTGCATACATGAGCTCTATTGTGCTCGATTCTTTCAGTGGTTCCTATGCTCCACTGATCGGTCATTTATTTTGTATGAAAAATATCGAATAACAAATTCTCGACCAACAATTGAAAAGGGCGTATCAGCTTTTGCAACCGTTTTCTCGTGAACCAAAATTCGCCTACGCAAACCATCAACAGTCTCGGGAAAAGGAGAAGTCAAGCTTCGATTCTCGTTAAAAAGGCATGATGACCATTTCCAAACAAAATCTGTTGTTGTATCACAGCAAAATGGCTTGCAAATCCCCGGTTTCTTCTGATTTCCATCAGACTTACCCCAGAAGTTTTCTGACCTCCGCATAAAGTGCTGTCTGATTACTCTCGGTAATTTTTCTCTAACTTTCCCAGGAAGACTGTTCGAATTCTCCCCGGAAGCTTATTCCACCTTTCCGCGGAAGCTAATTCCAATATTATTAGGATGTTTCTACCGGAAGATTTCTCCAACCTATCTTAGTATTTTTCCAGAAGTTTCTTCTGACAGCCAACAGGAGATTGTTACAATTCGTCCTGGAAGTTCCTTCTCACTTTTTCCAGGATTTTCCACCAGAAAAGCTCAAAACTACCTCTCACTCATCTGGTCATAGCTCAAAAACTATTTGTTCAAATCATTTTCCCTTAGAAACACTTCAAGTAGAAAGTTTTTTAAAGTGCGATGAAAATTTGAGCCCAAAATATTAAGAAATTAAAAATCTCGCCCATGGTGAAAATAGGCCATATTTTGACAATTTGGATACCTGCATGTAATCAGCCTGTTTACTGTAGTTACTATAAGAAAAACAAAATATGGCTACACTTATGAGAATAAACATTAAAATACCTTCAAATTGACGTTCTAAGATCACGAATAGCTTATTTGGTTGTGGAATAATCTCTTCTGTAAGATGAAATTTTTAAAATCTCAAAAATCCAGGGTTGTAGCCGAGAAGGATCTAGGAACTTTTGAGTAAAATCAAAAAAGGCGTTTGTTCAGAATGCCAAAACAAGCGTTTTGGCCAAGTTTGGCTCAAATCGGTGACATCAACCACAGGTGGTGTACCCACTTGAGCTGGAATGACCCATATAGTATATCTGGAATATACTGATATCATAAAATCATGTAAGCGTTAAATTGTTATACCATTTTTAAAAATGATAGTTATTCCGAATCACCCTGTAATATTTGCTTATACCATTCCGTACCGAACCCACACAATTGCGGTAGTGATGATTTCGGTACGTCTCTGCTTATATCTTATGGTTTAAATTTTTTCGATTTTAAAATGATGAACAACTAGGGGAAAAGTTAGCTTCGGCAATACCTTAACCTATTATCGTCAGGGGGGTAAACAAAGTCCTAGAGCACTCAAATTTGGCCAATAGTTGCTCTTAAACACAATGTATCCACATGCCAAAATTGAGCTCTCAAGGACGTTGTTTACCCCCCTGACGATAATAGGTTAAGGTATTGCCGAAGAGAACTTTTCCGCTATATGAATGGCAACGATTTCCCTGTGCAATTGTGAAGCACGTCAATTTAATGAACAAACAAAATAATTCTTGTTAGAGAGAGCTTTTTAGCCGTATCAAATGTGTTATCGTTGGAGTTAGCATGTTTCCAAATGTTCAAATTTTATCTAAGAAATTCACAAGACTCAAGATTTGAAGAGCTACTTTTGACAATTTTTAACGAAATGGATCACAATTTTTCTCTAATTTCAGCAGCCGATCATAATTGATTGTTTTTTAAACTAAGTGATTGGCCATAATTGCTAATGATATTGAATAAATAATTACTCACAGTTTACACTGGAATGCCGAACTAATCAAAAAATTGTCACAATTACAAAATTAATTGGTCGCAACTGTGAATGAAATTGATCACAACGTTTAACGAAATCCACAGTTTTCTTTAAGATCGAAGGACATTTTCACAACTTTTGAGCAGTTTTCACAGATCTAGATTAACATAACTTTTGAAGAAAATTGTCACAATTTTTAAATAAAACCAAGTGTAACCCTATTTGATTTCTACTAGACATTTATTTTTTTCAAACTCAAACCGAACTGACTGAAACCCCTTGACTGGAAAATAATCCATTTTCCGCACTAAATAAGGTAGCAATCAATTGCTTTAGAAATTTCCTAGAAATTATTTAAAAATATGAATGCTTATGTTTTCTTTCTTTGAAATTTTATACTTTTGTCTCACTCACTTGAGAATCGGGTGGCTTACAGTGGGAAAAAGTAAGTGGAGTTTATACCGATGGTGCTCTAGCAATGCTTGGTAACAAATCAAGATTTCCACAGGTGTTCGATATGCCCTTGTCATTAAGAGCAAGATTCTGCCGGAACTAATGTTAAAAGTACTTGATTCTGTCTAGCAATGGGCGATCTTGGATCGAAACACAAAAGATCGATTATTTTGGATCGATCAATAGATTTTTTTAATCGATCACAAACACGACAAAAATCGACTGGATCGATCCTTTTCATTCGATTTTTGTTTCGATCCAAAACAAATTTTCAGTGAAATTTAATATTTCATATTAATATTTAATATTCATATTGAAATGGTAAAGAAAGTTATTAATCTACATACGTACAAACATTCACTTCTTGTCACATATTTCAGCTTCATCAGTTCTCTGTCAGAACTGGATCGCTATGGGGGCATATCGGCAGAATCTAAAAGTTTCTTGTATCAGCCTGTTTTTCCACGTTATGTCGATCCTTTTCAAGCATGGAAGAAAATCCAAGTGAATATCCCCATGTATAAACCATTCTCGAGACTATCAAGAATTGAAACAAGTGCTCCGTCAAAGAGGCTATTCCCTTAAACTGGTGAAACCACACAGAATCGATATCGGCTCAATGCTAAACGCATGGCTCAATTAGCTTTCTTAGGATCCCTCTCGGATGAGTTTTGGGATATCTGAATTAAGTACTTTCCGTACTTACCTACTTTTACACTCCAACCATCTAATCGCTTTGTTTCATATGTTTATCTTTCGTGTTTTAAATCGTTTATTTGATACCAATAAAACGAATATTATAATCTGTTAAATCACTCACCTACTTAAGTATCCTGAGCAAAAATTTCCACATGTCAAATGAAATCAAAATAGTCATTTACTATATTCTCATCATGTATGTATGTTACACTAACTACTTTTACTGCGTGTGAACTACACAATTTATTTCTAAATGATATCAATCATCACACTAAATGTTAAAATTCAGTAAGCGAAATTTCATAACAAGATAGCTTATGTAACGTAATATCAACTTTAGATTGAACTTGGCGTTAATCTGCACCAACTTTCCTATAATCCGTTATATTTGAAACATCCTTGTGCCATTTTGAAAAATGAATCGATTCAAAAGATCGATTCAAAATGATTGATTAAATCGGTGAAACGATTATTTTCAAAAAAAAATAATCGACTCACTAAGATCGATTCTTGCCTCAAAATTGTTAACTATGTCAAATCTGGAGTTCTGAACACTCGTTTATTCAAAGAGCTCTACAAACAAATAAATTCAGATTACGTGGTTCTTCTTTTCTACACTGTTCGCAAACTCTGGTTGTCCAAAGGCAATAGTCTCAACCGTTCTTTTGAATTGAAGGACAAAATCAAAATTTTCTTGGAAGTTCAAGGGAAAAATGATTTCATTACTTATTTTAGTGTGGAAGGTTGACATAAGCGTCTCGCTTGTTCAATAATTTTGTGTGCATTCAAATTCGCTGGACTAACAAAATCCCGCCCTTACTGTGACAGTTATGAGGGCTCGTAGAGTGCTCTGCATCTCTCTTAAGTAAGTGTCGGACTAACATTGCTCGCCCTTCTCCACCAGATGCAAGGACGTGGCCAGGACAGGTCTGGTCTGTTGGAGGGAGATACATCCTTCATCTCTAAGACGTAGTAATTAATCACAAATTACTATCTAACAGCAACGGATGACGGTGGGTCTCCTTCTCAACAACAGTTTGAAGCTCGTACCACCTACGACATCGTACAACCTGGTTTATGCTATGATATGCTATGCTATGCGATCGAAATTCGCTGGAATTAAAACTACGGGGCCAGTAAACTTTTTTTTTTTTTAAATACTTTATAATTGAGATTTTTAGCCGATAGCTAGTTCATCTCAGAAGGCTAGCAAACCCATCTAATTCACTTCCAAGACGATCTTCAAGCATTCTAGCAAAACTGGCCCCGAAGGGTTAGTATTGGAAATGTTGTCATGTTCCTTAGGCTCTGAAGTATGACTGACAAAAGAGCGAAAGAGCTAAATTCTGATCTTTAATCACTGGATTATCAATGTGAGCTGTGTTTCCCTGAGCTGATACAAAAAGATGCTGATGTAGTCCGCAATCTGTTTTTTTTTCCTCAATGGTTGTGGAAGTCTTGATGAAACACAGGATGAATATTTGGACCTGAGAAATGTTTTCTCATCTCGTGATTTGTTCCGTTAAAAAGATTTGAACCAGTGGTTCTGGCGTGCCATGTCGTGTCCCAAAGTCTCCTAGCAGACATTGAAGATCTGTGTCCCATTTGCATCTTCGTACGTACCTACGAGAGCGGATTTTCAACTCTTCTACACATTAAAACTATGACAAGAAACAGATTGATCGTTGACGAAGATATTAGATCACAAACGCAGCATCGTAACTTGATTTGAGATCTACAACAATCGCACTGAACGAGTTCAAATGGGCAAGACATATCTTTTGGTTAAGAGTTTAGTTCAGAATTCACTCACCAGGTGGCGCTAGAGTGACATTAATTTTGAATTATTTGCCCTAACTTAACATATGCTTTATGGTTGGGATCTCATGATAAAAACATCTCTTACATCAAAATATGCCACTACATGGGTATATTTTAACAATGATTCACACCTAAAAAAATAAATCTGCTAATTTTAACTTACATATAGACGAAATACGCGTATCTGTCAAAAGATAAGCAATTATAACGGAATTTAAAGGAAATAAACCAACCCACTCAAAACTCTTCATTTTAAATTAGTCAGTTGACGGAAAGAAGCACTAGCGGTAGTGGTTAAACAGGGGAAAGAAATTTCACTAATAAATAAAATAAGACGTTTATTTATCCTAATTGCAGCTCATCGAAATTCTGTGAAATAATTCAGCTAGAAGAAGAGCTAAAAATTGGAACGTAAAATAATAATCAAGATAACACCAACAACACATTATGCAAAGGTGTGGCAAACATATTTGAAAACAGGAGAAATATGGATACATGTTGTGGAAAATATCTTCAATTTCATCAATAAAGCTTACAAAAACATATAAAATGAAAAACCTATCAACAACTATGTGTTCAAAAAAAGGAATGAGGCTAGAAAGAAAAAAAAAAAGAACCACTCTAAAACAGTTAGATTGAAGAAAGCCTGTGTGAGACCACAGTATTTGCAGTTTTTTTTCTTCAAATATTTTTAATTTCCCTACAACAAAACAACCCCATTGCTCCCTTTCATCATCGATCAACGTCACCAAAAATTCAGCAATATCGCCCAGAATCATGACCACCGGCAAACCGTTCACGCGCACATTGTTGACGTTGACACTGGGTACTGGTGTTAAGTCTGTGCAACTGAAGTGCCACACTTACTTCATACCATCAAGCATGCAAGTGTATGATGTGATTGCAAAAACCGAAAAGTACAACAAACAAACTGCGGCGGGTCACTCTTCATCGTAAACGACTACCACCAGTGTACTATATTACCAGCAGTGCTTTGCCTTAGTGTATTGAGGGGAACAAAGCGCTGAACACCCACCGTTATTTAGTTCGGCTGCTGCTGCTGCTGATGGTGTTGTAAGCAGTGGTCAAACTTACCACCCAAAAACGAAAACCGAAATGGGGAAGATCACTCACCCTCACACCCACGAGAGCCGGCCACTCACCGATGTGACGCGCGTGCCTTTCGTGGTGAGCTCCCCCTCTCGGCAGGGTCAATGACCGGCTCAGCGTGACAAAGATAACAATATAATTATTATCAAACAAAAATAATTGTGAGTGAAACCGCGCGCCGCGTCCCGCTTTCGGTTGTTGACGAATGCGGTTCGAAGCGGTGCGTGAGTCCCACCATTGCGTGAACGACCGAACGGGCGATGGACGGACACATGCACATCAAATGTCGAAGATCTTGAGCGGGCAGTCGGTGTAGAGGCTGCAACCCGAAAAATGACCGATGCCATGTGAATGTGTTCAATAAATAGTCATCACCTATAGGCGCGTAATGGGCGGCATTTGCCTGCTCTATCTGTGCGGTTAATGCGGTGGTAGTATCGGTAGTCGTCGCCGCCGTCGCTGTTGTTGCATTTAATCAGCGATACGCACCGTGACTTTGTGTTACAATGTGCTAATTAATTCGTTTGGTTGGGCTTTTTTCCGAATTTCCTGGTGGAATGCAATGAATGAAACAATCATGTTAAATGGAATCGAAAATTGATTGGTCTTTTTGAATAAGGGGTACAGTATTTTTAAATGCAAACATTTTAATTTGGCTAGTCACAGTTGTTGCAGTAATAAGGTGTATCATGGCAGGGCAAAATTATTACTTCTCAAATTAAAAACAATGCTGATGAGTTTCAATGTGTAAACAGTCAAAATACGCCCCTTAAGGAAAAACGACTATATTTGTTTTCCGATTTCTGTTGATTTAACAGAAAAATTGCGTACATTCGTTACTTTGGGAGTTAGACATAAGATGAGATCATTTTTTTTTTTTTCAGTAAAAGTTAAAATGAAAAGTTAGGAAACATTTTTCGACAACGAGAATAATTAAAAAAATTAGAAAACAAATAAAACTAGCCAAGCTAAATAAAAACATAACTCAAACAAAAATCCAGTAATTAGTTGCTAGAATTATGCCGTAGAAATTTTGTATTTTCAACAAGTTTCATAAAATTTATTGTTCTACAACTGTGCCTCTTGTGATCACAAAAAGTTTGCTTTTCTAAGTGTAATACCGTTTTAATAAAAATGTATATGCACAATTCAAACAACATTTCAAGAAACTTATTCGAAGACACCTAAGCGCTAAAACATCGGGAAAGGTGAGAAAAGAGATTTGACCGTCTTTTTTTTTCAAAACAGTCCCACTGTGCGATGTCACAACAGCGTCCGTGATTTGTGCTCTAGCAAACTTGATGTGAAAGGGCATATCAGCCATCATGCCAGCCATCTTTGGACTCTTCCAGGAATCACCTTAATACATCGGGAGGATGCTTTCGGAAGTTTATTTTTATTAATGATTTATGTAACTTTATAGCTGTCAAACTTGAATAGTAGAGTGGTCCCATCAATTTTGGATGTATATTAATTCTGGAGTCGTAGAAATGCAAAGGGGACGTATTGCCCTGGTGGAGCGTTTTTTAAACTATCTATTTATTTAGATCTATTTTTGTATATATTTTAAACACAATATTGTTTGAATGAAAATCAATACCGAAACTTCAAATTTCGTCCATGCATGAATTTAAAATTTTACGATTAATTAATGCGATGTCACAATTTCATTTTTTGTGTCAGATATTTTATCATTTGGGGAAGGCCCTGACGTAGTTGTTGACGTTTAACTCCCGAACGCTAAAGTAACAAGTTCAAATCTCATCCCTGTTAAAATCACGAATGACCTAAGTTCGTTCAAGTGATTTTAATTTGAAAAAAAAACTAATACATCAAATTACTTCAAAATTCCAGACTGTTTAATCGCTATAATTGTTTTCAAATAATGTTTAATAGAGTTCTAAACCTCACAAGAAGGCGTAATTTTTTAAAGATGCTTGGTCATTGCAGTTACACTGTATTCCGTAACGATAATTATGCTGAAACACATTAATACTGTTTATTCCTAGATGTTTCATAAACTAAATTAATCACCAAGTTAAAAGTGGGATTGAAGACATTTGAAAATATTTTTTCAATATTTTGGAAGACTTTTTCTTAAACCATCTGGCATTCCTGATGAGTCCATCTATAACCTCAAATATAAAAATAATACTTTAGATTTATTGGTTATCACCCTAACCAACTTGTGTGACAAAAGAAGGAATATGAAATCAAGCAACTTTACTGAACTATATTGTTTTACTATAATTAATATAACATTTGATGTCTTAATTTATTAATTGTATAAAGTACATTCATATAGGAAAAAAAGTACTCAGATTTTGTAAAGTATTACGAAAATGGTCTGTCTTCAAAGGTAGCTGACATGAATCTAACCGGATCATGCTGTCCATAATAGGTGTTACGAGATTCAAACTGTATGAAATTTTGCCTTCGAAGTAGTCACTCAGGAGTGTAGATAGTTTATTCCTTCTAGTATACATAGTGCATCAACGTTCATTTTTTAAGAGTTAAACAACAAAAATTGAGCAACTTTACACCTTGGAACATAGGGTGTCCTATTCATATTAGTTGACAACGATTCTGGTATGGTATCAGAAGCTGAGGGTGTCCGGCCATTAAGCCAAAGAATTAGGCCAAATGGTCACTAGGCCAAATTTTCATTAAACCGAATTGTCATTAGGCCGAATTTTCATTAGACCGAATGGTCACTTGGACAAATTATAACTAGACCGAATGATTTCCAGCTTACTCAAACTCAAATAACTTTTGACGAGCTTGTTTACAAAGATATGTTCTTAAGATTTTCAACACTTGGATTTTTTGTTTATTAATATATTTGATAAGCCTCAATGGAATTAACTTTACAGAGCCGACGATTCTTGTTCACTATACAATACATCTTAAAACTTTAGTCAAAAGGCACAACACAATAAATACTTTATCTTCCGCTATCCAATAAGCCTCCTCCATCAGAACGGGAGCCGATTCCAGTGGTTTCATTGTATGGCAGTATAGCCAACGGGGGGCAGAGTGCTTCCATTGCAGCAATGGACGCAAAACGTGGTCATCACTCACACACTCATCACGAAACGGTTGCTTTCCAAAGTCGACGATGCATCGACCGAAAGATCAGCTGATGAAGAACAATAAAGAGGACCACACAATGGTTGCTCCCGAGCAAACAGACAATCGTGTGGCACACATCGAAAGCTTCTGTCGACTGCTGAGTGAACACTGACTTGGATTTTTAGGACTTGGAAAACTTTTTGAGAGATGTAAGACTGGGATTTTTAAATTTTTCTGGAATAGAAGTAATTTCATACATCACTTTAAATGTGAAAGATTCAAGTTTTGACAAGCAATTAGAATACTAAGTATTATTCCTTATTTCAAACATGAGCAGGTTCTTAGGGTTTTACTGGTTTTGTGATTTTTTGCATTACGGATAAAATGTGTCATCACTTTAATTTTCCATCTTCCAAATGCTGCTCGCTCTTGTCTCACGCTGATCTATGTAACTAGGATTTTCAATTATGATGAAATTTTATATATCCTCTGAAGTTTTGAATATTATAGCTTGACAATCACGTAAAAAGTCAAAGTGTAACATTTTCAAGGATTTTTCCTAATTTCATAACGAAAAGTCGCTTCGAGGTTTACTGTTTCGTGAATGTTGTGCAGTCATGTTATTTTTCCATCTTTTAAAAACTGATCTTTTTGACGTAGGACTACGTCTGTGATTTCAATATGGGGGTACACTGTGAGAAAACCGAAAATGGAACATGTAACAAAATTATGAAAGATTTTGAACGTTAATTAGTCAGCTGCCTCTGGACCGATTTCAATAATTTTACCACCAATAGATTTGAAATATGTCTACGCATCAGTTAAATTTATGACTTTATCATTTTTAGAAATGTCACGATTGAAAATTGCACGAATGTGTAAGTGTTGCTATGATAATTAAAAATAACACCGTTTGCCTGCGAAAAGCAATTTCCCTAACACAGATTTCAAAGTTGAATTTCATCCAGTCTCACCAAACAGTGTTTCTTCAATCACCGCGTGGTGAGTGGTATTGTTCTTCAGTACACAACGAAAAGCTCCCCGCAAGCAGCGTGCAGCAGCCCACATGAGCATCCATAGATGGAGGGAGAAGCAGCCAGGCATGGAAAATCATTTGCATTCATTTCGTGCATTCATTCACATTCATTTGCCTCTAACTTTTTTCTTCAACAGCATTCCGCAAAGTGATGTATAGAGCTTTTGTAGGTTTTGTTATTAGCTACAACTTTTGTCAAAAAGTCAAGTCCGTATCTCTTATGCATGACGAAGCGGAGCGAACAGAAGCCAAGTATTTTACATTCACTGAAAAACAGTAACAAGTTCTGCCCGCTCTAGTTCGTGATGCATAAGAGATATAGATTTGAGATATGAGCAAAACTTGTAGCTAATAACAAAATCTACCAAATCTCTGTGCATCATTTTGTGGAATGCTGTTGACGAAAAAAGTTAGAGGCAAATGAACGTAAATGAATGTATGAAATGAATGCAAATGATTTTCCATGCCTGGAAGCCGCACCGCTATTGATCGGAATCAGTAGCTCTTTGTGAGTCGCTGTGGGCCATCTATGTCTAGCGCGTCATACTAAAGAGTATAAACAGAGAAAATCCCGTTCAAATTCCTATTCCTACACAAAACAAAAGCTCATACTGCAGTTAAAAAATAAGATTTATTATATATGACCACGTAATCCTACGTCACCATTGCGTACAACCCCATAGGGCTGTCCCTTGTTGTAGTTTTTTCTCACGTTAATTTATTTGACTGATTGATAGGTTAATTTGACTAAGAATTACTATAGTAGTTTTTTTTTTTTCGTTTTGTTCTTATTATTACTTTCTTTTTCTTCCCAACATGAGACGGAATAATTAGTGGCGCTTTGAGTCTAATGTGGCATAGCCTTATTATCCTTCTATTATTTGCTGGTTATCTCTTTTTCAGACCAGCACAAATTGTTCACAACTGTTAACAAATAGTTTTCCGGAATTCAGCCTAGTGACCATTCGGCCTGATGACCGTTCGGTCTAATGGCATCGATGCTGACAATGATGCCATGGAAGGATCCTCAAAGCACCCATGATTTCGAATATCTTCGAACAAGTACACAATAAGGAAATTCCACGGTTATTACTGTAACAGATATCTCATTTATCTCCCTTTTAAAACTGGAAACAAGATAGATGATTTCCAATTCGAAGGAAATACTTTTGAATTGAAGAGTTTCAACTAAGGTTCCAATTGCGTAGAAAAGCATCTTTTCAGAATCGCTGTAGGCGTTCCGATAGTGAACAACAGATAGTGAATATTTCAGTTCCCTTATTGCTCTAGAAACCTCAAGGCCGATGTCAAGGATTTACACTTGTCAGCAGATTAGTCATGAAAGCTGAAAGATACCACAACCATTGGACCGTGTTGGAGCAATTGTTCAGTTTACAATAAGGGTGGTCCTGAAATACAGATCTTTTGAATTTCTATGTTCGTGAAATGGTAGTGTAAGCGAGACCTGTAGTTGCTAGTTCTAGCCTACAAATTTGCTGGAGACAATCAATTGTAAGTTTTTAAAATTCATGTTGTTCATGCAAGCTTTGATGTTGTCTAACATCACTCAAAAAGGTTGCGGGGAGAAGGAGAAGAGGATTGCAAAAAAATAAGTAGCAAGGAACGAAAAATAAACTACTCATTTAATGATAAATTAAAAGATTAATAATACCGTACACACAGTCAGTCAGTCAGTCAGTCAGTCAGTCAGTCAGTCAGTCAGTCAGTCAGTCAGTCAGTCAGTCAGTCAGTCAGTCAGTCAGTCAGTCAGTCAGTCAGACAGTCAGTCAGTCAGTCAGTCAGTCAGTCAGTCAGTCAGTCAGTCAGTCAGTCAGTCAGTCAGTCAGTCAGTCAGTCAGTCAGTCAGTCAGTCAGTCAGTCAGTCAGTCAGTCAGTCAGTCAGTCAGTCAGTCAGTCAGTCAGTCAGTCAGTCAGTCAGTCAGTCAGTCAGTCAGTCAGTCAGTCAGTCAGTCAGTCAGTCAGTCAGTCAGTCAGTCAGTCAGTCAGTCAGTCAGTCAGTCAGTCAGTCAGTCAGTCAGTCAGTCAGTCAGTCAGTCAGTCAGTCAGTCAGTCAGTCAGTCAGTCAGTCAGTCAGTCAGTCAGTCAGTCAGTCAGTCAGTCAGTCAGTCAGTCAGTCAGTCAGTCAGTCAGTCAGTCAGTCAGTCAGTCAGTCAGTCAGTCAGTCAGTCAGTCAGTCAGTCAGTCAGTCAGTCAGTCAGTCAGTCAGTCAGTCAGTCAGTCAGTCAGTCAGTCAGTCAGTCAGTCAGTCAGTCAGTCAGTCAGTCAGTCAGTCAGTCAGTCAGTCAGTCAGTCAGTCAGTCAGTCAGTCAGTCAGTCAGTCAGTCAGTCAGTCAGTCAGTCAGTCAGTCAGTCAGTCAGTCAGTCAGTCAGTCAGTCAGTCAGTCAGTCAGTCAGTCAGTCAGTCAGTCAGTCAGTCAGTCAGTCAGTCAGTCAGTCAGTCAGTCAGTCAGTCAGTCAGTCAGTCAGTCAGTCAGTCAGTCAGTCAGTCAGTCAGTCAGTCAGTCAGTCAGTCAGTCAGTCAGTCAGTCAGTCAGTCAGTCAGTCAGTCAGTCAGTCAGTCAGTCAGTCAGTCAGTCAGTCAGTCAGTCAGTCAGTCAGTCAGTCAGTCAGTCAGTCAGTCAGTCAGTCAGTCAGTCAGTCAGTCAGTCAGTCAGTCAGTCAGTCAGTCAGTCAGTCAGTCAGTCAGTCAGTCAGTCAGTCAGTCAGTCAGTCAGTCAGTCAGTCAGTCAGTCAGTCAGTCAGTCAGTCAGTCAGTCAGTCAGTCAGTCAGTCAGTCAGTCAGTCAGTCAGTCAGTCAGTCAGTCAGTCAGTCAGTCAGTCAGTCAGTCAGTCAGTCAGTCAGTCAGTCAGTCAGTCAGTCAGTCAGTCAGTCAGTCAGTCAGTCAGTCAGTCAGTCAGTCAGTCAGTCAGTCAGTCAGTCAGTCAGTCAGTCAGTCAGTCAGTCAGTCAGTCAGTCAGTCAGTCAGTCAGTCAGTCAGTCAGTCAGTCAGTCAGTCAGTCAGTCAGTCAGTCAGTCAGTCAGTCAGTCAGTCAGTCAGTCAGTCAGTCAGTCAGTCAGTCAGTCAGTCAGTCAGTCAGTCAGTCAGTCAGTCAGTCAGTCAGTCAGTCAGTCAGTCAGTCAGTCAGTCAGTCAGTCAGTCAGTCAGTCAGTCAGTCAGTCAGTCAGTCAGTCAGTCAGTCAGTCAGTCAGTCAGTCAGTCAGTCAGTCAGTCAGTCAGTCAGTCAGTCAGTCAGTCAGTCAGTCAGTCAGTCAGTCAGTCAGTCAGTCAGTCAGTCAGTCAGTCAGTCAGTCAGTCAGTCAGTCAGTCAGTCAGTCAGTCAGTCAGTCAGTCAGTCAGTCAGTCAGTCAGTCAGTCAGTCAGTCAGTCAGTCAGTCAGTCAGTCAGTCAGTCAGTCAGTCAGTCAGTCAGTCAGTCAGTCAGTCAGTCAGTCAGTCAGTCAGTCAGTCAGTCAGTCAGTCAGTCAGTCAGTCAGTCAGTCAGTCAGTCAGTCAGTCAGTCAGTCAGTCAGTCAGTCAGTCAGTCAGTCAGTCAGTCAGTCAGTCAGTCAGTCAGTCAGTCAGTCAGTCAGTCAGTCAGTCAGTCAGTCAGTCAGTCAGTCAGTCAGTCAGTCAGTCAGTCAGTCAGTCAGTCAGTCAGTCAGTCAGTCAGTCAGTCAGTCAGTCAGTCAGTGAGTCAGTCAGTCAGTCAGTCAGTCAGTCAGTCAGTACGAAATAGTGGGCATTGATAATGCTAGTATGTTTGCTCGTTACTAGCTCCCATTTTCTTCATTTGTGTTTTATATTTATGGTTTTTATACTGAGAAATATGTTATGAAAACTACTAGTAATGATATTCGAACCGTGACCTTTTGAAACAACAATCATGTGCCTGTGACCACTCGGCTATAGAGGATGATGATAATTGTTTAGGAAATCGACTAATTTCCAATTGGTGATTGATAGTTCAGGGTCTAGCAGTTGTCTTCTTCTACTTCTTCTTCACACTTCAAACTTATTAGCTTATTGCGTGCTCTCGACTTTGTGTTCTAGATGCAACTTCCACAGTTATTAATTGAGAGCTTTCTATTTTTGCATTCGTATAATTGTGTGGCAAGTACAACCCGAAAAATTCCTAGACCGGACCAGGAATGGAACCCAGCCACCTCCAGCATGATCAAGCCATTTAGCTGTGCCTTTATCAACTGTGCTAAGGGAGGCCCTTAGCCTGGCAGTTGTGCAGATCTCAAAATGTAATTCAATGCTCGCTTCCCGGCAGCAAACACAAAGTACCTGTTGTTTAAACTTGTGTGGTAAAAAAAAAATCGTGTTTGAAAGGCATCCATCAATCCTTTACTCAATCATCTTTGTCGAACTCTTATGTTGGTGTTGGTGAAACAGCTCACTACAACACACAAATTCAGACTACATGGTTTTCCTTTAAAAAAAATTACAAGTATTTCTAATGCTTATGTAATGCTGATTAAGCGCATGTTACGGCCTATGTGTGTTGAATGGGTGCGATGTCCGACGCAGGTGCCGAAGCTGCCTTCCTGCACATTCGATTGCCGTCAATGAATGGCAGTTCTTGATGAACATTTCAAATGGTCCTATTTGCTTTGATCGATTCTCTTCATCGACTTCGGTCTCTGTTCCGCAATCTAGTGCCAATCACCGACGGACATCGATTGCCATCCATTGACGGCAACCGAATGTGCAGGAAGGTAGCTTCCACACCTGCGTAGGATATCGCACCCATTCAACACACATGGGCCGGGACCGACGGCTTTACTTCCCTTCCGAAGGAAGACGTGACCAGAGATTTTCATGCCTCAGAAAAATCCCACCGACCTCGGCTGGGGATTGAACCCAGACCCATTGGGGTGAACCTTTTGAAATGTTTATCTAGAATTGATGTCCGTCGGTGATTCGCACTAGATTGCGGAACAGAGACCGACGTTAAATAAAGGAATGAAGAAGAAGAAGAAGCAGAAGAAGAATATTAAGTGCTAGCTAGCAATTTCAGTGCTTAATAAAGGCTTAAAGCATTAGTAATTCCAATTAAAGGCTTCTTAGCATTAGTAGTTCTATCTACAGGTTTGTTTGCAATATTAATATTAAGCCATTTCCCCTGTTTGTTTTCAGTTCAGTGAAATCATAGATACTTGATCTTTTCACAAGAATACTCATTCAGTTGTGATGTTCCGCATAATTCGAAGCGTTCTGAGACCTTTCCAAAAACGCGCCCTCTCATCGATCAAAATAATGTTTATGAGAATCCTATTTCAATCGAGATGTTCCGTATCATTTGAAAAGTTCTAGGACCTCTCTAAAGACGCTCCCTTTCATCAATCAAAATAGATCTCACATGAATCCTCATCCAATCTGGGTCTTACCTCATTAATTTTTCATAGCACACTAAACAAAGCACACGGACATATCACAAAAGATCAATGTATTGGCAATGGGATTGTAGCCTGTTCAGAGAAGAGAAAAAAAGTGGAATTCTCAGAAGAACAAAAAAGAGAGGTGATTATATTCCATTTAATTCCCGTGTATTATGTTGTATCCATGACAGATACGCATTAAATTGGCACCGGTGGTGTAGTGGTAATAGCACACTTAGATTTTTTGCTGAGATGGGCACCACCTCGGTATTTTGTTTTGCTTGATCTCAGCTAAAAACTTACCGAGATTCAGCTAGCAAACGGGAATTTTGCTGAATTTGCGCAAGTCTTTCACTGAGATTCGGCAAAATAAAATGCAACTCGGCAAAAGAAAAAAATCTAAGTTTATAGGTTTTTTTTTTTTTTTAATCTTTATTTTAGAGATTTTTAGCCTGAGGCTAGTTCATCTCTTAAACTAAGTTTATAGGGAATGAGTACTTAAGGGGTTTGGATGTCAGGTTTTTGGTGGGAATGACACTGATGAAGACAATACATTGTAGTCGAAATACGTATCTGTTATGGATGCAAAATACTAAGTGGAATTAAATGAAAAATAATCACCCCTTATTGCTCAAGCGATTATTGATTGCGGATGAAATATGGATCAAAATTGCTTTGTTATGCATGGGAAACATATAAGGGTCAGACGGTTTGTCTGATATTAGGGACATCAATCCTATGATATGTATAAGTTATCCATAAACACCCTGTAATGAGGATGACACTGCTTCATGGAGTTAATCCCTTTTATCCTTGCAATCCAAAGAACCTACGTCATTCAAAGGAGAAAGCATTTCCTATATGGAAAGCAAATGACACACAAACTCAATCAGGAGAGCTTCTCCCAACCGCTTATCACAATTACCGAGTTCACAGTTATCTTCAAAGCACAGCAGAGCGAGAGACTGACACAGCGAACCCCACGATTGAGTGAAAGGCTGATTAATGCCTTCTTTCAAATTCACTCCTATCTATTCCATAAAAGAAAAAAAAGAAGTTATTTTTAGTCGACAACAATACACACAAACACTTCGACGGACTGTCACCCAGCAATCACGAAACAACGCCGAACCGCTAACCGACTTCTTGATAAGAGGTAGCAGCAGAAAGTTTGAGTGGTCAGCAACTGTATCTCACCCCACTACCGACGGCATTAGTTGGCAATTCTAACCAAACACAGCAGCAGTAGCAGCAGTAGAGAAAAAAAACATTCAAACACCGGCTTCTCAAAGCGTCACTTTTGTACGATGGTTGTTTATTCACGTGACGCAGCGCACGCTCTCATTAAGGGGAAGCTTATCGTCTGAGAAAAAAGTGCAATTTGATTTTTCTAAAAATATTGGAAAAATATATCGAAAATCTAACAAAACAGTTATTTTTTTATTTTCATATAAAAAAATATTTAGGGGAAATGGCCTATGGATCTTATATTGGGCACAGTGCTAAAAATATGCTATTTATCAATTTTATCTAAATGACCACGTCATTGAAACGGTACTAATGGATATTTTTGTATGGGCCCAAATTAGGGGTATTTAGGCCGACATTACATCCATTTCTCCTGTCTAAACATTTTTTCTGAGTCAAATCAAAATAAAAAAATCGACCTTTTGATTTTCATGAATCATGAGATAGAAACTAATATTTTACACGTAAATTAGTACAGAAATCTATGGGAAAAACTGATTTCCTTGCATCTTTTTCCAATATTGTTAGAAAAATCAAAAGACCCAGGAAAAAAAAACATTTTTTTGTGATAAGCTTCCCCTTAATGCCAATGCCAAAAAAGTTCCCACTTGGCAACCAACAAGCATCGTTGAGCAAAACCCATAACCGTAACACCGATGGTCGCAATCCGACACGTCTCCGAATCCCAAATTTAGCAAATCAGTTGCTTTCTCATAAATATTAACGATGGCTTGTTTTCTTATTTTTCTTTCGATTGCAGGTAAGCACATCCCAAAAATACACATTTCCGCATATCATGAATAATCAGGATCGATCAAGTAAGTACAACCGACCGGGAATGAATCAGCTGCCATCCAACGCGAGGTCCATCCGATTGGGGGAAGGACGCAACTCGACGCGGTATCATCAAATCATTGTTTGCCGAAAGAATTACGGCTTCTGAGGAAACAAAATGTTTAACAGTTCTTCGGAAACTCTCGGGGTGCTGAACCCTGAATTTGTGAACTTTGCTGAGACCCGTTCGTTGACCGCCGGCCGGGAACACGGAAGCACGCACACGCAATCGACGTTAATATTTCCGGACATGGATGAAGAGGGGGGATGAGAAACTTTGCCGATTTACTGGTTTCTTTGCTGGTCGGCAAGGTGGACATAAAATTATGTACAACATGGACATTAATCACCACCTACAACGGTGGCTCGTAGTGAATGTATGCTGCCACCGCCAGGTTGATTGTGGCAGGGATGTTGTTTTCTTTGTAGTTTTCTTTGTTGTTCTCGGAACCATCTACCGGGGTTATAAATCAGTGCGTTTCCTAGAGGGGTTAAAGGTTATTGCTCGTGGTAACGCACCGGAGTGAGAGTTGCGTAGGAAGTTTCGTTCGTTTGGAACAAAGAATAGTAAGTAAGATGAGAACGCATGCCGGCAGGTGCTATGGTTATAATGAGCCATGCGTCTCCATTGAATCGGTGATTGATTATAGGTGGAAATGGAAAAGCGTGGTGCAAATTATTTATTTTTCTTCCGTTTTAGTTCGTGGTAAAATTAGGTACAATGAATCCGTATCTGGTATAATAACTACTGGAGCACGCAAAAGCTATTTGGACACCAAACTGAAGGCTTTTTACAGGTCTCACTTTTGGCTATGGACATCAGCCTAAAGCCATCCATTTATTTAAAAACTAGAGAACCAAACAATTGCATCCCGAGCAATATCAAAGCTTAACCAAAGAAACTCGAAATAAAGTTCCGAAAATTCAAATATCATAGTAAAACAAAGAACCAGCAGCGCTTCAACTCCAGGATGTTAAGATTTAAGTCGATATGGAAAAAAATATGCCAAAACTCTCAGATTCTGGGAGATGCCGTCCATATATGTATACCGTTTCTAGAACAAATCTAGAAAGACTCATATATAAGTTCTCATGTTCTTCAAGTCTAACGGGTGTTCAATAAAAAATGAGTATGATTTCAGTACCGTCCAGCGCTCTTGTGAGAGCATCGCGACTAAATTGCGTCGTTCAGCTGACCAGGGCCCCTTCTCCAATATTCATTGACGTTTTTTTAAGAATAAACATTATGTTTTTAATAAAAATTGATGAATTCGTTGAAAAAAAAAATTCTAGCTCCTATATGACTGAAAAAAATCTAATTTTTTTATTGAACACCCGTTATTTAAAATCAAAAGTAATTACAGAAAATCCAGATAATTTTATTCATTAGAAGCTGATAATTTTAAAACAAGCCGCCTTCCTTAGCTCAATCGGTAAAAGCGCAGCTAAAAAACAAGACCATGCTGGAGGTGGCTGGGTTGGAATTCCTCGACTTCCCTAGGCAAAGATTATGATTTTACTTGCCACACAAATATACTAATGCACTACTAATGCATACTAAGTTGAAAGCACGCAATAAGCTTGACATGCGAAGAATAAGAATAAGCTTAAAACAAGTCCAGAGCAAAGTTTAAATTTAATTCCCAACTATAACTCCACAGAGTCTTATTTCCAATCCCAGATAATCTACCAGACAAGTTCGGCGGGTTCTCAGAGTCTATTTCAGACTAGTAAAGGAGATATTCAGAGAACTTTAATGTTTACCAAAGCAAATTCAAAATTATATTTTATGGAACCCTCTTTCGCTCAAATTTGATACATCATCATCCAAACTTTAGGGTTATTCAAGATACTTTTTATCTCATTAGAAATCGAACCAACGAGCTCATTCTCCATTTGGTACTCCTCGTGAGCTGTTTCTACCGACTCGAAGTCGATCGTATTTGGCAGGATGAACACCAGTAAGCAACTCGGAGCAGTTCGGATCAGCTAAATCAACGGCAAACATTAACTCGCAAGTTCTTGTGATCGGTTTTGAGCTGTCAGCGAATGAAGTTTATACCGTACTCGTCGCCAATGGAGCCTTTCCACGCCAAATAGCAAACCGGTTGGGCATGAAATTTTACGCATATGTTGGTTGCATTTTCATTTAAATATAATTATTTTTCTCATGAGTAATTTTTTTTAAACGGTGTATCTTAAAATGAATTTTATTCAATCAAAAAATCATGACTTGAGAACGACTTCTCTGCTGAAAATGGCGTCCGACAAGCAGTTTTAGGTAATTAAATTTTCTTTGAGATTAAACTACACTGAAAGAAAAAAAAAAGGCAGTAAATTCTTGTCAATAAACAATATCCGTTAGCCGGTAACTTGTTTAGACTTTTTTCGGATTTTTTTTTTTTATTTATATTGAATTTTAAAACACAATTACAAATTTTTAAGTGATACAACGCAGCTTCAACTCCATTGTTGAGTGTCGATTTTCATTGCCTCCCGGGAGCCCGGTTTTCCAAGTTCGGATGCTACCATTGGCATAGCTAGACAATTTATCTGGAGAGGGCCTTGATAATTCTGGAGGAGGCCTAGATAATTCTGGAGGGGGACTAGATAATTCTGGAGGGGGCCTAGATAATTCTGGCGGGGCCTAGATAATTATGGAGGGCGCCTGGCCTACTGGCACCCCCATTAGCTACGCCAATGGATGCTACACTTTCGTCGTATAGTTCTATTGAGAGATCGGTCCGGTTGGTGAATTAGTCCGGGAACGTGTTGATAATGTGTCCGTCGCGAGTTTTGGTGGTGATTCGGTGGCCAACATTGCCGTGAATCAGCAAGTTTTCCGCTTGCAAAAGTGCTCGGCTGCTGGTCTCTCACCGCCGTTGGAGATTGCGAGCAATATGAAAGATGACTCGCTGGATACACTCAAGACTGGTGGAAGTTAGTGGCCGCAAACTATTCCTGGGGAAACTGGGGAAAGCACTAGACGCAAACCTCCTCCCAGATGACCATGGCAATGCAAGAAATGTGTGTTCGTTGAAGGAAGTATTATGACAAAGGTGCATCACGAAATGAGATGCAAAGCTTAGAGAAATCAAACTTACGGAACCCATGGATTGGAGGATCAAATTAACATGGTGAGACCAGTCCAAATACATTTTTAAATTAAAATAAAAAAAACATAAACTAAATACGTGCCAGTTTTGAAAAGAATATTTTCGAACCTGAAAGCATGTATGTAATACCACCCAAGTAACAATTCAGTAACCATTTGGCATCCACTCTGATTAATGATGGTTTTATAACGGCAATGAATAATCCATTTAGTATAAATACAGCATTTCAAAGTGTATAACATTCCTGCTTAGTAATTCAATTTTTTGCTGTTTTAAAACCTTTTTACAGTCCTGCAAGAAAGTCAAAAACTGCCTTGCTTTAAAAATAAATTTAAAACAGTTCTCAATCCCTACATAAAACTGCTCTGTAATTTAAGCATAAACGTCATTGGAAATTGATTATGAATGTCTTGATAAAATTCTTTATAAACGTGTTCTATCATAATAAGCAACCATAAAACAATTAGGTTTTGCATTAGAGCAAAAAACATTTATTGTTGCTTTTTAGGCTTTTTAAAGTGCATCATAAACTCCCCAATTATTCTGTTTACAAATTGAGCTTAAAGATGATTTTTCATAGTTAATAAAAGCCAAATTTATGGCAAGGAAATCTCGAGGGATAGACGAAGTAGGATGAAAAGTTCAATTCAATTTTAGCAAAATTTACTTCTTTAGAAAAACCAGCACACCATCAACGACTGACCATCTGACGGAGAAGAGTAAAATGAACGTGGAAATTTTAAAAACATACCAGCCTTCTCCAGATCTTGCAAATAGGTGACAACCGACAGCAAACCCCTGAAACTGTTAGTTGGCGGAGATTAGCTGGTTTCCGATCCATAGCAGCGATTTTATTCGGCGAAAGAATCAACTCTCCGAAAATTACATTCAAGCGTACATCCCTGCATCGTTGGATGGTGCACTTCTGTAACCATCCGGAAGAAGTGGATCTTTTTCGGGAACGATTGTGCTTCCAACTGTTCTGTTCGAAATGTTGTAAAACAGTATCGCAAACTATCTGAGTAACTGCTTTAAATCCATCGGGAGAAAACCGCCTGGAAGAATCCTGAATCCCACAGCGCAAATATCGAAAGATAAACAAACTTTGACGTTTAACTTTTTGCAGGCTACCTCACCTCTATAAATGCTGTCATCAATCTGAATGGGTTAGGATCAAGCAAAATGGCTACAGATAAATTCAATTCATGTTTTCTTCATAAAAGCCATTTTAAAACCTTATGAATTTGTTTAGAATTTCTTGAAAGCAAAACAACTTTTTCACAAATGACCCATGAAAATCAACTTTTATGCCACCACCATGTCACAATAAGTTTGCTTGTTTTGTACAGTCTTCGATTTTCAATGCATAGTTCCTTGGATATAACTATGTTTTGGTAAATTAAGCAATTTAAATGCGAAAATCATAAAAAAATCTCGTCCTAGCGGATTTAGCAAGTAACTAGGGGAAATGGCTCGGAAAGGGTTGTTATTGTTGCTAAATAGCTTTTGTTGTAGCTTTCAAATGGTTCTCAATGCGTTCGTCATACAACCTTTTGCAATAAATCAATCTTGAGGAGCTTCGAGAATACACCCTTCTCCAGGGTGGGCCAACTAGACATATTCTAGTCTTAATGAGGTTTTGGTGGATGCATTAATGACAAAGTAGCCTTGACCAGAGTTTTATGAATGTTGTAGTATTTCATAAAACTTAAAATGTTACTTGGGCAATATCCATTTGATAACGGTGATGCATACATGCGGGGCCTATTGTAAGTGAAAATAACCTCGGAATGGGCGTGACTCTCCAGACATTCTGAAATGGATTGCTGGATCTGCAATAGAGCTATCACTTTCTAACTCCCAGACTAAAGCTGTCTACAATGACCATAAATGCGACATTGTAGAGAAAGTTCTTCCATAATAACACTGCCGGCCAGTGGGGGTTGGAGGAAATACATACACACACACACACACACACACACACACACACACACACACACACACACACACACACACACACACTATTAAAAAATGTTAAGTAAAACAAAACCAAAATTAGGTCCCTCGAATCATTTTAAACATATACAGGGTGATTCAGAATGACTAACACCGATTTCACAAACATGCAATTGTCAATGTGTAAAATGGGTATATGTTCAAGAATTTTTATTTTATGTGTATGTGTGAACAAATATCAATTTGTATTAATAGTAGAATTTGAAATTTCATTCGTTTTCGATTTCTAGCAGCCATGGATGTGAAAATAGAGCATGTCATAAATCTGTATAAATTCTTGTTAGATTTTGGAATCTAAAATCCTTTCGAAAGAATGAAAATTTATTTTTCGCATCATCATAGAGGTAAAAAAGGAGCCATGCGTGGAAAATCCGTTCAACATCAGAGCTTAGACGCACCGCCAGGATTCCAAAAGTTCTGGAACTAAAACGTGAGTGCCAGCTGTAGTTCATTTTTGTGACAAATGTGGCTTGTAATTAAAGGTAAAAGGAGAGAGATTTAAATTAAAGTATGCTTAGTTGAAGGTTATATATGTGAAATATTAAAAAAAATCATGCAAGCGTTCAATCGTTATGACCATTTTCAAAAGTGACAGTTATTCCGAATAACCCTGTATATTGAATTATAACCTAAGTTCCGCCGTTCTCAAGTAATTGCGAATTTTATACATAGGAGACAATGAATTTCCCTCTTCAAATGTTTGTCTCGATGCCCAGCATCGAAACTTAATTTACATGATTGATTATTAAATAACAAATAAAAATCATTCTGGCTGTCAGATTTCCCTACAAACAATTTGTGCTGATTAAATGCTGAATAAGTCATTAACTATCTGAAGCAGCATATTTTTGCCTGAATAAGTTCATTCTCATGTTGGGTTGGGCTACTCATTCCGTTTTAGACGCAACGGAAGCGAAAAAAATCCTCTATTAGTACCTAGTTACCTTAGTTCCCTGTGTAAAATTGTGTCCACCCATCGTAGCGGAGCCTTCAAACACAAGCAGGTAAACTCATAAGAGTAGGCAGGGGGCGTTTGCATTCCCTAACTTAGCAACATTAAACCATTTGGTCATATGACGTTCGGCCTGTTGGCATTCGGCCTTGTTCTCCACATTAAAAAAAATTGGCCCCTCTAGTTCGCCATTGAGTAAATTTTAAAATTTATCGGTGTCCAACTTCCTAATATATAAGTAAACAAGCTACCTCTGGTAGAACAACATTACAGTTGAGTTCGTTTTTGAGTTACATTCTTTTGAAGTTATCAAGTTTTGGGTTTTTCACTCAATACTCAATAATTTTTGAAAAAGGCATTTTTGAAAAAAAAAAATGATTTTTTGGACCACATAGAAATGGTCACCCTATTGACAAAAAAACAGGTTTAATATCTTACGATAAGGAACAAAACTACACATTTTTACGTAATTCTGCGTAAATTGTTTTGCTATGGAATGGCTGCATTACTGAGTGACCCCACTTTTTGCAATGTTGAGTAAAATTTGACTCAATTTTGAACAACTGCAAGAAATTCTGAGAATTTCAAAAAAAATCAAAGAATTTACAAGAAGTTCCTAAAACATCAGGGTGGTTCTGAGAACTTCACGAACGACCAGAACAACATTGAAAGTTCAAGATCTTTTGGAGTAAGTTCCAATAGCTTCAGAATAGTACCATAGATAAAAATTTTGAGATCTTCAGTGAAGAACACAGAGCATTAGGGCAGTTTAATTCACTTCAGGATCGTTATTGAAACTTCCAAAACATCTGATGAGTTTTAAGTCTTAAGAGAAGTTAAGTAACTTCAGGCAGTTCTGAGAAGATAGTGCAGCTCAATGGCTACCAGGAAAATGGGTGGAACTTCAGGAGAATTTCTTCTTTTCAACATTCCAAACACAGTGTTCACTCGCCTGTCAACAGAAGCAGACAACTCTCAATGTGTGTCACGCGATCGTCTGTTTACTCGGCAGCAACCATTGTGTGGTCCTCCTTATTGTTCTTCATCAGCAGTTCTTTCGGTCGATGCGTCGTCGACTTTGGAAAGCAACCGTTTCGTGATGAATGTGTGAGTACTGACCACGTTTTGCGTCCATTGCTGCAATTGAAGCGCTCTGACCCTCGTTGGCGAATCTGCCATAGAATGAAACCATTGGAAGCGGCTCCCGTTCTGGTGGAGGAGGCTTATTGGACAGCGGAACATAAAATGTTTATTGTGTTGTACCTTTTGACTATAGTTTTAAGATGTATTATATAGTGAACAAGAATCCTCGGCTCAGTAAAGTTAATTCGGTTGAGCCTTATCAAATAAATTAATTAAAAAAAAAAACATTCCAAACACGATGCCTCCCGTTAAATGTGTGATGGCAAAATGATAATGTTTGAAAAATCATTGCTCAGCAATTTATCGAAAGATTATAAATCTATTGATACCGAATAAATTAAGTATGTAGTTTCGAATGGCACCAATATAGGGAAAACGCATAAGTATTAGCCATGTTCCTATATTGGCCACCTTTTGAAGATATTTTTTTTTTCCTTAATTTATTTGATAAGGCTCATACAGAGCCGAGAATTCTTGTTCACTATACAAAACATCATAAAACTATAGTCAAAAGGTACATTACAATAAACACTGAATCTTCCACTATCCAATAAACCTCCTCCATCAGAACGAAATCCCCTTCCAGTGGTTTCATTGTATGGCAGAATCGCCAACGGGGGGCTAAGCGCTTTCATTGCAGCAATGGACGCAAAACGTGGTCATCACTCACACACTCATCACGTAACGGTTGCTTTCCAAAGTCGGCGACGCATCGACTGAAAGAACTGCTGATGAAGAACAATGAGAAAGACCACATAATAGCTGCTGCGAAGTAAATAGAGATCGCGTGACGCACATCGAGAATGGCCTGTTTCTGTCGACAGCCGAGTGAACACTCAACACTGTTGTTTACAATTATGAGATGTTCAGTTGTGTTCAGTTTGTTGGCAGGTATGCATCGGTGTACATAAGCATTTCGACCTCGAAATGCACGAATATTGTAATTTAATCGGTCTTATGACTTAACTCTTATGCTTTGACGTTACACATTTTACCGGAGGCATCGTGTTCGGAGTGTTAAATTCAGCAAATTAAGATCCTCAATAGCGGTGGCAAATTTGATCGAATTTGGTTATGGTATGGATTCGCGAGAGAATTTTAAATTTGGTTTGGTAAAATGTATGAGGAACGAAACTAAACTATTGATTTGCTTGCCAAAAATTCAAATATTGCTCAAATTTCACCAGATCATCGAAATAGATTGGGAATGCTATGCTGAACAACTTTGTCGAAGTCTGTAAATCGGTTAGACTTCTGAGGAAAAAAGTAATTATTATATTAATTTAGGCCTATTGCTCCGCGCACACCTACAGACGCCTATATGAGCTTGAATGTACGTGTGGAACACTTGGCCTAAAGGGAAAGATTAGTAACTTTTTGTACAAAGATCAAATCGATTTTCAGTCTGGTACAAAGTTGTTTTGCATAGTATTCTGAATCTAAGCCCGATATTTAGTGAAATTTTGGCAATATTTAAATGTTTGGTAAGCAAATTAATAGGATCGTTCCGTTTCCCATACATTTTCCCATAACAAATTTTAAATTGTCCCGCACATCCAGATCATAACCAAATTCGTTCAAATTTGACATCGTTGTTGGGTATCTCAATACGCATTAAAAGAGCTGTCCATAAAGTTCATGAATTGCAGTAGGAATTCCATAATTAAAGTACATTAACTGACAGAACCCCAATGGTGCAAAGAGCGTAGCGATGCTGTGAACAAGTACGCTTCTTGGCAACGGGATAGGTGTGCTGTGTCACCGCACCAGGACGCACGTTGCACACTTGGGGTTCTGTCAGTTAATATTATTTTCAGTTCTTTTAATTATATGAAGTACAGATAATTAATTTTAATTACCATCAGTACTACATCAAAACGCACTGTTGTGTAACGTGCAAGTAGCTAAAGCTATAGAATCCATCTCAAGAGAAGATTATGACAGCACAAATGTGAACACTGTTCGCACATACATATACATATAAGAAACATCAGCTGTTATGCTTCACGTTGCCTTCAGTAGAAAAATAAATTCTCGATAGTTATCGGTCATTCGAACTGTTTAGTTCAATTTTTGTGCGCAGAACAAAGTTATTTTGCTCATTTGGATGACTGCTGATTTGTGCTTGCTGCTGCCCAGTGAAACGTATGGTCAAGATCGCTACCATTTCGGCCACTTCCAAAACCGCTGGTCCAACATATTTTTGGGGCTGTGATTGTTTAGTGGTTAGAACCCTATGTTGTACCATAGTAACCCAGGTTCGAATCCTGGTCACGGTACCAAAAATATGTTGGACCAGCGGTTCGGGAAGTGGCCGGAATGGTAGTGATTTTGGCCCTACGTTTCACTGGGCAACAGCAAACACAAATCAGCAGACATCCAAATGACCAAAATAACTTTATTCTGCGCACAAAAACGCACTAATTACTTTAAATACATTTGCTAGAATTTTAACTCTGGTACACCGATTCTTTGCACTGTGTGCTCCTCGAGGAAATACCGATAATTTCAGAGAAGTTTTATTAACAGACTACGGGATAGTAAGGAAACTTCACCTGTAAAATTTTGGGCCCTTCAGAGGAGATTCAAGAACTTTAAGGCAGTTCTATTTGCTATAGGAAAACAGTAGCAACTTTTAAGTAGTTCTAGAAACATCACGGATATCCAGAGAACTTCAAAAAAGTGACAGCATCAAGAATTTCAGCATCATTTTGAGACATTTTTTTAAGTTCCAGGAATGTTAGGAAAGTCCAGAATTAAAAAAAAAAAATCGGAAATATTTTTGGAAGCACTATAAAAGTCCAGCAATTATCATGGAAGTTTAAAGATTTTTACGACAGCGCAATTAATTTCAGGGTAATACCAAGCACTTGAGGAGAACTTCGAGAACTTTAGGATAACTTTGAAAACATCAGGGAAGATAAGGGCACCATAAGGGCAGTCCAATAAACTTCATTAAAATTTCAGGTACTTAACAAACGTTTTGATAAACTCAGAGAGTTTCCGAAAACGTAAGAAAAAGTTTTGAGATCTTCAGGGAAGTCCAGCAACCTTCAGAGAAGTTTGTTGATTTTTAAGTAGTTTAATTATGTTCAAGGATGTTTCGACTAGAAAAAACGAGGAAGATCAAAGAACTACAGAGTAGTTAAAACAAATTCTGCAAATATGTAAAGACTCCAGGAAAGTTCCAGGAATATCCGGAAAATTCGAGAACTTCTTGATAATTAAGGGAACGTAAGAGAAAATCAGCAAACTTCTTGAAAATTTAGGAAACTTCAGGATAATTCTGAGATTTTAAAGGTTATTTCATAGTGAAGGTATCGAAAGTATCAAAAACTTTAGGAAAATTACGGGAGCTTCAGTATGGATCTTAGAACTTCAAGGCAGTACGATGAACTTCAGGAAAATTGCGGGAACTTATAAACATGTCTCAGACATTCAGGAAAGACTTGAGATCTTCGATCAGTGTCACCGTTATGGCCGTCCTTGTGACCGTCTTCTGGATTGAACAGTAATAACTGCAACATGAATCGATATATTTTGTGTGCGTGGTGGCATAGTGGCAACTATTTTTACTTACGGACTCATGGGTCTAATCCCAAGCTCTTTTGTATTACAATTTTTTTAGTATCGCGATCACACCACTTACCATGGTGAATCCTGATCTTACCCTTTTTACTAGCTAAAGTTCCTCCCGTGACCACCGTGAAGATTAGAGGTTTACTTGAGGTCAACGATGGTTGAACTAATACTCCTTCCGTTCCTCAATGACTGCAACACTGCAACATGAATTTTCCGCTCAACTCAAGCTCACACATGTGTGGTTCATTGAGCAAATTTACTTAGGAGTCTTAGATAGCCTAGTCAGTAAAGGCACGGTATTATGGTGATTGAGGCGGCGGTTTCGATTATCGGGTCGCAAAACCAGTTCATTCTTGTTCTCAAAACTTCTCAAAGCATCTAAATTTAATAATTTTAAGAAATGATTCCATTTCTTAAACATGAGCAGTTCACTCTACCCTAATGAACGTGGGCGTCTTTTTAATTATAATGTGTTTATTATTGTGGATTGAACGTGTAGCCATACGTCATTTGAAAGGTTCAGATTTTTTCATTGCTGCACTATTCATTTGGGCGGAATGTTGAAATATTCCTACTTCGCTGAATTATTTATTATTTGTGTACACGAGAAATGGCTTCCATGTTGGCTCATGGATCTGAAGATTGTGCCCATCGATAAAAAATCTCCTGATCAGACACCAGATATTATTTTTAAACGAATTGATTTGCCATCATAGGGTAGATGTAGCAGTTATGGCTTTAAAAAAAACTATAAGGGGCATCCCTATGGGGTTGTACGCAATGGTGGCGTAGGACTACGTGGTCTTATATAATAAATCTTATTTGTTAACTGCAGCAGGAGCTTGTGTTTTGTGTAGGAATAGGAATTTGAGCGGAGTTCACTCTGTTTACACTCTTTAGTATGACGCGCTTGACATAAATGACCCTCAGTGACTCACAAAGAGCTACTGATTTCGATCAATAGCGCTGCGGCTTCTTCCACCTTCTATGGATGCTCATGTGGGCTGCTGCTCGCTGCTTTCAGATAGTCTTTCATTGTGTACTGGAGAACACCACCACTCACCACGCGGTGATTGAATAATCACCGTTTGGTGAGACCGGATGGAATTCAACTTCGAAATCTGTGTTAGGAAAATCGTTTTTCGGAAGCAATCGGTGAAAATTTTAATTTTCATAGCAACAGTTATACATTCGTGCAATTTTCTGCCTTCAAGAACATGGTATGTTAGATTTAAAAATATCTAGATAGAGCTAGAATTAGTTACGCTTTTGTAAATAATGACTTCTTTCGATGATTTTTAGAAATTCAAGGCACGCCCACGCAAACCAACATTACCGTCGAGTGGACTTCCCTTACCCTATCTGATAATGATGTTGATTTGCGTGGGGGAGCTATGACTTTCAATACATCATCGAAAGAAGTCATTGTTAACAAAAGTTGTTACGCCCTAATTCTAGCTCTATCTTGATATAGAAACTGACATCTGATTGATAACCTTGGCAAATGTCCAAAAAATACTCTTTAACAAATTTATGGTGGACCTGAAAAGGACCGTTTTGTCGTGATGGTAATGCTGAGCAATTAGGTTGTTCAACACGGATTAGGCTGGTGAGCTGTATGTTGTTTGGAATGCGGGTGTCGCGCTTGGCATAGATGGCCCACAGTGAGTCACGAAGAGCTATTCCGATCCATAGCGGTGCGGCTGCTTCCTCCTTCTATGTATGTACATGTGGGCTGCAGCTCACTGCTTGCAGGCAGCTTTTCGTTGTGTACTGGAGAACAATGTTCAACGCCACACGCCGAAAGCACTGCTGCTGCTGCTGATGCCGACGACCGGATACCACCACACACGGTGATTGGACTGAATCCAATCAGCCGTTGAAGGCAGCCTTGATAGCTAGCTACTTGTGGGGAGCCTTTCGTTGCGTACTGGAGAACACCACCACTCACCACGCGGTGATTGAATAAACACCGTTTGGTGAGACCGGATGGAGTTCAACTTTGAAATCTTTGTTAGGGAAATCGCTTTTCGCAGACAACCGGTGATAATTTCAATTATAACAACAATTGCACATTCATAAAATTTTCAATAGTGACATTTTGAAAAATGATAAAGTCTTTAGTTTAACAGATACGTAGAAATATTTCTGATCCATTGGTGATAAAATTATTGAAATGGGTCTAGAGGCAACTGAGTTATTAACGTTCAAAATCTTTCATAATTTTGTTACATGTTCCATTTTCGGTTTTAACAAAGTGTACTCTCATATAGAAATCACAGACGTAGTCCTACGTCAAAAATCCTAGCAGCAAAACTGATCTGCATCAATTGATCCAAACTGTTGGAACCATCTCATTCGAAAGTTATGAACATCAAAGCTTCATTGGAGAAATTCAGCGTTGAAGCCAGCGCTTAATTTCTTATGTGACATCTGATTCCCAACCCTTCAACGACAGGATCAACGCTCTGCTATATAACAATGCCATACCAGTCATGCACTGGTACTGCAAATCAATCATCACTTGTTGACCTACACCGTCTCGCTCGACCATACCTGTCATTTCTCACCTGCCGATGACGATGATGGGTGCGTAACTTTCCGACCCATGCACAGCAATAAATACTTACACCTACTGCAAGCTGTGTGACAACAATCTGTCAGTCGGGGATTTGTCCTACGCTTTGAATAGGACGCTGTATAACCGATTACAATCAGCTGAACCCGCTTTCCCCCCCCCCCCCAGCATCCACCCCCTATTCAAACATACAGCATACGCACCACCACCCTCATCAGCTGAACCGAACCGAGTGTTATTGCACTCTTTCTCGCTCGATTATTCTTACCTCGCGACTTAAGTGATGACGACATGCACGCGGCGAGCTCGCGAGAGCGTCGACCTAACAACACTACCTCGCTGCTAAGTGAGTGACGTTTCTGAGTCGTCGTCGTCGGTCTATGACGATGTCCGAAGTAGCGTTCATTGAACGGAGGTTCTAACATAAATATTATTCAATAAAATCATATGCTCGAGGACTCACTCTCCCACACTCTGAGTGAAAGAGAGTGAGTGGGTGCGAGAGTGAGTTCGGAGAGTTGAGTGGGTGGTTGGTGTGAGTTCCACTGATGTGGTTGGGTGGGGTGTGGGAAAGCAGGGGAATGGCTATGTTATGATCCCGTGCGTGGTGCTCAGCTCGGTCAACGGCACCGGAGAGCATGGAACTCAACTCGGTCTGCACAGTGACGGAGTGAGCGCGCAAAATGTTAGACCTGTGATACGGTGGCGGTCCATTCAATGTGTCAGTATATAGCGGTTCTGTCGGATTGTTCGCTTCCTAGTTCCAGACCGGGCCCGTTGGATGTGTCAGTTACGCGTCCCAAACCGCATTGGGAAGATATCACGCGCGGCTCTACCGTAACAGTGTGGATTCCTCTGGCCAGTGAGCGAACTGTCCCAGCAAGTGTTGTTTGGTTTTCGGGAAAGCTGTGGTGTCGGGAATAATTAAAATGCTTTGACCAGGATTACGGGGATTAGATTGGATGCGATTCTGGAGGCAGTTCAACGGAAAGAAACGTGTCGTTCTCAGTTTGTATTACTTTGTTGTCCTTTGAGTGGTGGAAATTCATTAGAATGATGAAGAGTGAAATCAACCGAAGAGAAGTGCCCATATGAGAAGTTGATAGTGGCCGAAAAATTTCGCATAATCGCAACCAATACTAGCAGAGCAAACGTGTGTGTGCAGCAAATTTAACCAGATTCGCTAATGTCAAATTTTAAAGGTTGTGCAAGTGTCATACCCTTTCGAAGAATTCGCCAGGAAACGATGACCGACGACTCGGGCTCCTTTGATGATCATCTGTTGTGAAAATGAGCGCAAAGAAGGAGTGCGAAAAAAGTTCCGATTAGATCCAAGTAGCCCTAGTCAGCAGCAGCGGCGAAGAAAAAAGAACGAAATTTTCATGAAAAATGGATAGGTTCAATGACACGAGAGCGAGAAACAAACACACAAGCTCAGCAGTGAAGAAAGAAAGAAAAAAGTATACAAATATAAATACATATTGGTTGATATACACTCTCATATTCTTGAATGACTAGCGTACCGACGGCCGACCCAAAGTGATAGAGCGAGAGTTACGAGAATAACTGCACGGCGCAGCGAAGGAGTGCACGAGAGAAAGCGGGAGAGAACGCACGAGTGTACGCGAGCGAGAACGAAGAAGAGGGGCGGGGCATCTAGGGGAAAGGGGGGAGTACACTAGTGAATAGCGAAGAGCCGGGGGCTACAACAAAAACAACAACCCTAGCGCTATCGCGGAGTGTCCAACACCAGACACAGCACACTGAATTGGGGAACAGGGGGAGACCCATTCGCGCGCGTGTGTCTGTGCGGGAAACCGCGTGTACCGTCCGTCGTTGACGGACCAATACTGCCATACAGCCGGCCAGCCCAGCAGACAAGCTCAAATTGCCGAAAATTGACGCGAAATCGTTTCTATGCAACTATTTTGACAAGTGCTAATCAATTAAGAATGATTTTTTTTTTCTTCGGTTGCAAGCAATATTCGGCACTTTGAGCGAGGTGTCTTACTTGACAGCCGATATCCGTGCGTCGCCATCATGATTCAGCCAATCTTCTAGCAAAAGGAGAAATCATCACCTTAGTAAGCCGTGCGTTGTGGTGCCTGTCGAAGTGAATTATGGTGGCGACACCTGGCTGCGGTGGCCGTAAACTCGGTATTCGTGTCGTCAGCAAATCGTCTGTGTGCGCGCGTCTGTGTCTGCGTGTTTGCTGAATTTTTACAGGAATTTTACGCACCCAAGCAGGGAAAGATCCTACACATTAGTGGCAAAATAGCTGAAAGCAAAGTGAAAAGTGCATCCAGGAAATCTCCGATGAAAATAGTCGAATGATGTTGATGAAGATGGTGATGTAAAATCAAACAAATGAGAAATAAGTGTGTTAAATATTTACTCAAGTGATTAGAAGCTTTGAAAGTTTCATCGGTGTGCTTTTCGTGCACCTTAAAAACAGAAGCCTTATCTGGTATGACCCCTGAATGGGATAAAAGAATAAATACGGTTTCAAACGGCAGTGATTGGTGGTGACGTTCGTGGAAGGAAAGTTTATTTATGCAGTCCAATATCAGTCAGATTTATAAATATTTAATCACTACTGTTAAAACAACCCAACAAAAACGACAACTGTAATAATTATCACGAAAAAAAAACGACCAAAAAAACCTGCAAGTGAAAAATAACAAATTGCTCGGTTCAATGCATGCTAATGAACAAACGGAATAAACCAACTGCTGAACTGAAAAAAATAATAAAAAAAAAAATAAAACAAAAACGCATGGAATGAAGTTCCATTCACTCGCACTCCCGGCCAGCAGCAGGCAGTTTAATTAAAATCGAAATTTACATAAATTCACAGGTATGAATAACGAATTAATGTTTTATGAACAACGACAACATACAGAAAAAGGGCAGCAGTTTTTTGTTTACTTTCTCGATTTCTCGGTCTCTCTCTCCCTCTCTCGGAGCCAGGAGGACAATGCACACACACACACACACACACACACACATACGAGGAAACATTCCGATCGGATTTAATTATTAATTGAGCTGTTTGGTGGGCAAGACTCTCCGCAGGATGCATCTGTGTGTGGGTGGGTGTGGGTGTATGGGTGTTGTTATGATTGCTGTGATGTTTTTAATCGAATTTAAATTTCCCACGAGGATGAAACTGGTGGAGAAATTAATACAGCACTGGAATTGAGTGCGGGACGGGGAGGGTCAATCTCGGCGAATGAATTTTTCAATCGAAACGATACTTTATTCGCTCGATTGGAGTCCAGCTATGAACGGGTGTTGCATTATTGATGTGTGACTTTAGAGGGCATGGAGCGGTTCTCTGATTATAATTTATTGAATGCATTTTGTTTTTCTACAATCATTTCTATGGGTGATTCAGAAAACTTTGTAATCAATTTTCCTTAATGATTGAAAAAAGCTTTTCAAAGCTTGGTTGTTTTGATTTATCTTAATAACCGCAATATCTAGTAGGTGAAAATGCTACCTTCTCATCAAACTGAATGCCATTTGACCGAGATTGTAATATAGGCATGTGAACATCCGTTAGGCTCTTGCGGACATATTTATGCAACTATTCTCTTATGATACACACATAGAAATAACTAATTTTATACGTGACGGAATCCATCATTGACATAAAAGAACAAACATGTCATGTAATTTTAAGTGCTCCGAGACTGAAAAGTTCGTTTCTCGACGAAAAGTACGTTTGATTTAGCTATATTTCACGTCTGTCATGACTCAAATTTATGCCAAAATTGACGCTCGTATATGTCACTCTCAGAGCATCTAAATTTACATGGATCTTTCTAAGTGTGTACCTGAAGTATGGTACGTAGTACGTACTGGTTCACCAAGTTCTGCTTAAGTGCATCGTTGTGACGATTGTGTTATTATTATAAAAGTCTTTATGACACATTCTAGGTAGTTCGATTTGAACCCGTGACCGGAGACATCACTTCAATTGAATAGCTCTATGCCGGGCTACATCAACCGTCAGTGTTTTGTTTGTGATGTTAGGGGTTCGATGGCCTACTACCGACCGTATTTGCATACTAAGCTGAAGATCGTAAATTATATCCCAAGCCCCTTTTTATTCCACTTTTAAAAAGTTATCCTGATGCAGAATTTACCACAATTTAGAAAACTTTTTAAAGTCAGAATCATGGACATCTTTTTTTAAATATCTGAGTGTTGGATCTTAAGCAAAATTTCAAGTTGAAATTCGTGAGAATTTTCAATGTTCCATATCTTAAAATTCTTTTAAAGTCTCAGTCTGGGATCTTGACTAAATTTTAATGTCTATTCTGAATGCCAATTTGAAACTATTTTAAATGCCAACGATCTATATAATGCCTAAGATCTTTCTTGGCCTAATTTTTCCTTGACTTCTTCTTCACCTTCTTCGCATTTCAAGCTTATTGCTTATCGCATATTAGCTTAATGCGTGCTCTCTACTTAGTGTTCTAGATGCACTTCCACAGTTATTAATTGAGGGCTTTTGATGCCTGTACCATTTATACATTAGTATAATTGTGTGGCGTGTACAAGCCCAGGAAAGTCGAGATTTTTCAAAGCGAAAAATTTCTGGACAGAACCGACTGACCTAAGGGAGGTCAAAAATCTTGAAGATTCCCCATAAATTTGCAAGGTTTGTACTACCTTGAAAAATCTGTAAAACTCTGGAGCACCGGGAATCCTCAGGGAATTTTATTTGACCTGAAAAACAACCTTGAATTCTCAGGGAATTCTAGAAAATACGAATAGAATATTGTTAACCTACGCCAAGGAACCTTCTCAAGAATGTCAAAACATTTTATACTACAACCAAGTTTATTCATTGAGCATAATAATTCTGTAGTGACTTTACCATCAGTAACAACATTCGTTCTAGTATTTGAATTGCTTTTTAAGTTTATGAGACATGGACATTTTTTATAGATTTTTAACTTAAAACAAATTGATACAGTGGCATGAATGAAATTAGACTTGGGTACATTTTTAAGAATCTGGAACTAAAATAAACATGCAAGATATCGGACATTAAATATTTCAAAAAGCCCATTTTTTTAATGACGCACCTGCAATAGTTTTAAAGCTTATGGACTTCAATTAATGAATATGATAAAAATTTCCAGGGATAATTTCAAGAGAATTCAGAGACTAACTTTAGGATTCCTTTCAAGTTAATCCTGTTAAATTCCAAATTCCAGGTGAAACGTTAGGAGAATTCCAAAAGAATCATGAGTACCTTAAATGGGGGTGACAATGGGCCAAAAATTCAAAAATTCCTGTGTAACAACATTACATTTAAGCAAGGAATATTTATCTATGATATAGTTATAGTTGTCAAAGAATCGGTTGATTTAAATTGATACCACAGTTTTACTAAAGTTAAATAAAAATAGACCAATGCAAACCCGTATGTGGGGTGACATTGGGCCAAAAAATAAATTTGAGAAAATATCCTAAAATATATAAATGTAACGTAGCTAATAGGAGTACAATTGGTTATAATCACAATTCACTTCGTATGTATGGCTAAATATCACGTATAACCCTCGTCTATTCACATTAAAGTGTGTTCAAACTATGGTTTGCCTGTGAACCTTTTTAAAAACGTGATTTTGCTACTATTAATGGCACTTAAATTTACAGCACTATTTAAATAAAACAACTGGTTAATTGTATCTACACTTTACTCCAGGAGTTCAAGGAGCATTTCCTAGTCATCATTTTCTGTATATTCAAGATATTTGCATCAATAAACATTTTTTCAATTTAATTCAATGTCAACGGTACGGTAGAATTCTAAATAAATTTCCAACAGAATCCTGAGGAGAATTTCAAGGGAGTTCTGACTAAAATTATTAAGTAATTTTGATAAAAAATTTGAGGGATTTGTAAGGAGAACTCCAAGGTACTTGTGAGTGGAATTTCAAGAGAAGAAGGAGAATATAAAAGAGAATTGCGAAAAGAATTCAATTAAAACTTCAAAGGAATACGCAAGACAATTCCTGTAATAATGTTTAGATAACTCAAAGAAGAGTTCATTTGGAATTTAGAGGAACATTTCATTAAATTTACTGAAATTACTTCAAGAAATTGTTTCAGAAGAGTTCTTTGGGAAATTCCTAGGAGGCTATTCAAAGACTACGTAGATAGTATCTCCCTACGTAAACAGTCGTCTATACTGTTTTTTTTATAAGTTTCAGTTACTGATTTCTTTTATATTTTTGAACCTAGACTATAAGATTTTGCCGAACCTATAGAGATTTTTTGTTATCTTACACATAGTAATGAAGTGAATTTTATACGAACCAGAATTATGGAACTGTTTCCAAATGGGTCAGTGATCTTGCAAACCTCTAATCTCTCAAATCTCGGTGATTTATCAAGATCCATTATTTAGAAAAATTTGTTATAGTCCCAGATAAAAATAAACAGTTTTATGTCGAGCCTCTTCTTAGGTTTTGAAAAATATAAACCACTTTGAATACTTTTCAATGTACTGAGTCTTGAATTTGTTTCCAGGTCTCAGAATATGGGATATTAAATGTTTTTGAATTCATAAAGTTTAATAAGTTTGTAATATTCCAAAGTTCAAGATCTTGATAAGTAATATTCCAAGTCCGAGATCGTAAAAATTATTTTCAGAATGAGATTGTAGAAAAAATTTTCAACTCAACATTCCGATTATACCCAAAATATCGATTTTTTTATCGGAATGTTAAAAATACTAAGACTTATTTTTCGAATACTTTCCTTGGGACCTCGCTATTCTATCGATTCAAAATTTTAAATGAAAAATCAAACATGGGTTCTAATAATTTGATTCGAAACCTGAATTTGAGAAAATTTCACTAAATCATCTATTTTGAAATTTACTCTAAAATTCTGTATTTTAAAAATCAGTTTTAACCTCAAAGTGTTGTAAATATACGAAGCACAAGATCCAAATAGTTTTTGTGATTCCAAGATCATCAAAAAGTGTCAGAGTAAAGGGTGTCCACGATGAAATTGCCACACACAAAATTGATTCGCAAAATTCGAGTTTTCATCCGATTGCCATCAAATTTTCAGGGATTGAGAAATAACTATTAAACTTCATTTTACCATTTTACTCGTATTTTATTTACAGTCCATACGCAAATGCCCGCACCTTGGCCTTAACCCCGGCCATAAGATTCTGCACAACCTGTGAATCAACCGTTTTTTGCATGTAAACCCATACTTTCTTCAGTTCCTCGACTGTCTTCACTACCTTAGGTCGTTTAAGAAGGTGCTGCTTCATAATCGCCCAGTACTTCTCGATGGGGCGGAGCTCCGGAGTGTTGGGAGGGTTGAACATTTTCGGCACGAAATTGACCTTATTGTCCGCATACCACTTCAGCACGTCCTTGGAGTAGTGGCATGAGGCCAAATCCGGCCAGAAGATTGTTGGGACGTTGTGGGCCTTCAGGAGAGGAAGCAGCCGCTTCTGGAGGCACTCTTTTATGTACACCTGTCCGTTCATCGTGTCCTGGGTCACGAAAGGTGCACTCCGCTTCCCGCACGTGCAGATGGCTTGCCAAACCAGGAATTTCTTCGCAAATTTGGACATCTTCTGAGTGTGGACATGCTCCGGAACGCTGAACTTATCCTTGGCCGTGAAAAACAGGTTGCCGGGGATCTGTTTGAAGTCGGCCTTCACATATGTTTCGTCGTCCATGATGCAGCATTCAACTTTCGTCAGCATGTTGAGGTACAACTTCCTGGCACGGGTTTTGGCGGACTTGTTCTGCTTCTCGTCGCGATTAGGGGCCTTTTGTACCTTGAACGTTCGAAGCCCAGCCTTAGTTTTGGCCTTCTGGACAAAACCTCGGCTTAGGTGCAGCTTCTTAGCCACATTTTCCTTCACTTCTGGGCTTCCGATCGGTGGTCAACCGTTCCTCGAACCGCTTAATCACTCGCGACACCGTGGAATTCGCGATTCCCAACGTTTTAGCGATGGAACAATGCGAGAGATCCTCGTTCTCGTGATGAATGCGCAAGATTTTATCACGCACGAGCTGTTCTTTCGACTCCATTTCCGCGAGTTTTGATCACAGGACTTTAAAACTTGCAGGATGTAAATAATGCACTATGAACTAAATCCACCCAAATTTTCATTAAATTCTACCCAACGGTTAAAAAGTTAGAGCAATTTCATAGTGTGGCAATTTCATCGTGGACACCCTTTATCAGAATCTTGAAATCTAAATCTTGAAGAAATAAAACCTACTTTTGAATCTTATGAAAAAAAAATCAAAATCAGTTTTCCAAATTAATTTTTGTTAATCCCCAAACCTAGAGTCTTAGAATCTCTATTCGCTAAGTCGCTTTGAACCACTCCTGATGAACTGTCAAGGAACCATTCCAGGTAAATTCCAGCATAAATTTTTCGATGTGATGATGATGGGGAACAGATAGAATGAGATAACTTCAATCAGCAATTGTCTCGCTTGTAGATCAGAGATAGTCCTTATACAGGACTCGATAACAGTGCAGTAAACTTAAACTACCATGTTGTTTCCCCTCAAGTAGCGAACTATAGGCACACAACACCATTTCAGTCTGACAAGGACACCACCGAATCGAGAGAAAAAATCGATTTTTGCTACGAAGTGTTTGTTTACTTCTGACTCATGATGGAGAGAAATTAGTGCAACAACGAATAGATTCGTAATGATCACGAATAACACGCGTATAGAAACTAGTACAAACGAATGATTCTCGTTGGAGAACAAATGGTTTCGTTGTAATAACGAATGCACAAATGATGTTCGTAGGCAGTGTTGACATCCATACGAAAGGCATTGTATATGACGATACACAATACCAATGTTTGGCACAAATAATGAAACTCATTTTACGAAATGAGCGTTCACGCTTGTAAGAAATAATGAAAATATATTTTCAGTGTAGATTTTTTTTAAGTAAAACAAAATTTATCAAAATTGTATGCATTCAAAATACAATAATCAGTTTAAAAATTAAAAAGAATCTCGAAATCACAAATCTTGACATTTTTCTGAGTCTGTTTTCATGAACTATTTTAAAAATGTTATTTATTGACGTCACCCCTTTTTGTTAATTATTCTTGAGTTAAACTTCAAAATTTTGATAAAAATTATCAAGTTTGAGATAGGGGAATATAGGGGCTTCGACAACCTATTATCGTCAGGGGGTAAACAAATTCCTAGAGCTCTCAAATTTGGTCAATAGATGCTGTGAAACATGTTGTTTACCCCGAAGCCGTGATTTACCCTATCAAAAAGAAATTATAGCCATGATATTTTTTTCTAATCCAGTTCACACTTTTTTCAAAAATTTATTTCCTGAAAACATTAGAAAACCTCAAACCTTGTTTGGAATTCATTTTAATTTACAGACCATTTGAATTTTCCTATGATCATGATATGGAAATGTATTGATAAATCTCGTATTATTATTCATGTCCCACATTTTTGAAAGACTACCCAAATCAACATCTTGGTCTTCTGTGACATCTTGAAATTCAAAGACTAAGATTTCAAAACCTTGAAATTTGTAGAATCCTGAGTTTTCTTGACTGTTTCTCGGAGCTCAACTCGCGCTTTACCTCCCTTTATTGAACGGATTTGAACAAAAACGCGCATCTTTTGTTTTTGAGAAAAATTGGTGTCAACATTTAAACCATATGTATATTATTGATCTTATCTATAGTACCAAACGTATGATTGATTAATTTTACTACAAAATCTGCGATATGTTTGATGTGTTCTGCTCGATTGTACGAAAATAGACGCTTAGGTCGAAGCTGCTCTCAACTCTTGGGTAACTTGCCGAAACATTTCGATTCCGAGATTCCAGAAAAGTTTTACTTGATTTCAGCTTCAAATTCTGGAAAAAAAAATGCAAAATTTAAAGAGAAGATGAATATACGTCTATTTTTGGAACATAACGAATTTCCACATTAAGCTGAAAAAAATGTATAAAACATAGCAATTTTTACAAGTGTAAGTATTAGAATTCGAGTCAATATTTCTTCTAATTAGTCCAGATTTAAAAAAGTTACAGTGATGTTTCGTATTTCGAGTCTCGTGTAATTCCGCCTGAAACGTATACCCCTAAATGCTATCCAGCCAGTTAATCGCCCTTTTTTAAACATTAGGTTAATGAAGGTCTTCCAAATGTTGAATCAGTATCGCCTGTAGTTTCTCCTCAGGATTTGTTGGTCTATTCTACTGGATTTGTGGAGCTACTCATTGGACTTGTAGATCTTTACAGCAGGCTAAATAAGATCTTATCGCCACAAGACAAAAGAGGCGTGGAATGCTCTCAAAATTATTGTCAAGCATCCAGGCTCATCAAAGGCCGTGGCGCAGGTACAGTAGAATAAGTCCACAAGATTTTTTGGAGCTGCTTTACATAATTTTACGGGCTTATCATCAATACGCCCAAGTAACCAACTCGTGAATTGTCGCTAAATGCTTTTTCTGCTATAAAAGTTTATCATAGGGCTTCCGAACTTTACATAAGTCGTTCATCGACCTTATATGTATTGCAAAAAGGACAATTTGCGGGCTTGCTAGTTACTTGGTAGATTTGTCTACCCCATAGAACCTCTAAATCTGCTCTCTTCAACATGAGTAGGTTGCTTGATTGTGTCGAATTCTTTGAACTCCATTTAGGTAAATAGTTCATCAAATAAGAACAATCAATAAGTGTCATTAATAAATGTACACATAGTAAACTTAACTCAAATACAGTCAAATTTAGATCATGGAATAGAGAATCAATTTGTTGGTCATTAGATCACCACAATGACATCTGTCCATGTTGTTATGACTCACAACACCACGCACCGGTAAAGACAAACTCTTCGCCAAAAACCTTCCCTATACACTATCCATCTTCGTCAAAGAAACACCAGTTCATCAAAACTTATTCTCCGCATCCGGACGTCGGTTCATGTACATACGCGTAGGTACAAACATCGACCTGTCCATCCCCATTCAGCCTATCATTAGCATATGCTGCATAAGTACACCTAATTTCGCATCACACCAGCATCATCAGCATCCACGGCAGCAGCAGCAGCAGCAGCTACCTAACGATGATTAATAGCCCCCAAAAGTACACACATAACGAAAGTGTTTCGTTTCTGTCACAGCATCATCATCATGCTCGCCATCATCGTAGAGGTTACTGCCCTTTGGTGGTGGACATAAATCGCGATGAACAAAAAAAAATCGTTCCTTGGCCTTTTTCCAGGCTCGTAGCCCAGAAACAGCCTCGTAGCGATAGCTAGGAGAGTTTCCTCATTCTTATTCGGTGTTTTCTTCAGCATTTTTTGTTTTTTCGTTCAATTTCCACCACCAACAACAACGACGACAACGACGACGACGTACCCCGTAAAGTGTTTCACACCCTATTATATTCCGATATTTTATTTCTATTCTCTCGCTTCAACCCGAGACCCGGCATTCAGCCGCTTTGCTATTGAACCAATCCCGACAATAACAGCAACAGCAAGAACAACAAAAACATCGCCAGCAGCAGGTCATCGACCTGCCCCGAAAGGCGCTCGCGATATCAGTTACTTACGATTTTTTTTACGATTCGTTTCAATTCGAACGATGACACAGTGCTGCTAAGCTTGGCCGGTTTGTAGGCACCGACCCTGTGCGCCTCGCTTGTCACATTTGTAATTTTTATTTGCTTTATAGTTTTGCACTTTTGACATCACCCATCACCGATTTTTCGTCGCTGCTCGGGGTGGTGTGCTGAGAGTCCGGACCGGGGGTGGATGGGGGTATTTTCTCAAACTACAAAAGTGGTGGACAGCTGATTTGTGAGCCGATGCCGGGGGACACGAGGGGAAGGTTGTAATCGATGGAAGGATTATGCCATCATGTTGTAGCACTAGGTAGATGAAGCGGTTGAGACAAACTGAAGTTGATAGCATTTAGGAGGAACTGGTCCGATTGTTTGGGAAACAAAGAGTCGGTTCAAAAGTTATCACACAAAAGTGAGGCATAGATTAGAGCGTTTAGGGTCGAAGAAGGGGTACGGAAGGCCTTGGGACTTAACCTTGGCGAGTGATTATAGTGCATATTAAGGTTTTTCAATCTGCTTTGGGTGTGTGTTGAGCAGTGTTATGGTTCATGAATGAAATGTTATTGGAATTAGAACGGAATTGGAATCGAATTGTAATGAAATTGGAATGGAATTGGAATGGAATTGGAATGGAATTGGAATGGAATTGGAATGGAATTGGAATGGAATTGGAATAGAATTGGAATGGAATTGGAATGGAATTGGAATGGAATTGGAATGGAATTGGAATGGAATTGGAATGGAATTGGAATGGAATTGGAATGGAATTGGAATGGAATTGGAATGGAATTGGAATGGAATTGGAATGGAATTGGAATGGAATTGGAATGGAATTGGAATGGAATTGGAATGGAATTGGAATGGAATTGGAATGGAATTGGAATGGAATTGGAATGGAATTGGAATGGAATTGGAATGGAATTGGAATGGAATTGGAATGGAATTGGAATGGAATTGGAATGGAATTGGAATGGAATTGGAATGGAATTGGAATGGAATTGGAATGGAATTGGAATGGAATTGGAATGGAATTGGAATGGAATTGGAATGGAATTGGAATGGAATTGGAATGGAATTGGAATGGAATTGGAATGGAATTGGAATGGAATTGGAATGGAATTGGAATGGAATTGGAATGGAATTGGAATGGAAGCGGAATGGAAGCGGAATGGAATTGGAATGTAATTTTAATCCCATTTAATTTTCGATGATTCAATTTCATTTCAATTTTACGTTAATTCCAGTAAAATTCCAAATCAATTTCAATACAATTCAATTAACAATCCATTGGAAACATGTGGAAGCATGTGGAAACAGAAATTTAAATAAAATCGACCCAAGAATTGGGATGCAGTGCAATTGAATATCGGAATGGAGTGGAAACAGGAATTAGGATGGAATGGAAACAAGGATTTAAATAGTTTGGGTGGTATACAGATTTTTACGCTTCTGGTGAGGTATATTTTAAGAGTTGAGATAAACAACCATTATTTGCATCATTCTTGGACTTCATAAAGCGAGTTGTCCTTTGATTTTTATCAGCAGTTAAAATAAATTTCACTATGCCTAAAATATAAATTCCGTTCGGAGTCTCGATCTTACATAAAAAAAGCAGGCGTTAGCATTTTTAAACAATGCGGTTTGCTATTTTAGCCAATGCAGCAAGTTCTGGATAACGTTAGTAATGAATAAAGCCAGCTCTAGAATTCCAGTTTCAGCTGTCAGTATTAGATAAATCAACATTTCTACTCTAAACAGACTAAACTGATCTAGACCGGAAGGCTTTTTGAAAACATGAAAACTGCAAGAACCAAAACCATCATGTAGAAGACTACAAAACTTTGAAACAAGCTAACATTCTTTTTTTTTCAATACGGAATTTTTTTCACGCAGAGCTTTTGACGTTGGCTGGGAAATTAACTTGAATTTCCCCTAAATATTTAAGCGTTTAAAATGCATTTCGAAATGTCAATGCTATTTTTACGATTTATGGCAAATATTCAATTTTATAAGGCCAGTGGTTCAATGTTTTTATGGCCAATTCGGCTATTTCAAGGTAATTTTAGAATACTCCACATAATTTTGAGGATTTTCTGGTAGAGGCCTTTGCCATCATTCTGAAATTTTTAACGCCATCAAAAATAGATTCGTGGCTTTTTGGTGTTAAGGTTTACATTTAGCTCATTTTGGCGTTTTTAAATCCAATGTTGGCTTTAATTATTTAATTCTCAATTGTATTTTTAGGACCAGTAGGACGATAGTTGAATTAAGGTTGATCTGATTTTTGGCGTTTTCGAGATTGTGAATGAGGTTTTCCAAACCGTTTTGGCGTTTTCAAATTGAGTTTTGGTTTTCACAACAAGGCATTTTTTGCACAGCTGAAAGACCAGCAAAAAATGTTATTGAGGTGTCATCAAACATTACAATTTCTTGTGGTGATTCAGCAAAACATTTTTTGAGATCTTAGTAAAACAAAAGTTACCGGAAGCTGTGTGTGTACCAGTGTAGTCTCGATAGTAAAGAAACAAAAACAACAACAATTTAGTGTGTAGACCATGTCGATGTCATGTTGACGTTTCCACGAGGATTTTTAAGCCTATGAGCTTCGAAATACAGTGCCTTCTATTATATTATATTTCTAGAAAATCCATCCAACGCTCGGTTCCATTCCTGATTTTTGATTCACTACACCATTATTTGGGGATCCTCTCAATTTCATTAAAAAAAAAGTCCAGAATGTACCAGCACCAATTTTCCTAAAACTGTAAGGCAACTGTTCCATATCTGCCAACAATCATCAAAGGCACCAAGCAAGAGATGTTGGTTTTGTCGTTCAAAATGGATTTCTGGCCCACTGTGCGCAGCAGTTGTTTGCCGACATCTATTTTTTTTCTGAGAGTGCCCTTCACTTGCTGACTTTCTGCGAAACATTTTCCGAGAATGAGCAACCAAAAATCACTTGTTTTCCGGAAGCTCTCCTTTGCAAATATCGGCAATATTTATTAAACTACTATATTCGGCAAACGTCATTAAGTGTGTAGGCCTTTTTGGCGATTTCTTAAGCTAGTTGGCGTCATTTAGGCGTTATAAAGCATTTTGGCATGTGAGCACGCTAAATGACGAATCGGAAAAACCGGTTTGCATTAACTTTGCATAATTGTTTGTAATAGGCAAATAATCACATTTTTGTGCGGCCATTTACATTTTTAGTAGGGTTAAGTAAAAATTCAAAAACCTAATTATCTCATCGGACAAAGGTCAAATTTACGAAATCGGACAAGAACATTTTGAGATACAAAAAAGCGTACTAACAAAAAGCACAAATAATTTACCAAATGGTTCTGAATATTATATATTGAACAGTTTTATTTTGAAACAAAATTCAAACATCGGGTAGGGGCAGTTTGAAATATTTGGGATTATTCCGATTATTCCGATTCCAAGCTGCAATTTTACAAATTTAACAAGATCCAAAATGGCCGAATTTAAGCAAAAATGAGAATTATTTCTCATAACAAACAATTACGCATAGTTTCATACAAATCGGAGAAGGCGATTAAAAATTAATTTATTTATCAATTTTTGATTTTATTTTCGCTATTTTGCCTGGAATTGCTTATTTCTTATGCAATTTTTGGCAGTTTCAGAGCCTTTTCGACGTGTTGAGGGTCATTTTGACGCGTTTTCAGAAGGAATCTCAAGCTGCTTTGGCAGTTTTAGTCCATTTGTAATGCCATTTTGACATTGATAGACCATATCTGAAGACTTATTACCTTAAATAAGGCTTCAGATATTGTATATCATTGTCAAAATAGATTTATAAATAAATTGCCAAAGCAGTTTGAAACTCCTCCTGAAAATGCGTCAAAATGACCTTTAATACGTCGAAAAGGCTCAGAAAGTACCGAGAATGGCAAAAGAAATGAGCAGTTTTATTTCGTTTAAATTATTATGGTGAGACACTTGGGCAACTAAGAGGGGAAGTTTTATGGCTAGCCCCCAGGGCCTTGAGGCAAATATAAAATTATCTTTTTTTAACTAATGTGGGTCAACTTTTACACTTTTCCACATGTACTTTGTATTCTTTATTAACGTGATTTTTTTTTTGTCAAAGGCCAGACTTGCACTGAATGTTTCTTGTGACTGACACCGGACAATTTCTCCCGTAAGATACCTCGGAGTCTTCCTATAAATCCTGCTGACTTGCCCAGGAAATTTCCGGGAATGTTTATCAAGACAGAGTCATCAGCTTTTTTCTAACTTTCTCCGGGAGTTATTTTCTTACTTATCTGGAAATTCTTTCAAACCTCTCCAAAAAAATTTCAAATAGAAATTTCTCTTAATTTATTGATGGTACGTAGAGTGAATTTCCCGGGAATGGTTTCCTGGTAGGTGTGGGGTTTCTTGAAGTGATAATGTATATTTAGCAATCCATGAAATCGGACTAGCTTCCCTAGAATTGGAAAAGGCTATTTTTGGTAACATTAGAGGTATGATTCACTGATATATTTAAAAAAAAGTATTCTTTAATAACCGCATTTTTACAAAATTTAAATCCTCACCAAAATCCTGGCTGCACCACTGTGATTAGGGTATTAGACTGTTATGCCGTTTTGTGGCCATTTTTGGCGATTATAGGTCATTTTGGCGCTCCGCAAATTGCCCAGATTTTTATTTTATTGATCATTTCCGCGTTCACTGTTTTTTTTTTATCGCTGCAGTCAACTCTCCATAACCCAACATTAAAGGAACGATTGACTTATAGGATTATTGACTTATAGAATATAAAAAATAAAACAAAATCAATCTTGAATTATTCCACCTACAATAATAACCTTATTACACAACTAAATTTAAACAATGGGCCGAAATCCTGTTTTTGAATTTCCAAGTACTTTATTCGAAATATACAGTGTCCAAAGTGAAATACACTAGATAAGTTTGTCCATGCCACACTTATTTAAAAAAAATGCAAGTCAGGTTATGGCCATTTCCCTCGAGGCATCCGGATCATATCCAGAGTTGTCTATAATGGTATAATGACTGCTATATGAGCTCAAATGCTCTGATTTGACTTTCAACATTTGTGGACTTGCCTCTAGTCAAGTTCTGACCATTTCCCCAAAGCGACTCGACACATTTCTTCATGTATTTTTTAAAATATTGATTTGGTTTGATGTGCTACATACTTGACTGATTTTGGAAGGAATAAAAGTTTTGGGCCACTTCCTCGAGGACAAATTTAACATGTTCCACATAATGATCACCATTTATTAAGATTTTTTATTTTGTTTCTATTGTATGATATCATTTGTTTCAAATAAATCACAGAACATTAGAGTCATTTTATTAACAGGTTTAAAACTGAACATTAGACAACGGAACCCATACAACACCAAGTAGACCTGTAGGGAAATTTACACTCGCTAGAGCGAGAATCGGACCCTCGCCTCATGACATATACAATACACCTAAACGACTTGTAATGCCGTAAACCGCACTAAGTTTAGTAAAAAAAAAAATCGATGCTTTATAACATCTCACGCAATGGACAATGACCAAGTGCCTCCATTGAATACTTTATAATCCTGCTTTCGCTTTCTATAGATGCGATGTTGTTGTCATCTTGCTGATTCCATAAGCAAATAAAAAAAAGTCTGCCATATAGAGAGTAGTAGAATTTATCAATGCAATCAACTATCTTACATACAGCAGAACTATAGACTTTGAACCCTTTAAGTTCCGGAGATTGAACTTAATCATCCCATACGGACTATTGAAAACGAGTACTATCCAAATGATTCAGAAAACGTCCAACAGGTCATTGACACTACTTCACATCGTCTAGAAGAATTTTAACCATTCCTCTACACTTTCGACAACAATTCATCTGTCATAAACCCGTCACAATTAGATCCCCAAAAATAGTCCTCCCTCCACCAATAAATCACACGAGAAAAATTCCCACGTTCTTCCTCCGCACCCCATCCGCTCATCTTCATTCACCAGCAACGTGTAATCGTACCAACAATTCAAGAATCAACACAACGACGACGACAACAACAACGACGAAGCAGAATGACCGACCGACCGACCGACCGCGAGCGTATCGCCAGCAGCAGCCCAACGCGTTCCCGCTCTCTGATTCTCTGTTTTGCTTTAGTTCAATAACCTATTGCGCTTCGCTCAGCCGTTTTCCGTCTCGCTTCTTCCCGTGTCGGAACGCGCCCGCCCGCACGGGGTAAAAGTCGACCATCCTGCTCTCCTCGTCGGTACGGCGCTGCTGCTGGGTCGTTCGTTCACACCGCCGGCTGCCGTCACACACGAATCTGTGTATGGAATGGTAGCGGTAGGTATCCTATACAGAACACACATGTGCGCGGCTGCCACCCGCCATTCTGCTGAGTTCCATTCACCATCATCATCCGTTATCCCGCGGAGTCCTACCATACGTACTGTTCTTCCCCGAGCACTCACTCTCGCACTGTGTGCCGTGCGGAGTGTTCTCACACACCCATTCCACATGTGCATGGTTATGACTCAATACCACCCACTCCCATTGTTGCTGCCAGTGAGCATCGGGATGGAAGCAGGTAACTCACGAGACGGGTGCGCTCAAAAGGTAACTCCGGGCTGAAAACACGCAGAGATTGTTGTCATTCCTTCGTTCTCCCACTCTCTGAGTGACCGCTTCTTGCTAGTTGCGCCGCTCCTCGCGAGGTTAATGATCCTTGTGTCGTCGTCTTCGTCGGTGGCGGCGCTCGCTCACCCAAGCTATAGATGTGTAGATGTGACGTAATCTTTCGCTTTGCACATTATTATCTCCTTCTCGGCTGCTGCTGAGAGGAAGACGCTGCTCCCGGCTGATGGTCGACTGACTCGGTTGGCGTGCTGTGCTGTTGTTGTTTGGCGAGCGAGAGTGAAGGCCGACGGGATGGAATGTGGGGGCTGGTCGGTCCCGGCTACCACGGGATCAAAGTGGAAAACGTGTGAGGAGTGTGAAATATTTAGTCGCGGCGCGTCAGAAGTATCAGCACTCGGGTGGAAGAACCCATCTTCCTACCGCCCGAGAGCTGCTGCGGGCGCTGAGGTTTTTGGCTTTTCTGCTGCTGCGGCGGGTAGCGTCGATGGGGGTGATACTGTATATCATTTTACTTCGGGACTTTTCTCTATTTTTGGGAGACGAAAAGCAAAGCTGCACAGGTCAACTCTGATCTGCTAGACTCTCTCACGCACACACACACGCGGTTTCGACGAAGATCATTAAACGTGTAACACCGGTAGCTTAGGGTATTAAAAATGAATACAGGTGATTAATAGTCCGTAAAATGGATGGGTTTTTGCGTGTGGTCTGGTTTTGGCCGGGAGCCGAGATGGTTGCCACGTGCGAATGTGACAAGAACATTAAACGATAAAATCTGGTTAGCCAATGTGCGATTAGTCATGATGTGCTAGGTGGTTTTCAAAATAATTTAATAAATTACCTCTACGATTGCTCAACAACCGTGTTTGGAGTTTTTTGCTATCCTAGATTAATTGAGCAAGTGTCTTTGGAAATCTTAAAATGATGGCAATCTGTTGTTCAAATTTATATAATTTCAACTCTCTAGAGAATATCGTTGAGCATATCCAAAAGCAGATTATTATTATTATTATTATTTAGCTTTATTAAGGAGGCTTTCAGCCTTGGGCTGGTTCGCCTCCATTAGCTCTCCAAAAGCAGATTTGATAAAACCAAATTGTTAAAACAATTCCATAGTCAAGGGGTTCCAAAAATAAATAGTACACCAATTAACTAAAATCACTACCAGGGCTGTGGAGTTGGACTTGAAAAAGACTTTGATAATCCACTTAACATACTAAAATTGGAGAAATCCATACTGTGTTCATTGTATGCTGTTTTTGTGGTGTTTAAAAGTTTTAACAAATTTGCGTTAATAATAATGACCTTTTTAATTAGAAATATCACAAATATTTGATCAAATGTCTGTCTATTTTAATTTGTAAATGAGACCAATTAATTTAAAAGTTGTAATGGAGTGAATGACCAGAATCCGTTTAAAACCCTTGATTAAGTATTAGAAAAATAGAAGTTGTATATAATTCCGATAGAAGCAGTTGATGATTTCGATAAATATTGTGATCAATTATAAGTTGTGGCCAATTTATTTTGTAAATGTGACCAATTTACCTTCTTAGAAATTAGGACCAATATAATTCAAAATCTGGCATTGGAATCTTATTCACAGTTAAGGCCCATTTCTATGATAAAAAATTTATGAAAATTGTGACACGTGCATTTGAAAGCTGTGTCCATTTTCGTTGAAATTGGTGAAAAGTTGAGATCAAGACGTTAGAAGCTGTTAAAATGTTTCTCTTTAAATCATCGGTTAAAAATTGTGACCATTTCATTGCGGTTTGAAAGTTGTGACCGATGTTGTTATAAGTTGTGTCAAATGTTATCAAATTTGTATGTATTTCTTTAGAAGTTCGCGAATTTCGTTCGAAAGTGTGACGAATTTGATTTAATATGTATCCTTGCAAAAGTTTTTATGCAGTTCCATTAGAATTGGTCGATGATTAAGTTAAAGATTGAGATATTAGTTTAGTTTAAAGTTATTCCTATAGCTTGATGTGGTGACATTTTTGTTTGCAGTTGTGTCCAATTTATTTTTAAATTACCAATGTCATTAGACGTTATAACTGCTATATTGGCGTTGACGGCAACTCTGTAGCTCTTTACTCCTATGGTAAAATCCATAAGCAAACGTCATACTGTGCGAGAAACATGGCGGATTTCGTACTATCCTTTCACTCCATCGAAAAATCCCATAAGAAACTGTCAATCTTTTCTAGAAGAGACCATTTTTCGACGGTGCCGTCAACGCCAATTAAGAAAATAAAACTGATCATATGACTGTGATCAGTTGTACCGACTGGGGTCCGTTCAGATTTGTTGAAGGATTAGTGGTACTGTTTTCGTCAACCAATAAAACAATTTTAAAAGCTTTTTTTCAGTGCCGTAAATGGGAGTGACAATGGGCCAAAACATCAAAATTTGTCGTTTCCTACCTTATAAAATTTACATTTTTGCAAGAGAAACAATTTTTAAGTATGTGAACTCATTTATCAATGATATATTAACGACTAACATGGAAATGGTTGATTGAAATTGATAACTCATTTTACTAAAATTAAATAAAAAATAGACCAATTTAAAACCTTACATTGGTTAAAATATCGTATAATATGAAAATGTAACGTATTAGGAGTATACTTGGTTATGATCACAATGTACTTCGTATGTATGGCTTAAGAACGCGTGTAACCTTCATCTATCCATAAAAGTAGGTTCAAGCTTCTGTTTGTTAATAACCGTTAACTTGACAGCACTATTTAAATAAAACAACTGGTTAATGGTATCTACACTTTACTCACGGATTTCAAGGAACGTATTATAGTCATCATTTTCTGTATATTCAAAATATTGGCATCAATAAACATTTTTCGATTATGGCTCAATGTTACGCCGTCTTACAGTATTTAGAGTTGGAATTTTTTTAAACAATTACTTCTCTCGATGATTTATATAAAGTCAAGGCTCACTCCAACACATCAACATCTCCATCGGATAAGAGAAAACTTCCTCTACCCGATGGTTATTTTGGTTTGAGTGGGTGAGCCTTGAATTCCAAGATATCATCGAGATAAGTCATTGTTTTCAAAAGCTGCTACGCCATAGTAGCCCACGGCTAAAAATCTCCTAAATAAAGTTTGAAAAAAAGCAACGCCGTACTTTCAGCTCTATCTAGAATTGTCTCATGACATTCCAGAATACGCTAAATAAATTACTAGAATGTTTAAGCCTGGAATTCCGACATGACAAATATTTGTATTATCGGCAAACATAGATCTCTTCAGAATAGGTTGCATTATAAAAAAAGTAGTCAATTTCTGCTCAAAGCATTTAAATTGCATAACATATTTACTCAAATGTATTCTTATGATTTTCCAAACCACTGTTTTGATGTTCAAATTTTTTATTAAATTTACTTCCATACATCAAGTATTTGATCAGTGAACTAGTATCTCTTTAAAAAAATATTCGAATTATCATTAAATAACCAATCTGTAAATTTCATAGTCATGATATACTTTTGCTTACATGTACAATATTTTCTTCAATACTTATTCAACCGAAATTCATTGATGTACATTTGTATAGTTATTTATTCAAATCGGAGTCGAAGTCGATTATTTTCAAATCAGAGGAGTCGAAGTCTATTGATTTAGATCCGACTCCACAGTTCTGATGGAAACAGTGATCAAATAGTCAGTGACGAGCTCATCTGGCTAATACAGGATCCACAGAATGATCGCCCCACGAAGTAGAGCTCTCATAAGAGTTCAAAGATACCATGATCTAGTACAATACTATAAAAACCTTATCAGTCACATTCTACGTGCCGTTACAACGGTTTTGACTAATTTTTTGTCAGTTTTTGCATTGCAACTGAAAAAAGTTAAATGTAGCACGCAAATATTTTTGCAGATTTGGAAAATGCGTTAAATTTCTTCTAAGATTGTTCAAAAGTTTCTGATTTAATTAATTCAAAAAGTTTTGGTGATTATCTGTTGAGTAGTTGTAGTGGATCAGTGCAAAACGTTGTAACATCACGCGACAAGGGCGTAGCCAGGTTTTGAATTAGGGGGGGGGGGATTTATTTTATGGAGAATTAGGTTAGACGCCGATTAGCTGAATACCATTGGTACTATACCGTATGGATTACTAGGTCGATCATTTTTAACTGAAACTGAATTTTCAGCCATACTTCGGCATATGTCATCTTATTTTATCAATTTGTATAAAAAAAAATATGTTTATATGTAATTTATGCAGGGTGCCAGAACCTTTCAACACACTAGATATTGTCTTCAAGATTCAAGTTTTTTCTCTTAGTATTAAAATTAAGTTAGTTTTAAGTCTTATAAACCTCTGACTTTCTGATCCTGGATGATTTTAATTTCCCTGAAAACTCCATACAAATGTTTTTCCCAAGAGTTTTTTAGAAACAAGTTTCAAGTTATCTCATTCAAATTATTGAATGCTCAATAACATTAGGAAGAAAACCAGAATTAATAATTAACCAAGGTGGAAAAGCGATAAATTGATTTTACGAATTGTTTAAGGAATCTAAAGCTTGCAAGAAGTTAAGATCCAAGGAACAGGTTTTTTTAAGGTTACGAGCACATGTTTTCCTCGATATCTGAATTTTATTTTCACCAGACAGTGCCAGATTTTTAAAATTCGGAGCCGGATATAATTTTAAATTTTTCCTACCTCGGTAAATGTTGAGCATTTCGATCATATTTTTCTTAACCAAGACTCATAAAACGGTCATACCCTTGCAATAACAGTCCTTTTAAAATTGATCATATAATAAACTCTAAACAATTAGCATTTAGAAAATTTTGCAATATTTTGTGACGCCGACAATTGAGCAAAGCAAATTGATAAAACATCTTTAGTTTCCCTAATTTATTAAAATTTTCAATAATCGTATAATACGTATAGTATTATATAGTATAGTAATAAAGATGTGGCGCTTTTCTTTGCATGAAATGGATTTTAATATTCTAAAATTTGGTGAACGTTTCATACTTAAAGATTTCTTATTTTCATCGAATACATTCTTAATTTCTCATCTCATCTTTAACAACATACAAAATTATGTTTGAAAACTTAGTTTTGGTAAAGATCTACCATTTTATTCGATAACAGTTGTTCAAAAATCACCATTATAATAAACTTGAACATTTGTTAGAAACATTTTATTTTAAATTTTTCTTGAAGTATAGGTTAGGATTAGATAAAATAAAATGGGCACTGGTTATTTTTATATCATCCTGGAACAAAATTTAACACAAGAGTCGCAAAAATCGATAATTTTTTTTGAAATTCCCTTCAAACTTTCACCATCTACTGATTTTTTTTTAAATTCACCCTACAGTATTGTTGTTATTCTCATGAAACCTCGCTTTTCAGCTTATTCTATGTATAAAATACTCTTATTATATTCATTAAAATTCCTTTGGTAATTTCTTCAGATTTACCTATAAGCATTTTTCAGAAACCTTTTGAAATTCACCTCCAACCTGCTATTGAAGTTTGCTAATAATTTTCATTTCCTCAGAACACTTCTGAAAATTTCCTCAGAACTTTGTTATAATTCTTCTTAGAATGTTGCAAGGGTTCTCCTTAAAATTCTCTTAAAATAATCAAGAATCCTTTGAAATTATCTTTCGACCTAAAAATTTCTTTAAAATTTTAGCCATCATTGTCAATCTTTGAAGTGTGAGACTATTGGAAAACAAGCTAATTATAAGAACTTTGAAAATATTTCAATACGACAGATTCGTGGGAAAATTTTAGAGTCATTGGAGTTTCACGGAAGAGAAAAAATTCAAAGTTACAAATTGGATTTAAAGAACAAAATATTTTAAAATTTTAAAATCTGAATAATAATTATCCGTCCTTCAGCAAAAACCAAGAATCATGAGGTTTTCAAAGTCTTTAAATATCAAGAAAAAAAATATTGTTGCTTTAGAGTTTTCTGAAATAATGAATCTAACTTCAATCTGATTCAGAAACTCAAACAAATGTGGAAGATAAATTTTAAAAAAATGACAAAAGCTAGTTAAACTAAAAATTTAAACTTTTTTCTAGATACATGAAATCTTAAAAATATATTTTGCGGCTGAGTTTGGGGGGGGGGCAGTTGCCCCTCCCTACCCCCTTTGGCTACGCCTATGTCACGTGACACAAACGCTCTCTCCGAATCGTTTGGAACTACTCAAATCAGAAACTCTTAATCAATTATTACAGAAAATGTATCGCACTTTCCAAATCTGCCTTAATATTTGGGGGTTATCTTTGATTTTTATTCGGCTACAGCACATAATCTATTAAAAAAGAAACAGAAGCAGGTAAAAAAGTGGATACGAGTTTGTAGTGTTTATATTGAACATTTTATATTGAACATTTGAGACGAACAAATAAACAAAATGGAACCATTTCCCTAAACTGTGCACGTAATTTATGGGCAGCCTTTTATTTGCTGAAGTAGTTAGGAATTAACAAAACCGTTCGTAAATACTTAAATAAAGATAAAAATGTCTAGATATTTAAGTATTTAGATGCTCTTCTGAAAATTTTCCGCCTATTGAAAAATATTTCACTACACACTTAGAAAAAACTAACATCACACGTGAAAGAATTCATATTTGACGGAAGGGATGAAACGTAAACAAAAACGTTACATAAAACTATTTGCTCCTAGATTGAAAAGTATGTAACTCTTCAAATACGTTTGATTGAACTTAAATTCAAGTCTTTTCACGTGACGCTCGTGTAATTCTATTTCACAGCTCCAAAAATTACACGAGTTTTTCTCAATTTGTTTAGTTGAAGAACTAAAACCTCTGAGATTTCATGAGGTACTATGAAGTTCCGTTAATCAAGATATTTAATTTTTAACTAATTATTCCTTCAACACAATAAACGTCCCAAGTAACATTGGAAGCTTCATAGAGATTTGATAGCATTCAACAAGCCTAAATCATGGTCTACAGCACCATCGAAAACCAAAATTGTTACTTGGCATGTGTGATGATTCTGAACGATAAAAAAAAGTCATGTTAAAATTTACCTGCTATTTTGAGCATCGTAGGCAATGATAATCACCATTAAAAAGTGTCCGGATTTGTGGACTACGTGTCCGGATTTCTGTGCATTACGGTATTGTAAAAATGATAACATATAGAAATTATATTCCAAGATATTTGGGCTTTGTAAGATAGAGAAATCTCCAAAAGATAGGAAAGTTGCTTTAGGAACCTTAGAATTCTTTGGAGAGTGTCATTCCTAGCAGTTTATACGCAAAACAATATTACAATATACACTGGAGTCGCTTTTAACGCGTTTTTTTTTACACGGTTTTTTTTTACGCGGTTTTTTTTACGCGGATTTCGGAATTTACGCGGTTTTTTTTTACGCGGATTCCGGAATTTACGCGGTTTTTTTTTACGCGGTTTTTTTTTTACGCGGTTTTTTTTTACGCGGGACGTATCACCCGCGTAAAAAGCGACTCCAGTGTACACCAAATATCAGACAAATTTCGGGAATTCCTTGAGTAAATTGGATGTAGAAATGTGTAGAAATTCCTACCAGAATTCAAATTTAAATCCAAATTAACTACCGTAAATTATCAAATTTTGAAGTTATCCAGTACCTTCATGTAGATTTGGAGTAGTTTGGATTTGAGCATAAAATTAATTCCAGCTTAGGCTGACTATGAGAGCGTCGCACCATTCAATTTGCTACTTACTCTGTTTGTGTCCCACGTTGACAGGGCATAGAAATAGAAACCAAAAAAAAAATCGGTTGCTGACTCCGCTCATCTGCTCTCACTTTCTCTCATAGTAAAATTTTTCACTTCACTAGGATGCATCAGATTTACAAACGGAGATTTTCATAAAATTTGACAAATTGACTTCTTCTTTGGCTTTAATACGTCCCCACTGAGACTTTACGCAGGCTATCAACATAGTGTTCTTTGAGCACTTCAGTTTTTAGTTGAGAGCTTTCTAAGCCTGAACTATTTTTGCATTAGTTTTTATTGTGTGGTAAATTCTCGACTTCCATGGACATAGGGTATGATTGTACATTTCCATAGAAGTCGAGATATTTTTTTCATTAAAAAAAAATCCTAGACCAGACCGGGAATCGAACCCATGGTCTTGGTCTGTAGCTTGACAAATTGAATGGTTTGTTTGTACAACCAATTGCATAATTAAAAATGATAAGCTTTAGATTGGTTTGCAACTCATTTAATACCGTCGCATTTACAAAGGTCTGGAGAATGTCTATTTTCCTTGAGCAAAAAACGGTGAAGATGTGGCTTCCATACAATGCAGAGGTTTTCCAAATATACCTGCCGTGAGCTGATAAAGAAGCGTAAGAGCCACCCTGGTAAATTTTTACTTCTTGTCTTACTCAAGTTCTGCATCCTTACACGGGAACAAATCAAAAATCCGGAATGAGAAAAAATTACTCATGATTTCATGAACATAGCGTATTTTCATGTTATCAAAATACACCATGAATAATATTAGTAACGCACCCAAGATTCCCGAAATCATGATTCATTCGAGTTAAAATCATGAACTAAATTCTTGAGTTTAACTTTTGGTTTTCAAACCAAAACATATAAAAAAAATAATATAAAGCAACAGACTCGATTCGAACCAAGAGCCTTATGATCATTAAATCCATACTTTGACCACTAGACTATCAGTACTTATGTAAGACGGAAGGCAAAAGGCGTATAAGAGATACCTATGTAGTGCGGTGAACACGGTTTTCCACGGTTTCCTTGGAGCGGTCATAATTCCGCTGCATTATGAAATCAAGAATTTCCATAATGAAATCATGAGTCATTGTTATGATTTCATGGGATGGCAAGTTTTTTGATTTCATGATTTTTTATTCATGAAAATGGAATCGGATTTTTTTCCCGTGTAATGGTGGCCAAAAACACTTTACATGTGAACAAAATTTGATTTTGAAGCATGCAGACAAAGTGATGTAAGCCATATATTGTTGGAGAAACAATGAAAATGTCTCACTGTTTCTACACATAATCCCGGTTAAAGGGGAATAGCAATACCAGATCAAAATAATATCAAATTTTGCTACAAATATCTTATTCTGTTATTGCTGAATTGTGCGCTATAACAAGTTAATAGCTTATCCTGCTATCAAAGCATAATTTCCTATTGTTACGATATATTGATATTATGAATGGAAGAGCTGATTAGCAGAATAAGCTATTTATTATTATTTATCTTTATTAGGGAGGCTTTCAGCCTTGGGCTGGTTCGCCTGGAGAATAAGCTATGAATATGACATCAAATTGATTAATTTGAATATCATACCAATAGCTTGATGAGATATAATAGCAAAATGTGATATTACACAGCTATGATTTTGGCTATTCATTATGTATGGCAACAATTCACTTTGCTATTTATTTTTCAGTTATGGTTATATCAATCAAACTAATATTTATATTTATGATGTTCTGTATCCCAATTTTAATGGTAATACATGCTATTGACATGATATTCTCGTCTACTCAGATGTGCTAAAAACTTAAAAGCATTTTTAACCATCAATAACCATTGTCATCTCACAGCAGTGCCCCTTGATTTCATAAACTAGCTTACAAACACACCCTATTAAAATCACCAAATTATGGCCTTAAAAACTTCACAATTGACAAAAGAAACGAAAGCTTTAAAACTCAGAACTACAAACGCTACAATGGCAAAAATAAAAACAATCAAATGCCAGTACGGCAATCAACCCTCAAAATGTCTATTTTAATGCTATTTTAACGTTAAAATGATCTAGAACCGAGAAAGTAGGTTAAAAAAGGTTAGAGTGGTTTTAAAAAACATCCTGTCTAGATTTTGCTTTTAATCCTAAAATACGAAAATGGATTTAAACACGCCAAAATTGACACCAACTTGCCGAAACGGCTCCTTTTAACACCAAAATATGATTGCAAATATCAAAATTACTTGAATACCTTGAAAAAACACACTAAACGCTAACAACTAAATTAAGAGTTCACTGGAAATGCTATACTAATGTCAACATGAAGCTTAAGTGTGATAATGTATTAACTAGAGAAAGTTCTGAAGAGGGTCGGTTGATAGTTTTGCTAGAGTACGGCAGTGTGAAAATTGAATAGATGTTGAAATTGAGCAAAGAGCCATTGATGCGACAGTGCTAGGCAAACGCACACTCCTTTCTTTACCTAACCCATACTTTAGTGAATGAGGGGACTTGAAGTTTTTCTTCCTCAAACTGTAAAAGAATGGCAATAGCTCATGCTACACGAAAATAGAAAGTGCCACAATTAATGCATCACTTTCTGGTTCGATATTTCATCGGATTGTGAAATCACCAATCATTTTCGCAGGATCACTTCCAAGGGCCCATGTGACTGCCAGGCGAAATAAGGGGCATTACCTGATTACAGCAAAAAAGAACGACGCAATTTTTGCCACCTTATTTACCCGAATCGTCATTTGTCCACGCACCACAAAACGACGACAAACGACGGCGGCGACGACGACGACGACGATTTTCGCCACTGCGCTGTTCTTGCAATTTATTTTGTTTTCTTTTTTTTCACACCGAGCATCTGCACCATCATCGTCGTCAACAAGAGCCAGAAGCCGAGTGCATTCACCTTTCGATGACAGCATTCGACGATGACGATGATGATGATGAGTCAAAGGCGCAAAAAAAATCGAAATTTGTTTCACTGTGCGACCCATCGACCGACCATCGGTGCTGGTGGTGGTGAAGAATGGAATGAAGTTGACTGCATTATCACAGGAACGACAAAAATTGACGCTGCACCGACGATGATCCTGACGTGATTTGCTACAAAACAAACTCATACTACTTTTAGATACGATTGGGGCTTATCAGGAGGGAGTCTGAAGCACCCTGATTAAAAAGTTGCATACTACACGAATGCATACGTAGGCAATTATGAACGTATCGACGAGTGTTTGCGTTATCGGCTAATGGGCGGTAATGCAGAGTGCAGTTGCAAAACTGCCAGCGGCGGGGTATTGGGCGTTTGTTTGTAAGCACAAATGTAAGCAAATAACAATTTTTGTCCATTTGCCTCCTCGGGGTGGCAGGACATGTCAATGAACTCAGTAGAACCGTTATTGTTTTGATCATTGCAAGCGTGGGAATGCACACTCACACACGGGGTGCATTCGGATTTCGGGGAATTCGCTGTGCAGTTGATGAGTGGCAAGGCTGGTGGAAGGCCAGTACAGACCTTGGACGAGAGGGCGATTGTGATTCACCGTATTGCCGATATAAGTGGGAATATTGCATCATTTGTTAGAATGGTTCGTAAGCATACTTTGATTGTAACGAGTAGTTTTTTGTGTAGATGTGATTTGGCTATTCGGTGAGGCAGATAATTGATTTTAGCATGCTTCAATTTTTGCACGAACTTTTTTGGAAATATTCTAACATATCATTTCATTAATATGAATGCGACATTTGTTGAAATGATGCACTTAAGAAGTAATTATATATTCTTAGCGTCATTCTATTTTAACACTCATTTGTGACACATCGAACATTATTTCGAATTTAAAACGGTCTCGGTTTGGGCAACATAGATAAAGCAACTAATTTATCAAACTTGAGATTCTACTGAATATCCATAGAAAAAAAGGATTTGAATTTTTTTAAAAGGTTTTCATAAAGCTATCTGATAGAATATTTTTAATGGGGTTTTTACATTTATGCTATTTCACTAGCGCTAATGAACCAGCTGCTAGCAAAAAAAGCTCACCAGCATAATGTAAACAGGTCATCAGCGTCTACCAGCATGAGATTTCAGGAGCAACTGAAATTCGTGCTAGTTAGCTGGTGCACTAGCACTAGCAAATTCACACAGATGTAAACACTCCATAAGCGACTTATGAAAATAAGTTTATGGAATCTTGTTTACTATCCTTTACCTAGGATACTTTACCAGTTGGAGTTCGTCAGAACTTGCAGGAAATATGCAGAGAACTTTACTAAAATCTTCGTATATATGGAGATCTTTTGAATATTCCTGCGTTCTAGGAAGGATGCTTGGAAACATATCCAGACACTTATGCAACGTTTCCTGAAAGTCTACAAAACTCCCTTAAGTTTTACAAAATTTCCTTAACTTCTACGAAGTTCCCTGAATATTTTTTTTTCCAACTCTCGTAATTCTACGAAGATCTCTGAACATCTTTGCATTTCTGAAAAGACAATTACCATCTACAAATATTCTTGAACATTTGGAAAGTTCCTTGAAATTTAACGAAGCTCCCAAAACCTCCAAGAAGTCCATGGAGCTTTTTTGAAGTACGATCTCTGACAAACTACAATGAAGTTCTACGAAGTTTATTGAACTATTTTAAGATCTTCTACAAAATTCCCTAAACTTTTTCAAAATTCCTTACTCTTAAATGAAATTTTATGCAGCTCCTCAAAATGCTAAGAAATTCGCAAAACTTTTACAAAGTGTGCTGTTGTATGTAATTTCCACAACTATTCCAAGTCCTTACTTACATTACCAATCAGGCTAAGGCCTTGTTGTCCTCTGCTGTCCGAAGAAGTCGTCTCCACTCTACTCGATCCAAGGCCACACTTCGCCAGCCTCATAGTCTGCGAAGGGTCCGCAGGTCGCCGTCTTCGTCATAGATTAACCTATCACAGCCCGGGAAGCCGAGCGATTTGCAGTTCCATGTTCAGAGTTTCCAATCGTAGTCCTTATTTCGTCGCGTAGGTCTGTGTCGATTGTTCCAATCCGTATTTCTTTCTTCAGTATTTGCAACTTTATGTTTTGTCCAGGGCGGCTTGTTGGGCCTGCCCAAGTCCATGAGTCTTCAAAAAAGTGTCCTGAAAATATATAGAGGTTCTCGATCAATAATGAGCTTCCCTGAAGTAAAATAATGCTACCTTAACTTCTTCGAAGCTCCACAAACTAAAATAAATTTTCCACTTCTACGCAGTTTTCAGATCTTTTCCAATTTCTTTGTTTCTACGATTTTATCTAAACATCTATGAAGTTCCCACTATGTTTCCTCAATTTCTACGATGTTTCCTGAACTTCTTAGAAATCCTTGAAGTTTTACGAACTTCCCGGGGCTTATTGCCAATTTGTAGAGCCTGAAGACGTGTTATTTTGCCATCGATTAAATATCGATATAATATAATTTCTCAAATTTGTTTCTTCTAGTTCAGAACATAAGAAAAGTATTCAACATTATGGGCTTTGAAAAATCGTTGTTTGTGATTCAATTCGATTGATCGCTGTTAAATAATAACATCGAGCTTGACATGCTTTACAAAATACCGGTAAGTTAAAAAAAACACCGAAAATTCTGGCGGTCCTAGATAATGCTATAGGGGGCCTGGCCCCGTTGGCACCCCCATTAGCTACACCAATGGGTTTCGGCTATATATTTAACCTTTCTCAAGGATGATATGTCCTACGTTTAGGTTGTCTAACTTATCATAGCACCCCCTTCGGTACAAACCTTATCGATTTCTGAGTGCCACACTGTATCTTGGATCCGAGACTTTTACTTTTGGAATAAAGCTCGGTTATGCCGTTTTATAGGAACAAATTGATCGATCGGTTTGAGCGCGGGCGTTGTTATCGATACCTGTTTAGACTTTAAATATATAACCGAAACTGACGGATGTATAAGCGAACCCGTTTTAGCTGTTATTAAGTTTAAAAACTGTGCACCATGAGGTACGGAAGAGAAATGAGGGAAACACTCATGCACGAGATTCCATAACGGCGAATGAGAACGACCTAAAGTTGAACTTAGGTAACTCGTAATTGCCAAACGTGCAGGTATGCAGGGATGAGTTAATTTCCCCATGGTTTCCTGTGGAAAACCTAAAAAATCTGCCGGAAAATGTAGCACCAATAGACCGAATGAATTAAATCTTTACTCTCATATTCGGGAAGTTTTTCCTGGACAAACCTGGAAAAACATGAGGCAAATTAACTCATCGCTGTGTACCTGCAATTTATATGATGTATGAGTTAACTAAGCTCAAATTTGGGTGATTCTCATTCGCCGTGTAGAGTGGTATTTGGAAAAACCACTTTAATACACTCAAAAAATACCACACGTCAATTTCATGTGTCTCACACTTAATTGTGCACGTATTGTCAAACAGATCTATTTCATGTGTAAATATTTTCAGTATTCCGAGGAGGGTTAAAAAAGGAAAATGATTCCAGAAAAATCGATTACCATGGAATTTTTAAAAGGATTTCTGATAAACATTTGAAGAGACTCTCTGGGAGCATTCGTAGGGTTACTTTGAAGCAATTTAAAGAGCGATAAATAAACTAATAGAAATTTTTGGAAGAATTTGCATAACTTTCGGAGGAGGCATTCAAATGAATTTAGAACAATACTAAGGAAAGATGTGGAGAATTTATTGGATTTTTTTCTGTTTAATAGTTTGTTCAGAAATTCAGAGCAAACTTCAAACGCAGTTCTGAAGGGAATTCATAGAAAATTCTGTAAAAACAATTTCATGAGCGACACATAAACTCTTAGAAATTCTGAGGAGAATTAACAGAAATTTCGGAAATTATGTCCAAGGAAATTCTGAAGAGGGATTCAAATGAATTCATAATATTCCTTTTATTTAATATTTCGATCTTTGAAATCGATATTGTGGTTCAAAAGTTATGGATTTTTGAAAACAGTCATTTTTGAAAAAAAAAAAATTTTTTGAATTGTCCTAACATAGAAATGGTCACATTAATGACAAAATAAAAAAAAACACGGGTCTAATATTTTGCGATACAGAAAAAAACTACCAATTCTTACGAAATCCTGCGAACCACTACATAGAACGATATATATGGTTGTATAATTATAAACATCCCAAAAGTATGCCTTTTAATGAGCTTTTTCTTTTAAATCAAAACTTGCCCAATGACATTTTGAGATATTAGGGATTTTAACATTTATTTTTTAATGTTTTCTTGAAAAAGCTCAACACATTTTTTGTATATTATTCCCAGCAAAACATTATTTTTCTCTACAACTTTGCCTCAGACGTCATATCGATCAGAAATACTGTTCCGTGCTACAATTTTTTGAAAAATTTCAATGCCGCCATTTTTAAAACTGAAACCCAAAATGGTCGAGTTCTGGTGAAAATGTGAATCATTACCCACCAAAGTTTCAGACAAATCGCAGAAGGTCGCAAAAAAAATTACTTCAACTAACTACTCTATTTTGAAAATTTTACAAGATCCAAAATAATCGAATTTTAGCAAAAGTGTGAATGATTGCCCATAACAATTCATTATGCAGAGTATCATGCCTATCGGAGAAATTCGGGTTTTTTCGATTCGTCATTTGGCATGAGCATACTCCTTATTGACATGATTGTATAATTTTAGACCTGATTTATGGGCAATTTTGACACATTTTTGCATTGTTGTACTATTAGGCGCAATTTTAGGCGCTTTTTGGGGCATTTTCGGCCTTTCCAAGAACATTTAGGAATTTTTAAACCAGTTTATAAAGTTTGGGCCATTTTGATGTTTGACCATTTTTGGCGTTTGAGAACCATTTTGACATTGAATTATATTTCAATAGTATTAAAAAAGTTTTCTGGTTGGTTTAGTGACTTCAAGGTCAATTTGGTGTTTTTAAAGCTATCCTAGGTCGTTTAACACTCCGAATACGGTGGGTAAAATACTTTACGGCGAGTACGAAGCCTCCGAAAAAGTGTAACAGCAAGTTTGCAATGACATAACTTAGCCATTTCTTGATGAATTTCAAAAATTTTCGTGCCTCTAGAATTCCTAGGCTCTGTAGTCAAATAATCAGAAATATTGAAATTAAGATCGTCAACTTTTTTCAAAAGTGAAAAGAGTCGTTACATGTTTTTTAAAAGGTGTGTTTATGGGTTTTGCAAGTGGCTTAATATCCATAATTTCGATAAATGGGCACAAATGTTAATTAGCCAGAATACAGCCATGGTTCTTATATATGAGACCTGGAGAGAACGAAACGGTCCTCGAAAAATCCGAAACATTCGTAAAAGTGGCCTATCCATAAACCTAATCCTAGAGCTCCGCAGTTTTTTCGAAAAAAATAGGAACTGTGATATAAGAAAGAATTTGGGTTCATGACATAAACCCGGATGTTTAGGGTCTTCTGAATGACGGTCCAATGGCTATCCAGGTCCATGTTTATGTCACGACCCCAAATTCATTCTTATGACACAGTTCCTAACATTTCATGAAATAAACTGTGGGGCTATAAGAACCAGTTTCATGGATTTACCACTTTTAAGTATGTTCTAGATCATTCAGAAGACGGTCTCATGCCTATCCAGGTCCATGTTTACGTCACGACCTAATTTTTTTCTTATATCACAGTTCCAAGAGATTAAAAAAAACTACTGAGCTCTAGAATCAGATTCATGGATGAACCAATTTTACCAATGCTCCGAATCTTCCGAAGGATGGTTCCATAGCCATATTCCGGGTCCATGTTTATGTCACGACCCCAAACTTTTTCTTAAATCACAGTTCCTAATGTTTTTGAAAAAAACCGCGGAGCTCTCGGATCAGTTTAATGGATGGACCACTTTTAAAAATCTTTCAGATCTTCCGGAGAACGGTCTCATGGCCATCCGGTACCATGTTTATTTTACGACCCTAAATTAATTCTTATATCACAGTTACTAGTGTTTTCGAAAAAAAAACCTCGGAGCTCTAGAATCAGTTTCATGGATAAATCCTACTCCTTTAAAAAAATTTGTAACGATTCTTTTCGCTTTTAAATAAACTTGACGGAGGAATCGTATTTGGAGTGTTAAATGATTTAAAGCTGTGTAGGATGTTCCCTAGCTAGTTAAGCGATTGTGAGACAATTTTTGGTGTTACCGGTCTAATCAGCCTAATCTAGATAGTCTCCGAAGTCAGGTAGGCACGATTCCCCACCATAAAGCGTCTTTGAATTTCTCTGCTGGTATCATTTTCGGCGGTCACCAGTGAGTCCAAATGCACGAACTCGTCGACCACCTCGATCTCGTCACCGTCAATCTGAACTCGGGGTGGGAGGCTAACATCGTCTTCCCTAGAACCTCTTCCTCTCATGTATTTTGTCTTAACGGCGCCGGTGGTGTAGTGGTAAGCGTGATTACCTCTCACCCCAGCAGGCCTGGGTTCAATACCAGTCGGCACCGCCGGGATGTTCTGAGGCATAACATCTCTGATCACGCCTTCCTTCGGATGGGAAGTAAAGCCGTTGGTCCCCGGTTCATGAGTTGATTGGTCGATAGGTAGGGTCCAGGTGTGGGAGCTGCCTTCCTGGCACGTCGGTAGCATTGGTGCTCAGCACGAAAAACAAGATCGACGGAAAAAAAACAAACCAAAGGATGTATTTTGTCTTTGATGCGTTGATGGCAAGCCCAATCTGCCTAGCTTCAGCCTTCAGTCTGATGTACGTTTCCGCTATCGTCTCAAAGTTCCGTACAATGATGTCGATGTAATAGGTGAAGCCAAGAAGCTGGATGGACTTCCTGAAGATCGTGCCACTCGTGTCTATCCCAGCTCTTCCGATCACACCTTCTAACGCGATGTTAAATAGCATGATTTTAATCAAGCAAACATATCCTTCTTCAGCTAAGAAATGATTTATTTAGCTCTTAATCATTTTAAACCTTTGAGATTCTTTCCAAAACTGTTTTTGAGCTTATGTTAATCAGTCCTCAGACATCCTTCGGATTTTTTCTCAGAGTACCTTGTAATTCTCATCTGAATTTTTTGGAATTTTTTTTAAGAATTTCATTCAAATTCCCTAGCATTTTTTAAAAAATAACGGCAGAACACAGTTCCTTTGTAATTTTTCTCGGATCTTACTAAAAGTTCTCTTATGAATCTCCCTTAGTATTTCTTTGAAATTATCCTCAGAAAACCCTTTAAATTCTGTTAATATTTATTTTGAAATTCTGATAAGAATTCTCCTTGATGTTCTCCGCAGAACTCCCTTACGTATTTTCGGTAATCTAAGCAAGGTCCGTGCTTACATGATATTTTTCTCGACGTTTTGCATACATTTGTTTGTTTACATGCATCTGAAGCCTGTTGCTCTATCCATGCCAATTGATAGAATTGTCCAAAACTGGTTTAAACTCTTTTACAACGCTCCAAACTTTCCAGGTGAGTGTGACTATTATCAGCCACCTCTTTTTCTTCGGCAACCCTTCCATTTGAACTGCGTGTTAATCTTCGGTTCTATTATCCGCAACTCGAACTCAGCCACATTTTGTAGTGCGTATGTTTCATTTCAAGAAAACCCTGGCAAAATGCGTTTGCTCAGGTCGTAAAAACCTAATCAGATTGAAGATGAAAGGCTGAGGAATCTTTGGCATTCAGCGAAGTGTTTGGTGAGAAAATGCGGAAATGCATGAAATTACCGTATAAATTTTAGTTGCCAAAAACAGTCAATGGGTACCGAAGCCGACCTTCACCCCATGACTTAATCTCAGAAATAGTTTGGTAAATTTTTTTGATTAAATCTCTGCCTTAAAAATTCGGTTTTAAGCCATTCAGTCCGATAGCGTTCCGTTATGCGACCTAGAAAATCCTTAACTCTGGTACTTTGTAAATTCTGGTGCATTAATATCATCAGAGGGCCAGAGAAAATGAGATTCAAATTGATTGTAAGTACCTCGAAAATAACGTAATATTGCAATCATTTCAACACATTCGTTCTTTTTACAACCGGGAAACTGAAATGAAAATTCTCAGACCACCCTGTTTATTATAAGCAACAACTTTCCAGAAGGCACTATGCTGGTAAAATCACAATTTCTAAGTCAAAATATGTATTTCCTCCAAATTTTCATTCCTGGACCACTATGCAATGTTTTCTCTCACTTAACTAACTTCAATTCTCGATCTGAAGAATAAAACTATTTGACCACGTGACCTTTTTGGCTGCGTTTTATGGCTGTCGAAAAGAGCTACAACATCCCAACCGAGAATGCCTTACTGCTCCCCAAAGACAACCACAAAAAAAAAAGAATACCAATCCCATCGATTCATAAATCACACACTGGCGCTTAGATTTTTGCCGTGGGTAGGGAGAAAATGCCTAGCACTCTTGGGAAACCTTTTTCTGTTGGCCAGCACGCACAGTCACACACGTTCATCGAACGTGGGCTGTGTGAAAACCACGGATGAGTTTCTGAAAAAAAGACTACAACTCCCTAAGCTTACGAAATCGAACAAATGAGCAAAATGGTTCGCATCATCCATTACAGACATGTACAGTCGATAATCGCATATAAGTCCCATGTGGGTTTTCATAAATTTTGAGATAACACTATCAATTGGCATCTACTTTCTAATTATGTGAAAAAAGTACGGAGTTTGATCATGAAGACTGTGAAAACAACGTCAAGTTGGATTGGCTCGTCAAGCAAAATAATCGCATATTGGCCCCATCCTTAAATTTTAATCGTCCAAAGGTACAGTACTTGTTTTAACTAGGAAAAAATAACAATAAATTCACTAAGTTTTTGCAAATATTTATTGCACTTCGTAACTTTGAATGCCATTTTCACAATGCCTACTTTCTTCCCAATTGAGACTGATATGCGATTATAGGCAGTATTGAACAACCCTCCAGCGAGCGTAAAATCAGCGAAACCGGCAAAAAGGCATGAAATCACGAACAATCAATAAACACGTCGTCAACACCCAGCAGGGCGGTAGCCAGTCGAAGATGGCTGACCGGCTCTTTCCAGGAATTCTTACAAGCAGATGATAAACGAGAGTGCAACGATCGATTTTGCATGGCAAGCGGTGAACTTTGCTACATTCCAGTGCAATACTTTTGTTCAAACATCGCTTTAGAACAGTTTGCCAAACGATGACAATCACAAGTGCCACTTAATTATCGGAATTACTCGCCCTCGGCCGAGTGGATGAAAATTGCTTAGCCCATTGAAAAACGCAAAAAAAAATGCAACTGACACCACGTCCGGTTTGCTGCACCACTCCAAAGTGACCGACAAGAGAATGCCCCCACCCCCTGCCTTGGGCCACTCGACGACCGATGACGACACTTTCAAATTGAATCGCAAAAAAAATAGAAAACAGTGCACAATGTGTTTTTCTAATTTTCCACGTTGAGTACTTGTGTGCACGGCCGTTGAATTCGACTCTTTTTTATTTCGTTCCGTTTACTCAAATGCGTAGAAACGCAGACTGAGTAAATTTTTCTCAAAAATTAACGGGGAGACAATCGAAGAAAATTTTCTATCAGGCCATGAATATGCGCTTTTGCGAATGTCAGAAAACTTTGAGTTGGATTCAACGGCCGTGCATGTATTAAATTACGACTCAATACGCAGTCAAACAGCAGTAGCATCAACAGAGCATATGGCACCGAATGCGACTGGTGTAATCGTCGAAAGCGATGAATAAAAAAAAAATGCACTCGATGAGAACGTGCAAAATTCGAGTGCCACCACTGTGCTCCGCTCTTTCTCTCTGGCTCACACACACCGCAAGTACACACAATCTCATTTTAAATAGATTTCCGTTTCTTGACCTACCCCAACGGGTTTCGATTTGCGGAGCGGTGCGAGTGGTGCGACCACCGCACTCTCCTGTGTGCGCTGCTGCCTCTTCATTATCGTACGTTCCTACACACAGGACTAGTGCCTACTTGCTGGCTGGGATGATTTTCCCTCCCTGATGAGACGGCAGGACAGGAATTTCCCGACCGTCGACTCCGAGTGCACTTGTACGGTTTCGTCCACACAGAAAAAAAGGGGGAATTTTCGCAACCAACATGCTTCGCATAAGAGAATGCTCTCTTATTTTCCGCACCCATCCAGGTTCTCTCGCTTCTCCTGTGTGTCCCCTCTGAAGAAGAGCTCCTTTCTATTCTATCTACGTAGGTGCATATTCTAGTTCAATTTCGGTATGAAAAATTCGCTTCTGAGTGCTATGCAACTTCATACGGCGGCGCTCCCATTGCCGGGGGGGAAGCAAATGCCGATGCACATTCTCGCTGCTGTGCATAGGGAAAATGCTTTGATTCAGATTTTTTTTTTTTCTTCGTTTTCAGTGAGAACTTTTTCCATTTTTGCGACGACCAGGCCAGGGAGTGGCAGGAGTGTTTTGAGAGTGATAAACGGTGCGAAAGTGATTACGACGAAGGCGGTCACAGATGCATGTTGGTATTTTTTGTGGGTGCATATTTGTTTGCCTATTTCCAGACAAGTGGCTGTTCAGGAGGGTGGAGAAGTTTTTGCACATGAGTGGAAATTTGCTGAGGAGAAACAGTGGGTTGAGTGAGTTTGTTTCGGTTGGGAGATTTTTCACGCAGTAACTTGACTTTGGTGTGACCTACGGATACAAATGGAGAATTTAGTCGAAGGTTTTGGATACTTTAATTCGAAGTTTATGGAAATCACTTCGATCTGGAACAATTTAGCTTCTCTGGAGCAGTTTTAATAAACTATGTCATCAATGCTCCCGTAGGAATTATAGCAACTTTCTTTCAAATTTGGCAAGGTGAAACTGAAATTGAAAACGAAACGATAATGGTTAAATTGTCCAATGTATTTACAGAGGGATTTTTAATTTATAATGCTCTACTATTATAAATATTATTACAACTTCAACATTTTCACATCCATGGAAGACAACACATGTAGTTGATAAAAGTTGATAAGCCAATGAACAACAAGAACTACAGTCCTCAGACATTTGTTGAAAGTCAACGTAGCTTATTCTATATTGATTCAATTTCTGTAAACATACTTTCTTCATATCTTACAGGACGTTCGCATCATGTTGAATTGAATAATTCTAAATCGGAGCTCTTAAATATGACAAGAGGTTTAGATTACTGCGCTTAGCATCTCTAGGCTGATGATGTTCAATTTTACCTTTCATATATGACCGAAAATTTACAAAATTACGTTCGTTGCATTAACTTGGATGTTTCTAAAAATTTTGAATGGAGCGAAACCCTCAGACATAACAGCAATTTATAATATAACTAACATTTTGGATGGCTCGAGTAACACTTGCCTTTGTTGAAAAAAAAAAATACGTCTACTGAGGATTCATTTTTCTAAAAATATCATCTATCAATAAAACAGTCATCGGTCGTCATTGAAAAGTAATGCAACTATGTTCTGTCAATCAAATTGAAACTTTTATTGGTTCTGTTGTCTTGTGAATTTTAGCTATAACGGCCTCTTTTCTGATTTTTATCTCTCAATCTATGGAATCTCCACGAAAACTAAGTTTGAACGAAATTTCTAGAACAGTATAAGGAACATTATGCCGTAGACTACACATGTTTATATCATATGGGTGGAAAGTTCGTAGAACAAATACTTTAAAATTCTTCTCTTTTAAAGATATCTTCGAGCATGAAACTAAGTCAAACTTCAATAAAATCACTTTGAATAGGCAACCTTTCGTCACAAAGTTTGTAGATAACACATTAAGCTTTGATATGAAAGTGTTGTTACAGCAGTTTTTGTTGTTTCAGTCTCGAGATACAGATATTATAAGCCGTAAATTACCTTTAAAACATAAAATTAACTTGAAGCACCTCTAAATCATCACCGATTTTGCTGAAAATTTGCACAAAAGTTGAAATTAGCATAACAAACACGGTGAATGAGAACGACTCAAATTTGAGTTTAGTTCACTCATAATCGCCAAAAGTGCAGGAACTCAGCGATGAGTAAATTTGTCTCATGGTTTCCTGTGGAAAACCTAAAAAATATGCCGGAAAATGAGGAAATTGACGAAAATTTTATTCAGTCTAGGAGTAGTATCAATAGACTGAGTGAAGCCAATCTTTACTTTTCTCAAATTCGGGAATTTTTCCCTGGAAAATCCTGGAAAAACATGAGACAATTTTTACTCATCGCTGAGTTCCTGCACTTTTGGCGATTATGAGTTAACTAAACTCAAATTTGGGTCGTTCTCATCCGCCGTGAACAGTAATTAGGGTTGACCCGGTGTATCCCGAACATTTCTGTTAAAATGAACAGGTCTAGTGAACATTCACGATGCTCCTAGCCAGTCTTGTAAGCGGTCACGGTAGTCGACAAAATTTCTATGATATTTGCAAAACGAGTAATCATAGTACAGTACCAAACTAAAAAATCATAAATGTCATAAATGTCATGCTCTGTCATACGACACTGTCGCTGAAGACCGTCACAAATGTATGTATTTTAGTTTTTCTCATAATAAGAGCTGCTGATGTTGTGCTTGTGTGAATTCTGAAAAAAGCAAGCAATGATGTCCTCGTAATAACAATTCTGATCAGAAATGGTTTATTTTGCACAAAATTGAGGAATTAGAACGAAATCACACATGTCATATGATAGTTATTTGATAATTTTCTTTTTGTTCGAATGTTATTCTACCGTTTTTGTTGTGTGAGAGAGACGACGGTAGAGCATGAGTGTACGAAAACAAACAGACTGTCACGCACAACTACTAAGCGAGTGTAGTAAAAACGTCAACTGTATCAACCCCTGCTCCTAGCATTATGGTTGATGATACTGCAATAGAATATTCAGAAGTTGTTAAGTAATGAGGGATATTAATGGACTCACATTTAAACTGGTCTGCAGGTAATTTTAGATTTGAATTCTCAACTTGCTTTTAATTCTGCTACAAGATAAGTATATATAATTCTTTAGCTTTGAACCAATTGGCATCAATCACAATGGGATTCTGGGTTGCACTTATGAAAATTACACGAGGCTGAGAGTATGTACCCAAACGTGTAAAATTTATAACGAAGTTCCAGAGTATTTGCATGATTTCTTTATATTTTTGAGGTCATCTCGTTCAAGGAATCTAACATTTACCAGATGTCGGACAGGAAAAGTCAGATGCTCTTTTCATCAACGTGCTGTGAAATTATACTTTTGAATTACAAACATGCTGTTCCATATGTAAAGTTTAAAAATCAATGTAACATACTACTGTTAAGACTGAATTGATCATCTCTCAGTGTAGTACGTGTTTCGAGAACACATGTGGTTATTTGTACTACGCTTCATAAATATATAAATACATAAATAAAAAAATGATTTACCCACCACATAATTTTTAATTTATAGAAAAATACTAGATGAATAATGGAGAATCATTTCCCATCATTGGTTACATCAAGATGCATTATTAAAAAAAATCAGAATTATTTCAATCTTGTTGATCACAAACGAACTTGAAAAAGTAAAATCCGTAAAACCATGTAGGGTTCGCAGATGTGAACATGAACGTAACGCTAGCACAATAGAACAGATCTTAAACTGTTTTCCTTAAAGATGATGTTTTGAAAAATTGGCACCAAAATAGGAATGTAATGACGCAACAACCGGAAATCATACAAACATGATAAGTAAATATACATCGATGTGCTCAATTCCGTCCAATTTCTCACACGTTCCCTGCCCGAAAAACATTTTTTTTTTATTTCGTGACATTTTAAAGTAGGGTAAATGATGGCTTCGGCAGCCATCGACTGTTTTCGGCAACCACAATTTAAACGTTAATTTCGCTGTATTTTCTCACTAAAACACTTCGCTGAATGTATTTAAACGATTCCTTAATCTTTCAGGTTCAATCCTAATACATTTTCACGACTGATAAAACCGGTTATGTCAGGTGTTTCTTCAAATGAAACATAAGCACATGAAAATACGGCTGATTTCGAGTTGCCGATAATAGAACAACTGGTTAACACACAGTTTAAACGGAACGGTTGCCGAAGTAAAAGAGGCTGCCGACAATAGTCACACTCACCTGAGAAGTTTGGAGCGCCTTAAAAACGTTTTCAAACCGTTTTGGACAGTTCTGTCGATTGAAATGGATAGAGTAGCTAGCAGCAGATAAATGTAAACAAACAAACACGTCATATGTGTGCGTGACACTGAGGAAATGCTAATAGAAGTGCGGAAGCTGCTTAGATTGCCGAGAATACGTAAATTCCCCTACATCATATTTTCGATGTGGTTGAAGTGCATCGGCTTTGATGTGATAGTTTAGTTTTCTTTATCATCGAGACTTTCAACCGTAGGCTCTTTATAAAATCTTTTCTAATGTTCTACGAAACCCATGCGCTTTTTTTAGTAATCCTATTGCACCAAAGTATAGCTTAAACATCCATCTTGAGGATGAATGAGAAAGATTCGTTATTACAGTTATGTGAAATTATTGAAAGTTGGCTGCGCATCTCCACAATCCAGCAGGCCCCTCGTTTGATCGAGCGAAAGCAACCCTGGCATGCGATCGCCTGTGACGGCTAAATGACAACGAGAATTTGGTAGGTCTATCATCGATCGGGGTAAGTGTCAGATGAGGAAAACAAAGACTATAAAGCCAAGAAAGTACACAAAGCCGTGCGGTGTAAAAGTTTTGCTTAATACTAAATTATATATAGTTTGATTTAAAAGTTATCAATATTACTATTATTTGAACTTACATTACTACCTAATCTAGTGAGTATAATTAAATTTAATCGAACCTATAACTATCCTAAACCTAAATTAATAGCTTTTAGGGTACTACTGCTAAATAGTGCTACTATCTAACCTAAAAACTAGCCTACAAAGTTGGAATCGCGGTAAGGAAATAAATAAAAGAATTTCTTCTAAATCTAAACAATACAAATATTACAGCTTGCAGCCAGTACTCTCAAAACAGATAAAATAAAACAACTACAGAAAGGGGACTAAACGTGAGTAAAACACTAACAGCTAAAGCTTACACCGATACCGACCACATACATACAATAAAATTAATATCGAACACACTTATAGATATAGACAAACTACCTTATAACAAACTATGTAACCTATTTACAGGAAAATTATAATATCTCTACGAACTCCTAAATTCTGGGTTCTGATATTAAATTTACGGAAGAAATCCCTGTCCACCTGTTGCCTCTCGCAACATTTTATAATTTTCGTTTACGCAAGCGAATTGAATCATGCACGGCCGTGGTAATCGTGGTAGTCGGGGTAAATCGTCCAAGAATGATCAGATCTGTAACCAAGCGTGTACGTGTCAGGACTGCGACAATCCTGATACGACGGACATGGTCCAATGCGATGGGTGTGATAAGTGGAGCCACTTTGCGTGTGTGGGCGTTACTAACGAAGTCGAAAACCAGAGCTGGGTTTGTCACGAGTGCCAAACTGCCAAGGAAACTCAGCTGCAGTCTTCGTCATCGAATCATCGAGAAGGACATGTCAGCTCTAAGGTTAGTGTCATCGAAGAACGGACGAGAAGCTCCAAACCATCTTCTGTGGATCGAAACAGCCAGCAGGAGCAACGTAACATGGTGCCAAAGGTGGTAGTAGCACCTGCCAGTGAGGAAGCGCATTCAGTGAAGACGAAGGAATCCATCCAAAGGCCAGCATCTTCCAAGGTGTCATCACAATCACGACTGAAGTTGCAGCTACTGAAGTTGGAGGAGGAACGAGCCTTCGAAGAAGCGCAAGCCGATAAATTCCGTGATTATCTGAAGGATAAGTACGAGCTGTTAGAGCAAATGACAGACCGGACAAGCTCGAACCACAGCGAATCTAGCAGCCGGGTGAGAAAGTGGGTCGAAGAAATAAACGACCAGGTGGCTGACGGAAACGTAGCTGGAGGTGCAACAGAACCATTTAATCCTGATGGACACTCCACCGCTCATCCGAACCCAGCAGGCGGAAACCGTCGGTTAGTTCTTGCAGGACACAATCGGGTAGATCACAACATCAGTGCACCAGAACATTCTGAACCATATGCAGACCAACGTCAATTGATCACTAGTCGATCAGGTCCGAGAAACCCAAACAGTTCTCCGCTGTGTGGTGTCAGAAGTTCTTCCAGGGTAGCCCCCAATCTCCTCCCCACGGGAATACAGCATACGTCTTCCGCTGCTTCGGTTAATCGAACTCAACGAAATACTTGGTACAATACTTGTCCTCCTTCGCATAGCCAACTCGCTGCTCGACAAGCTGTATCTAAGGATCTTCCTCCTTTCTCTGGGAACCCTGAGGATTGGCCGATATTCTTTTCAACGTTTGAGAGATCCACCGCTATGTGTGGATACTCAAACGAGGAAAACATGATCCGCTTGCAGAAATGCCTCAAGGGAAAGGCGTACGAAGCTGTTAAAAGCTGCTTGATGCACCCAACGAACGTGTCAAGTGTAATGAACACGTTAAGAGTACTGTATGGTCAGCCTGAAGCGATCATTCATTCATTGATCGTGAAAATAAACGCAATTCCAACGATCAAGGAGGATAAACTGGAGGCATTAGTGGATCTTGCGGTCAAGGTGCAGAACTTTTGTGCAACCGTAGATGCATGTGGATTAGATGACTATTTGTATAATGTATCCCTCCTCCACCAGTTAGTAATCAAGCTACCACCTACCCTGAAGCTGGAATGGGCCCGATATCGCTTACAACTTCCAAGGGTAAACCTAGCTACATTTGGTGAATGGATATTCTCGCTCGCCGAGGCTGCGAGTGTTTTAACGATACCAGCCATAGTACAGCCAAGCTGTCCAACGAAAATCGCAACCAATTCGTCAAAGAAGACCAGCACTTTCCTGCACACTCACTCCGAATGCTATACAGGGAACTCTCCGAAATCTTCGAAGGACAAATCTGACGGTGATAGCTCTAAAAAGACAACACCAGGCGTCGATAGCTGCCCCGTATGTGATGGAAGATGCAAGTCTGCATCGATCTGTAAACGTTTCCTTCAACTCTCTCGAGATTCCAAGTGGGCTGCTGTAAGGGAGTTTGGACTATGCCGCCGCTGTCTCCGCCGCCACGAAGGGAGATGTGACACGAAGCCATGTGGAAGAAATGGTTGTGCGTTCTATCACCACGAGCTACTCCATAACGACAACAGATCCCAACACCCTGCATCGAGCCACCCGGCAACTACAGCACCACCCGCAGCCCCACAAGCTGGACCCAGCGCAGCACATGGATGTAACACCCACCAGTCCGCTGCAAATGCCGTACTGTTCCGCTATCTTCCCGTTACTCTGTACGGAAACGGTGAAGCTGTCCAAACTTACGCCTTCCTCGACGAGGGCTCAGCTGTGACTTTGTTGGACCAAGATCTAGCTGACCAACTGAAGCTAAATGGCCCTATCAACCCGCTCTGCCTTCGATGGACAGGTGGTACTGAGCGCAACGAGAAGAGCTCACGCGTAGTGGATCTGAAAATAACTGGTACGCAGAACCACGCTAAGGAGTACCAACTAAATGGAGTTCGAACGGTGAAAGAGTTGTTACTACCATGCCAATCCCTTAAAATGGAGGAAATTGCGCAACAGTACCCACACTGTCGAAATTTGCCGATCGGATCCTATACGAACGTTCGTCCACAAATCCTCATCGGCCTGAAGCACGCTTCAGTTGGCCTGGTGCTGAAAAGTAAGGAGGGAAGTTTGGAACAACCTATAGCCGTCAAAACCAGACTTGGCTGGACAATATGCGGGGGATGTGATACTAGTAATACCTCAAACTTTGTCCACTATACGTTCCACGCTTGCGAGTGCAGCCATCAATCCGACGAAGACGTACATCAAATGGTAAAGGAATACTTTTCGATGGACAGTCTAGGCATCATGAAAACGAGCAAAGATCTGCTGTCAACAGACGATCAACGAGCCGTCTCACTTCTCCGATCTCTAACCAAGCTCAAAGGTAACCGGTATGAGACTGGACTACTATGGCGCTATGATGGTGTTCGTCTGCCAGATAGTAAAGAAATGGCATTACGTCGACACTACGGCCTCGAGAAGCGAATGCAGAAGGATCCGGAGTTAGCCAGTGCTCTGAATGAGAAGATGTCTGATTATCTGGCTAAGGGATATGTTCGCCAACTGTCAGATGAAGAGTTAAACAAACACTACCCAAAAGTATGGTATCTGCCAATCTTTCCAGTTTTTAACCCCAATAAACCTGGCAAAATAAGGATTGTGTGGGACGGAGCTGCAAAAGTATTTGGCGTTTCCCTGAACTCTGCGCTGCTAACAGGTCCCGATCAGCTGTGTTCACTCTTTGCAATATTGTTGCAATTCCGTGAATACCGGGTTGGCGTCACTGGGGACATACGGGAAATGTTTCACCAGATCCTTATGCGGTTGGAAGATCAACAGTGTCTGCGGTTCTTCTGGACGGACAAGACTGGCAAAATCCAGGTCTACGTAATGAATGTAATGTCATTCGGCGCTAGCTGCTCCCCAGCTAGTGCCCAGTATGTAAAAAATATTAACGCGGACCGGTTTGCTGGAGAGTTTCCTGAGGCAGCTGATGTCATAAAGAAGCGGCATTACGTGGACGATGCGATGTTTAGCACCGAGACGCCTGAGCATGCCATTCGCCTTGCGCAAGAGGTTCGGCAAGTACATTCTGCAGGTGGCTTCGAAATACGCAACTGGGTGAGCAACTCACGCCAGGTGTTAAACGCGCTGAGCGAAAGCAGTACTACGGAGAAGAACATGGATATGTCGATGGGACCGATGGCTACCGAGAAAGTGCTAGGGATGTGGTGGTGCACAACAGCCGACGAATTCGTATACAAAATCGGATGGAATCGCTACAATCCCGATCTGCTCACCGGTCGTTGTCGACCCACAAAACGTCAGATGCTCCAAGTCCTCATGACTATCTTCGACCCCCTTGGACTGATTTCTCACTTCCTGATGTTCTTGAAAATTCTTCTTCAAGAAGTGTGGCGTGCCGGAGTTCAATGGGACGAAGAAATCGGCGATTCCTTGTACGAGAAGTGGGCCAGATGGTTGAAAGTGTTGCCGCAGGTGGAAAGCGTCAGAATACCACGGTGTCTTCGATCTTCGATGATCCCCAGTGACTGTAAAGTACAGCTACATATGTTCGTAGACGCCAGCGAAAACGGTATAGCCGCCGCCATGTTCCTCCGTTTCGAACACAATGGCGTCGTATGCTGCTCTTTAGTTGCAGCCAAGACAAGGGTGGCCCCCCTGAAGTTCCACTCCATCCCACGACTGGAACTGCAAGCAGCTCTCATAGGAGCAAGATTAGCAAGGTCGGTTACGCAAACCCTTCAGACTACGATACATCATGAATTCTTCTGGACCGACTCTCGTGATGTGCTCAGCTGGATCAATTCGGATCATCGACGATACAGCACGTACGTGGCACATCGTGTAAGTGAAATACTCGACGTTACAGAAGCGGAAGATTGGTTTTGGGTACCGACAAAACTAAACGTTGCAGATGATGGTACCAAGTGGGATACACAACCTGATCTTACTCCCGAATCCAGGTGGTTCAGAGGTCCCGATTTTCTCTACCGTAGCGAATCGGATTGGCCGAAAGTCTCGTCGAAGTCAGATCCTACAGACAACGAGTTACGACCCTCCTTCGTGGCACATCTCTCCTTGTCCGATCCTATGATTATCGTCTCGAAGTTCTCTAGCTGGAAGAAGCTCATCAATGTGGTTGCTTACGTTCACCGTTTTGTCGGAAACTGCCGTCGAAGGAGTACAAACAAGCCAGCTGAAAATGGACCGCTATCTAGAGACGAACTGTATGCTGCTGAAGGTTTTCTGTTTCGCCTAGCTCAACTAGAAGGTTATACCGATGAAGTAGCCTTCTTCTTGAACAACCGCAGTGATACACCAGATAGAACCCTTCCTAAAAGCAGCCGTTTATACAAGCTGACACCCTGGTTAGACGATCGCAGGGTAATGCGAATGCGGAGTAGAATAGCCGCCTGCCAGTATGCCACCGAAGAAACGAAGAACCCAGTGATCCTTCCTAACGACCACCCTGTTACCTCCCTGTTAATCGCCCACTACCACGAAAAATTCCACCATCAAAACCACGAAGCCATAGTGAACGAACTTCGTCAAAAGTACGTCATTCCTCGCATTCGCGTTAAGTATGCGGCGACAAGGAAGGGCTGCCAGCGATGCAAAAACGAGTCCTCGATTCCACAACCTCCAATCATGGCGGACCTCCCAGCGGAACGGCTAGCTGCTTTCACACGCCCTTTCACTCATGTCGGCGTTGACTACTTCGGTCCCATGGAAGTTGTTATCGGAAGAAGAACGGAGAAAAGATGGGGAATGATCGTCACCTGTCTTACGACACGGGCGATCCATATAGAGTTGGCCAACTCGCTAAGCACCAGCTCATGTATAATTGCTCTTAGAAGTTTCATGGGCCGACGCGGAACTCCAAGGACTATTCGGAGCGACCGGGGTACCAATTTCATTGGCGCCAGCCGTGAACTCAAGAACCTGCAAGAAGCAGTCGACTACGAACAGGTTATGAAGGAATTCGTAACCACGGAGACGAGCTGGACCTTCAACCCACCTCTGGCTCCCCATATGGGTGGCAGTTGGGAGCGGCTAATCCGGAGCCTGAAGAAAAATCTGATGGCCATCTGCCCTTCAAGGAAGCCATCCGAAGAAGTGCTGAGGAGCCTACTCACGGAAGTTGAAAGCACGCTGAACTCCCGACCACTCACTCACGTGCCTATCGATAACGAGTCGTCACCTGCACTCACACCGAACCACTTTCTTCTGGGGTCGTCGGATGGCTCGAAACCGTTTACCTCGCTGGATGACAGTGGCGCCCTTCTCAAACAAAACTGGCGTACATCACAAGCGCTGGCCAATCAATTTTGGAAGCGCTGGCTATTGGACTATCTCCCGGACATTACAAGACGGACGAAATGGTTCGTCGATTCGAAGCCGATTGACCGAGGCGACGTGGTGATCATCGTGGACTCCAACCTGCCCCGGAATTCTTGGCCGAAAGGTAGAGTCATCGCAACGCAACCAGGCAAAGATGGTCGAATCAGGTCAGCTACAGTAAGGACATCGACCGGCATATACGATCGCCCTGTGGCCAAACTGGCGGTCCTGGATGTTCGACGCGGAGAGGAGCAAGCCGACCAGACGTCCGGCTTACCTGGGGGGAGTGTTGGCCATCCCTAGTTGGCTGCGCATCTCCACAATCCAGCAGGCCCCTCGTTTGATCGAGCGAAAGCAACCCTGGCATGCGATCGCCTGTGACGGCTAAATGACAACGAGAATTTGGTAGGTCTATCATCGATCGGGGTAAGTGTCAGATGAGGAAAACAAAGACTATAAAGCCAAGAAAGTACACAAAGCCGTGCGGTGTAAAAGTTTTGCTTAATACTAAATTATATATAGTTTGATTTAAAAGTTATCAATATTACTATTATTTGAACTTACATTACTACCTAATCTAGTGAGTATAATTAAATTTAATCGAACCTATAACTATCCTAAACCTAAATTAATAGCTTTTAGGGTACTACTGCTAAATAGTGCTACTATCTAACCTAAAAACTAGCCTACAAAGTTGGAATCGCGGTAAGGAAATAAATAAAAGAATTTCTTCTAAATCTAAACAATACAAATATTACAGCTTGCAGCCAGTACTCTCAAAACAGATAAAATAAAACAACTACAGAAAGGGGACTAAACGTGAGTAAAACACTAACAGCTAAAGCTTACACCGATACCGACCACATACATACAATAAAATTAATATCGAACACACTTATAGATATAGACAAACTACCTTATAACAAACTATGTAACCTATTTACAGGAAAATTATAATATCTCTACGAACTCCTAAATTCTGGGTTCTGATATTAAATTTACGGAAGAAATCCCTGTCCACCTGTTGCCTCTCGCAACAAGTATGATGCGTGGTGGGGCTGACAAAACCGGGTCATCACTGTCCAAACAGATCGGTGAACTTAGAGCAACCATACCGGTGCGTTGCTATTCGGACTGGTATTTTGACAGCTTAGGTAGTTGCTATTTTAGTTAGCAACCTGTTTGCACACCTATCATTGCTATCAAGGTTGAGAATGTATTATTTTGACTTTCATTTCGGTAGTTGCTAATTTGGGTTTTGACGTTGGAGTACGTCTTTGTGGACTATACTATTGCACCCTAGTTCATCAGTTAAAAAAGTGTGACGAAATAGTGTCAGGCTTTGAATGCTAATATCATGGTAATTTATGAATGAAATTCAATTTTAACTAAACCATTTTATTCAGATTAAATGTAAGATTTGTTTGGTATAAAGAAGATAGTTGTAAATCAATGGTTAACTATTGAAAAATGTTGTGTTTAGTCGTAATAAACCAATCACGTGCTCGCTTGCTTTGACTATCGAGAGAACAGAGAGACAAGCCGGTACCATTCAATACTCAATGTTATTTTACTGTCTTTGCTTTTTTCTATTCATTGGCGTACATTAGTAAAATACAGAAAAAAATGGGACTTAGAATGCTAATCTAAGTGCTTATGTAACGGAAACGTAGAAATTTGACTGTAGTCATCGTTTGACTGCCGAGTGCTGAAAAGGGATGTTCGTTGCATTGCAAAGTAAAAAGAAACTAACTCAGAGAGTGAGTAACTTTTACTTAATTGTGAGTAATTTTTACTCATTCGTATAAAGAAATTTCTAAAAGCGTAGGTAACTCAACGCATGCGTAACCTACGCTTTTAAAAAATTCCTCACCCGGATGAGTAAAAGTGGCTCACTCTCTGAGTAAGATTCGTTTTCAGTGTTGTAATGCAGGAAAAATGTATGGCCAAAAATCGAAATTATCGCTCAGCTGCATGATAATAGTGTATTCAGATCTGAGCATGCATTAACGGAGCGGAGTTCTCTCTCGTATCTTCGCAAAGTCTCGCCCCGCGTGCGAAATATCGCTCAATTTCGATGAATTGTAAACCGTTCATATTTTCATCTCTCTTTTTTCACCGACAATTCACTATCGTCTTCCATGTATAATGTGAAAATATTCTTCTTCTTTCTTCTTCTTCGCATTTCAAGCTTATTGCATATCGCATATTAGCTTATTGCGTGCTCTCACAACTTAGTGTTCTAGATGCACTTCCACAGTTATTAATTGAGAGCTTTCGATGCCTGTACCATTTTTGCATTAGTATAATTGTGTAGCAAGTACAATCATACTCTATGCCCAGGGAAGTCGAGAAATTTTCCAACCTGAAAAATTCCTCGACGGGAATCGAACCCAGCCACCTCCAGCATGGTCTTGCTTTGTACCTGCGCCTTAACCGACTGAGCTAAGGGAGGCCCCCGAAATTCGAAAATATATCTACCTGAAAACAAACGAAAATGTTTTTTTCATCTCCCATTTGGCACTCAAAACTTGCAAAACGGCGTTACGCCAACGGAAAATTCCATAAACAACTGTCATTTTTGCGTGAAAAATGGCAGATTGTTCTTTACTCTCTCGCTACACTGAAAAATTCCATATCACCCTGTGTGCGAAAAATCAATCCCAACAACGCGAATACGATTTAATACGACGAACGAAAAATAAATACCAAGTCAACTTGATCTATTTTAACCGGTGCATTGTCTTTTCACTACCACTGCTTTGCGAAGAAATAAGAAGAAGAAGAAGAAGAACCATAACTGTTGTTTTGGTTCTTAATTATGGATCATTTTCGCTTAGATGGGTAATATTCACTTGATCGCTGAGAGCAATAAATCACATATAAAAATAAGAAGTTGCAGACCTGATTTGAACCATGAACGCTACGATTACACTAGTTTACAAAACAACATAAAAAGTGTGAACGTTAGGGGTTGACCAACGTTTCTAATGCAAAATCCTACGCTGAATTCAATGCCGTGGTCAGAAAAAAATTAAAGTAGAGCCATTTTTGAGTTATACAAAAATTTTGATTTTTTGAATTTTGGACAAAAGTACGATTACTAAAATGTCAATATCTTTGGAACTAGTGCACCAATTTTAAATCTTTTTTTATGAAAGTGAAGCTAAATAAATTTGCTATCGTTCACTGGAATATTATGTCTTAATTAAAAATTTAATTTTGAAGTCATTGAAAAATTTACAGCATTTTTTTTTTATTTTTCCTGCGAATTTTCCATAAAAATCTCGTTTTAATCAACATTTTTATTGGGATTAAAAGATTCAAAAAATCCTTCCATAATTTATTCTTAAAGTCCATTAAAAACTGGAGAAAATGAGCCTTTAATGGATGAAATCGGTTGGAAATTGTCGAAGTTATGATTTTTTTTGTAAAATCATGGAAATTGAATGTTCCAAGATTGGCCGTTGTCCCGCTCCTAGGTTCATGCACCACTTCCAGTAAGCCTTTCTGCGGACGTGTACGCATACGGTGCATTTCACTAACACTACAAGCTGTCACGCAAAATTAAATGGGATATTTTCAACAATATAATTTACGCTAGTGTTTGTGAGACCGCTCGGCGAGAACCTAACGCAACCAACTCAATTTGACAGCTTTCTTTCTTTAACATTGCTTAACGATGTATACGACAAAACGTGAATTCAAGTGTAAAAATGATCCTCAAAAGTTTTGTTACGCGTGTGGTAACTATATATTTACAAAATCGGTCAATTTCACTGCTTCGTTGCAAACTGCATACAGGCTTTATTTTAAAATTGATCCTGGAGACTTTGACGAACCGTGGATTCCAAAAGTATTATGTAGTTCGTGCAAAACGTGCTTGGCTAGGTGAATGTCAGGCGCAAGGTAAATTGATTTTTTGAATAACTTTCATAAAAACAATTTATGTACAGCGTCACAAAACAGTTGAGTATCCACAAGTGGCTTCTATGACAAAACCTGTTCCACATTCAAGTTCGGTCCCGTATCCTGTTTATCCCTCTGTTGAATCGACCGTTACAAAAAGTGAGGAGGAATTCAAGGAGGAATGTGAGGAAGACTTCGAGGTAGAATTGGAAAGAAACCCAAAACTGTTTACACAATCCGAATTTAATGATTTGGTGCGAGATCTCGACTTATCGAAGGAGAAATCCGAAGTGCTGGCATCACGCTTGAAAGAACACAACATGCTGAGCAAGGAGGTCAACATTTCTTGTCACAGGAATCGTCACAAGAAATTTGACAAATATTATTCTACAAAGGACAAGGCATGTTTTTGCCATGACGTAAACGGCTTGTTTGAAGAGTTTGGTGAGCCATATGATCCAGCTGAATGGCGTTTATTCATCGATAGCAGCAAGTTGAGCTTGAAAGCCGTTTTACTGCATCAAGGGAATGAGAAACCTTCTATTCCATTAGCTCATGCCGTTAATATGAAGGAAACGTATGAATGAATGGCTCTATTGCTCAATTTGATAAATTACAATCAACACAATTGGAAAATTTGTTCCGATCTTAAAGTGGTTGCCATGTTGACTGGATTGCAACAGGGATACACAAAATATATGTGTTTTTTGTGTAAATGGGACAGTCGAGCTCGTAAGGAACACTACGTCCGAAAAGATTGGCCAAAACGGGATAATTTCACAATTGGTAAAGACAACGTTAAAAATGATCCTCTTGTGGTAAAAGAACGCATAATACTTCCACCACTACATATAAAACTTGGGCTATTCAAAAATTTCGTCAAAGCGTTGCAAAAAGAAGGGCCGGCATTCCAGTACTTGAAATCAGTATTTCCAAATTTATCTGACGCAAAGATAAAGGAAGGTGCATTTGTTGGCCCACTGATCAAAAAACTGCTGAATGATTCCGCATTCAATACAGTTTTGACATCAGATGAGGAAGAAGCGTGGAAATCGTTCAAGCGTGTTGTCACAACCTTTTCAGGAAATTTCCGAAGCCCAGATTATGAGGAAGCTGTCGATGAATTGCTCAAAAATTATGAGAAAATAAATCAAAAATATTGTGTTTGTTGCATATAATTTATTTCAAATCCTTTTATTTCACTGAAAACAGGTGTGAATATGTCTTTGAATTTACATTTCCTACATTCTCACATGAATTTTTTCCCGGAAAATCTTGGTGACGAGAGTGATGAGCACGGCGAACGGTTTCACCAACAAATGAAGATGATGGAACGTCGTTACCAAGGGTTTTGGGATGAAGCAATGATGGGTGACTATTGTTGGTTTCTGATTCGAGAAACAAGATCAAAACATCGAAGACAAAGTCTTTCGATTCTCAATAATTTTTAATAAAACCTAAATAAATTTCTTTTGTATCAACTCGGTTTTAAATCCTGATATGCCTTAATCAAATTGATATGTAGAGAAAAAAATCTCCCATGAAAACTTTACATGCGATTTGGATGCTTACAACGACACCTAGAAAAGGAACTCTAAAGCTGTTGTATTTCAGCAACATTTTTAAGTGTTTTACAAAAATGCTCATAACTTCGACAATTTCCAACCGATTTCATCCATTAAAGGCTCATTTTCTCCGGTTTTGAATGGACTTTAAGAATAAATTATGAAGTGATTTTTTGAATCTTTTTATCCCATTAAAAATGTTGATTAAAACAAGATTTTTATGGAAAATTCGCAGGAAAAATAAAAAAAAAATGCTGTAAATTTTTAAATGACTTCAAAATTAAATTTTTAATTAAGACACAATATTCCAGTGAACGATAGCAAATTTATTTAGCTTCATTTTCATAAAAAAAAATTTAAAATTGGTGCACTAGTTCCAAAGATATTGACATTTTAGTAATCGTACTTTTGTCCAAAATTCAAAAAATCAAATTTTTTGTATATCTCAAAACTGGCTCTACTTTAATTTTTTCTGACCACGGCATTGAATTCAGCGTAGGATTTTGCATTGGAAATGATCATCACCTTACCGAGTTCAAAAATGCTGTAAACTAGTGTTATTAGACCTGCGTTTTTACCACTCGTCTATCAAGGCTAAAGGTAAATAAGGAGCACTCATAACACGATAACTCGATGTGGTCTACTCTCACATGCCGTCAGAATAGAGCTAGCATGTAGACCGATAGATTTTCAACGCGTATGGAAGAAGATAAAATTATTGGCTTCAAGGATTGACTGAAAAGGCAACTCAAGCTCTCCGAAAAATAGATATCGCTGTTGATTTTCTTACGAAAACTGCTATGAGCGTATAATATTCTTTGCCCCTATTTTTTAGAGGGTTAAAAATTACGTTTCTCTTCGCAAATAGGTCAAAATTACGATCTCTGACTTAAAGCTTTGCGAGAGAATCAGTGTAACCGCAAAAGTACACATTGTAATCAACTTGAGACAACTCTAAATATTTTTTGAGTAATTTCTAGAGTGATAATATAAGAAATCTTAGAAACCAACAGAACAAAGGGCTGCAAACGGTCCAAGATAAGAGGGCTTATTAGTAATATTTAGAGGCCTTACAGTTAACTTCAGAGGTTGTATTGGTCAACTTGCTACAACTAAAGAATACTTTTCAGAAATCGTAAAACAGAGGGCAGATGATAATTTTTTACCTTTAACTATGTTTTTATATTAGTTCTGCGTGAAGTCAACGATTAACATAGTTGTGTTAATTACTTTATTTGTACAGGCTCAATCGAATAAACTTTACAGAGCCAAGTTATCATTTTCTTTATACATTATAAATGTCTTAAATCTAAAATTAAAGGATTGGAACCGATTACTCGCGGTCTTCTCGAGGTTAGTGCGATTAACATAGTTGAAGATGCTAATTTCAAATAACAGATAAAGAGGTAATTTTTATTCGATAGATGAGGAGATGAGAGTATTGAGTTGATAGTTCCGTTAGAGTACGGCAATGTGAAAATTGTATATAGAGAGTAGAAAGCAAGCAAGGACAACTTTGAGGAAGGTTCCATTCGGGTTGGTCATCTCTCTTTACCAAACTCCCCCGTTGGAGAGAGATGGCGAGGGGTATCCCCTCCCCCATATTACCAATAAACCAGAATATGTTGATGATGATTACCACACACAAAAATACCTCTCAGACCTGTACTAGCAAATACTTTTCTAATGTACGTATTTAGTTTTGAAATTGCATGCTTGGTATATTTTTTTAGAATTAAAATAAGATTAAAACTGCAACTTATCAATGTTGGGGTGAAGCTAATAATGCAGGTTTTTATGCAATGTAAAATTTAGAAGTTTCGCATTTATACTTGATTTGTATTCGCTGAAGAAGAATCTGATGTTAAAATTTGAACAAAAGATGCGCTTTTCGAAAATATTGCGTATGCAAAGTTGTTAAAATTACGCCCAAATAAACAGAATTAATAGAAGTTTTTCACATAAAATTATGTTTTGATACGAAATCTTTCTTTTCAAAAAATAAACTAATTTCAGATTCGAATTCAACGACCTAAAATTAAGTAAAATAAGTAATTTTAACCAAGCTCAGCACCCGAATAAATGCTAATTCTGATAGGATGTGAGAGCTTCGTTTGTTAGGGGAAACATTTGAAAAGTTCTTTTTAAAACAGTTTAATGGAATACTAATCAAATTATCCTATAACAATACCACGAAAAACGATAGTTGAGAAACGAAAATTGAACGGTGTTGTGATCGACCTCACCCCGTTTTATCCCGTAAAGTTAGCATTAGGTCTGTTCCCGTACTCGCTTTTCTGTAAGATTCTGTACATCAAAAGCACTTGCTGCACCATATTATATTCTTACAGCAACTTACAGAAAGCTGCAGCAACCTACAGCAAAAGCAAAAGAGCAAGTATGGGAACAGACCTATTGAAAACTAGAATGGCACACAAGGGCCGTGTGATGGGGAATTGCCAACTAACCATTACCATGGCATTAATCTTGTGCACTGGGCTTACTTCCGAGGATTGATAAGTAGAGGCCTTATCGATCAATTTCAAGAACATCTCTAATAAAAATAACCATACAAGTGAGCTTAACGACGTGTTTGGAGTGTCATCCAAATCATTTGTAGGATAGTTTACCCATCCGGGATACAGTTCGTTTATGGGATTTGTTTATTAGGGATTGTAAGTCAAACTCAAGGATATTTTGAATCAACTAAGAATACCTTATGGGTAAATTCTGGAGGCCATACAGGATAAGTTTAAAAAGGCTGTAAGTCTAGTGGTCATTAAATCGTTTGAGAAAGTCTCTTGAACAATCGGCACAAATCTTGTGCGTTAACATAAAAGGCTTTAAGGGCTTATTGTAGAGATCTTATGGATCAATTGTGACATTTTTATAGGACAATTCACCATACTTCTTGGATCAGAGTCTTTGTGAATCACCTCCAGATAGCTTCAGATGCCATTTCTCGTGTAACATTTGAAAAGGGCCTATCCTCGTTGATCGATTCTCTTCATCGACTTTCTCTTTGGCTTACCAAGTAAGGGTTTAACAACCTTGCTCACAATAAATTATCATTTTTTGCATGGTGGAAAAGATATACCATGTAGGGGAAATGGATGTATTGTCAGCCTAAATGTCCCTAATTTGGACTCTAGTCTAGTCTAGTCTAGTCTACACATACACAGCCAGTACTTGAAAGAATCCTGGAAAATGATACATCTATCATTTTTCTTGTCATTATTAATGCCTGCTGCACATCAAGGATGTGAAACAAACAATAAAGCGGCCAGGCCTACTGTGTAGCGTTTAGTTAATTTTTGTGGAAGTGAATGTTTACCATGTCTACTTAATAAGTATAGACAGTGGTTAACATTTAATCCACAGGTAATCAAAGAGCGGGGACATACCGTACCAACCGCTCCGTATGCTGGATTTGAAAATAGGCTATATAAATCGTTGGGAGTGACAGAGCTAAGAAAGTTAATGTACACTCCTTGGTTGTCCGATCTCCTGGGATGGAACACAGGTATTTACCCCTTGTGTTCGAGCGAACAGTCCTCCCTCCGTACAAGCGTGGTCGGCACCGCCAACCCACTGCCATCCCTCAATCGATCCAGCCGACCTCAGTCGAAGGACAACAGAGAGCGGTGTGCGGGCGTAACCTATACGGAGGGAATGCTGTATTCGCCTAGGTTATAGCGCCCTTGCTCGCTACCATTTTCTTCTAGCGGTTGGGACCTGAGCACTAACTCTTGTCCTAGCCCTATATGGCATATGGTTATAGCGCCATTACTCGCTTTCTGAAAAGAGAAGAAGGGAAGGGAAGGAGAGGAAAAGGACTTGGGAAAAGGAAATGCGGAATTCCTTTCCTCATTAGTATTTGTATCGTCAACTTTTATGAAAACTATATAAATCATTTTTCCTTGGTCAGAGGTATTATTACGACATTTGAATAAGATTGTCTTATCATTTGTTATTCAAAATTTAATGTTATAATGATCAACATAGCTTTGAATTATCTAATATAAATCGGTAACACTGTCCTGCAACCGATTATTTTTCTAATCCGAAAACTAAAAGTTACGAAAAAGCACTTAGGCCTTCATTAAGTTCCACTTTCACGCGACGTTCAATGTTTCGCGGTTTGCTCTTTACGCATTGTTCAGGCTATCATAACAAGCTATGACCAACGTGGCGATTGCTTAAGCCCTGGTTAAACAAGTAAACAAGTTATTAAAATGAAATCATGTTCCCGAAAGCAGTCAACAATGTATCTTAAACCAGATCAAGCGTGCGCCCTATTTTTCTAAACATTCCAACGCGGTCCGCCCAATATCTATCAATTACGTTTTTCTACAATAGTAGCCTGGGATAAATCCTAATTCGACCGACACGTGTTTGTTGAAACATTATATTCTGCCTAATATCAGTAGTCAGTAGTCATTAGGAAACCTGTTACTATATTACCACATATGTATCCGTCTTTCATGAATTTGTCCACTGACTGGCAGTGGCATTATGGATAATATCCTCCTGGAACCATCTTTTATATAAATAATTTCAAGAAGCTTAAATCCGGGAGTTAGAAGGTGACAGCTCTATCACAACTCCTAAAGCCCATTTCAAGAACGCAAGCATTCCGAAGCTTTTTTCGTATATGATAAGCCCCGCTCCAATACATTTCAATGTAGGAATCATTAATAATGTACTGGGACTTTCAACCAAGCGGTATTGCTTGATTGACGCGTATTTAATGAGTTGGAAATGTTTGTAGTATCACTAGTACTAGTACTCGGAAATTAAGTATGAAAATATTGTAAAGGACAAAATGGAACGAACTCACCAAATCTGGCCAAGTGAACCTAACAAGCTGGCATGATGTGTTAGAGGGGAAGTCGCAATTGTAGACGGTTCGCTTCACAGGGTAATCCGGTTTGTGGTAAAGCTTGCACGGAATGTATAGTCTTGAAATACGTCTTGGCCGTCTGATACAATCCACATATGTTAGAAAAAATCCGGAGCAACGCAAAATCCATAAATTTAACGGGATGAAATTTCTTCGCTTCCATCTACAAGCACAACACTCTTCTATCTCCCACCGGTTTGTCCACTCGTGGTTGTCTAATAATCCGTTCGTTTCTATTTGTTGTAACAACCGAGCACTTACACACGAAATTATTGATTAAGTTTCAGTTGACGGAGTTTTTCAATTCTCTTACTAAATTTTCACTAAACACTCAGTAAAATTCGCGAAAAATAAAGCAGCAGCATAAACAAAACACGTCAGATCCAATCGAGCTTACAATTAAGAATGTGTTATGAAAAAGTATGAATCATTTTTATGAGATTGCGATGCTTGACGAGAGGTAAGAACAGTAACTGAGTTTGTTGCTTCTGAATGTTTGGCTCCCGTTTGACAGTTATGACTGGCTCCCAAGTGACAAGCACATTGAGTGAGTCCGCAGTACCCAGGTTTTTAAAAGTTGATAGTACCTTTTCAATTGTTGGTCTACAATATATTGAATTGGTTCCGCTTTTTGATAGATTGAAATTCTATCCGCCTGACTATAAATCAAGCTGAACACAGCATTAGGTCCTAAGTAACATTGACAGATTCTCTTCGTCGACTTTCTATTTGTATTCCTACGGCCATGTAAAGACATTCTCAGGTATTTCCAGCACACAGATCGATAAAAGAAGCTTTTATGTAGCATCTAATACGACAAACACAACAAGAAACGCGAGAAGAAACGTTAATGTGCTCAAGTTATTAACGAAAGAGAAAGTCGACGAAGAGAATCGATCAATGTCACTTAGGACCCAATGCAATGTTTAGTTTGAAATATAGTGACTATAGGGGGGGGTTAGCAATTATCCACGGTCCATACAAATTTTAAAAATTGTGTATGGACAATTGTCTACGTAGCTTATGCACAACCCCTAAGTTAAATGGATTGGAAAGAAGTTGAGGGTTAAAAGTCCCGCCAAGAGTGAAGCCAGAAGTATAACCCCCACTGGCCGGCAGTGTTATTATGGAAGAACTCTGTCGCAATGTCGCATTTATTTTCATAGTAGACAACTTTAGTCCGGGAGTTAGAAGGTGATAGCTCTATTGCAGATCCAGCAACCCATTTCAGAATGTCCTAAATGTCCCTAATTTGGACTCATACATAAACTCAGCAATCGACTAAATGTTCAATAGCGATTAAATATATCCATTAGTACCGTCCCAATGACGTGTTCATCTAGATAAAATTGATAAATAGCAGATTTTTAGCGATGGGCGCCATCTTAGATCCATAGACCAACATTTGAACCATTTCCCCTATTTATCATTTGCATGAATATTTAGAATGGGTTAGTGAGAACATCTGCTCCAAATAATTGATTGAAAAAAAAAAACACTCTAAAACAAAATTAAGCTTTCTATGTATAGCTAAATCGTTGACTGTAATTTGCTTTTGTTTTCTGGAGCCGGAGTCAGAGTTGCGGATTTGAGTTCGGCTAGCTTCGATAATGTTGGGGATCATGTAGAGCATATATTTTTCAGCATCTAAATTGTGTTCAAAGGCACTAAAATGTCTTGAATTTTACGAAATGTAATGCAAGGACTGCAAATAGTATAGTCTAGTAAGTTATGCGATCATTCCACTGACGAATGATCTTGTATTAATTTTCCTGTAAAATCCTTAAAATACTTCTATTTGTAATATCTGTTGACTGTTGACACATATCGACTTATGACATACATTAAAAATCTGTTTCAAACATTTAAATCAAGATATTTTGAACTAAGCAATACCCAGTTACGAAAGCACTGACAAAATAAACCATCTTTTTGATATGCCGTCTTCGCCAGTATTTACAATAAGGCAGAAAAAAAAAGTATTACATTGCTACCCATCCACATAGACAAAACACAAAACTTTCGGATCATTATCAGCTAGCCCCCTCCCCAAACGCGTCTTTTCAGCTGATAAAAATTGATAACAAACTGCATGGCTCGAGAACTGAGAGCCAGAGAGAACCAAACGAGGAAATCGAGAAATTAAAACTGCTGCTGCCCTTACTCTCTCTTTCAACACCCCGAAAAAAAAACCTCGATAGCAACGGAATAAGAACACCTACAAAGCGGTCCCTTTCCCATCCGAAAAAAAAAATCACATATCGCCAAACGGCTATTTCACCCAGTATCAAGTTCGGATAGCTTCCAATCGTTCGGTGACTATTGTAGGTGTTGCTTCCGCTGACTGGCTATCGACCCCAGCTCCCAAACTTTGCGTATTGTTATATGTGATATCATTTTACAGGGACTACGGAACTCCGGGTTGAAAGTGAAATACGCTGTGTTACTCCAAACAACGAGATAATTCCAAACACAAACAATAACCACGGCTGCAAGCGAACCCTTGTGGGTGATAAGCGGATTACATAGTGGAAAGTGCACTCTGCCCACCGCCACCGATCAGGGAGGGTGTCAGTGTAAGAGGTGAAGATAAGAAGAAAAATCCATACAGAGAAGATCGCCGGTTCTGGCAAGTTTCTTCGAGGGAAGTGCAACAAATCACCGGTGAGTGGAACGACTCGTCAAGTGCATCTGAACCCCCTCGTCGGGTCGCGTGTTTCAAGGCTTTACGATCGACTAGTCGACACTATTCTTCCGCCGGGAGTCATCAGAGGATCAGTTAAGATGACTGTGGAATGCATTGAGGATTTGTATCCCACCTAATCCCGGTTGCGTAGGAAAGGACAGTGTACGTGTGGAAGTGACCATTGACAAAGCGATTTTATTTTAAGGAAGAACAAGATTTTGCAATTTTGGTGCGGTGTGCGTGAGACTGCGGGAAGAACCGTGGGTGAGTGCACGTGTGTGCGAACTGCTGAGCGATCTACAAGTAATGGATAGCGAATTTACCGAGTTCTTCAACCAGACCTGGAATAGTAAATTTCAAGGCAGTAGAGCTGGACTCAATGGCGATGGGAGCGGCGATTCGGAGGATGGAGGAGGGGGAGGCGGAGCAGGAGCGGCCGGTAGTGGTCTCACTATATTTGGCGGAGCTTCCGCAGCAGCTATGGCTGCTGCTCCGAAGCTTTCATCGAGATTGACTCAACCACCTCCTCAGCACCAACAGCAACAGCAACAGCAACAGCAGCAACAACAACAATTACAACAACAACAACAGAATCCTCTTGCAAGCTGCAACAACTCCTCCGGTGGCATTCAAAGTAGCAGGAATGATAATCTGCTCTCGGACACCCGGCATTTCCTGAACGAAATAGCCAACAGTCATAAGAGTCTGCAACAGCTTCACCAGCAACATAATCAAAACAATAGAAACCTATTTACAACATCAACAGCAACAACCGCAAGCATAGCAGCTGCCGCAACGACTGAATTACGTGATACAAATCTAGGGCCTTTAAGAAATACCAGTAGTAGCAGTAGTAGTACCAACACTAGTAGCAGTAACAGTAGTAATAGTGTCAAAAATAGTCATAGCTTTACTCGTGATACCAGAGAGTTTCCCAAGCTCAGCCATAGACTGATGCAACCGCTGAACGATGGCGGCGGAACGTCCTTCGCCGGCAGTAACAATAACAACAACAACAGTAACAACCGCCAACAGTCGACGAGCACGATGATGAACCAGCAGGACTTCAATGCATTCTGTTCATCGTTGACGGCGGCTGCGGCGGCCGCGTCCGCTGCCAGCAGTGATATGGCCGACAGCACCACTCCGCCGCCACCGCCATCGTCGATGGGCGGTGCAAGTGGGTCGACGGGGTCGTGCGGGGGAGCATCGTCCGGATCGATCAACACCGGAAATTTACTGGCGGCGGCTGCAGCCGTAGCTGCCGCTGCGGCCAGTGGAGGCGATTACATTGGGCTGACCGGTGGGCACCACCCACACGAAAAGAAGCCACCCAATTCGATTCGAGGTAAGTGAAAGGGCAGATGGGTGTACCGTACTGTTGCACGGGGTTGGTATGATTGATATTTGTGTATGTTTTCCGGTCACTAGGAACAATTTTCCCTATTTTTTTTTTTTTTTGAATTAATTTCGTGGGAAAATTTTTAGCATCTTAAGGGGGATTTCCGGTTCAATTGACCTAAACTTTGGATTTTTTTCCAGGGAACTGGTAAGAGTTAGAGACCTGAGTTTTTTGTCAAATCTTTATTCATTCTTGCTCTACAACTGGGAATTTTTTCAAGTTCAAAAATCCAAAATGGCGTCCAATATGGCAGCGGTCCGACGGGAACTTCCCAAAACTGCGAGCAGCCTAGAGGTCGCAAATCGTCACCTAGAAAGAAAATCGGCTCAGTTTCTTGAAGAGTATAGTTCAGAGAATGGAATGAACTAGAATCTTTGAAAAATCTCAACATTTGACAAAATGGCGGGCATTTGAAAAAAAAAGTCATTTACCTAGCTACCGCCATTTTGTCAAATTTTGAGATTTTTCAAAGATTCTAGTTCATTCCATTCTCTGAACTATACTCTTCAAGAAACTGAGCCGATTTTCTTTCTAGGTGACGATTTGCGACCTCTAGGCTGCTCGCAGTTTTGGGAAGTACCCGCCGGGCAGCCGCCATAATGGACGCCATTTTGGATTTTTGGACTTGAAAAAATTCCCAGTTGTAGAGCAAGAATGAATGAAGATTTGACAAAAAAACTCAGGTCTCTAACTCTTACCAGTTCCCTGGAAAAAAAATCCAAAGTTTAGGTCAATTGAACCGGAAATCCCCCTTAAAATCCAATATCCATCCATTATAAAATTATATATTTTCTAAAGATTAAACAACTCCCACCGGAAATTTGGACAGCTTCCACAAGAAGATTGGACATCTTTTAGCAGAAATTTTGAAAAATTCAAAGGAAGTTTGCTGAAGTTTCAGAGAAGCAATATAATCGTCTTCTAGAAGAAGGTTTAACAACTTTCAGAGGAAATTTAAACATCTTTCACAGTAATTAAACTGAAATTTCAAAGAAAATTTAGACAGCTTTCTAATTAAACTTAGTATAATTTAAGGATCAAATTCAGAGGAACTTTGGACAACTTACTTAGGAAATTTGGCCAATTTCTCGAAGAAGTTTAGACAACTTTCAGAGGAAGTTCAAAAACTTGCACAGTAAGAGCAGTTCCAAGCCAAATAGCAAAAAAAAAATAAACAAATTTTATATTGTACCTCTCGAAGTTCCATGAAACTTCACATAATTGTTAGCTAGAGGCAATGAACCAAGTTTGTGCTAAAACTCGGCCATTTCGACTCTCGCCGAATTTTCCAAAATTGCACATTCGATATTTTTCAATGACGGCTCATACAATAGAAATGACGTCCGAAACAAACTTGTCAGAAACTGGTTTTCCTTTTCAGGAAAAAAATACATACAGATATAAAATCACATATTCTCATCAAAAAAATTAAATGTTTAAAAGCTCCAATAACTAACAAAAAAAGGAAATTTTTCAAATTTCAAATCATATGTTTATTTGAAAGTTTATCGCAAATGCTTTTTTTTTTTAGATGGACACAATGGACACTTCAAAATTGGTAAAATTGCAGAACATCAACTTTTAATACAATTTTAAACGGTTTTTTTTCAACAAATAGTTGTTCTTGTTTTTCATGCAGAAAACACATTTTTAGTCCATAAATATTGCGTGAAAAAAGTTTTAAAATGTTTCTAAAAGTTAATGTTTAACGAAGTTGGTCACTTTTGAGCTGCCATTGTGTCCATTTAAGAAAAGATAGCATTTACGATAAGCTTTTAAATAATCATAAGATTCAATCTGAAAAATTTGTTTTTTTTTTGTTATTGAAGTTCTTAGCAGTTTTTCTAATTTTCAACGAAAATTTGTGGCTTTTTTTTCAGTGCACATTTTTTTCTGAATATGAAATTCAGTTTCCTACAACTTTGTTTCAGATCTCATTTCGATAAGATTAGTTATTTTGATGCTATGATTTATTGAAAAATACCGAATTCGCCTTTTTGAAGATGAGAGTCAAAATGGCTGACTACCGGCACAAACTGGATTCATTGCCCCTAGCGAACAATTAGGCAAAGTTTCATGGAATTCGGAAGGGGAAAATACAATTTATTCGTCAGTGAGCATGGAGCCGCTCAGTAAGTTTGCTGAACATTCAAAAGAAGTATGGAAAACTTCTAGGATTAGGATGGATGACTTCCAATGTTTGGTTCACTCCCAGAAGAGGTTTCGACAAATTTCAATGGAAAGTTGGGCTACTTTGCACAACTTTCATAGGGAGTTTCCGTAACTTTCAAAGGTAGTTTTAACAACTCTAATAGGTAATTTGCACAACTTTCTGAGGAAGTTTACAAACTTCCAGAAGAAATTTGGACAACATTCACAGTTTAATGAATTTTCAGAGGACATTTTGGACAACTTTCACAGGGGATGTTCAGAACTTCCAGGGGAAGTTTCAACAACTTAAACGGGAAATTTGAACAGTTTACTGAGGAAAAGTGAGCAGCTTTCAGAGGAACTTAAACTCCTTCCAGATGAATTTTGGGCATTTCATAGGGGAGGATTAGACCGCTTCCCGAAGAAATTTAAATAACTAACTAGACAACTTTCAAAAGAAATTTGAACAACGACCAGAGGAATTGTGGGCAACTTTCACAGATGCTTTTCAGAACATGCAGAGGATGTTTGAAAAACTTAAAGAAACTTAAAGTTAACTAAGACAAATTCCTGAGGAAGTTTGGGTAACTTTCAAAGACAGCTTGCTGAACCTCCATAGGAAGTTCAAAAAACTGCCATAGGAGCTATGAACAACATTCACAGGGAATTTGCGGAACTTACAGCGGAAGTTTAAACAACTTATGAAAAATACTTATACTATTTCCAGAGGAAATTTGGACAACTTTCAGAGGAAGTCTGATGCACTTGCAGAGGAACTTGAACTTCTTCCAGATGAAGTTTGGACAACTTTAAAAGAAGATTGGACAGTTTTAAGAGGAATTTTAGGTAACTACCTATGGAAGTTTAAACAACTTTCAGATATAACTTGAACAACTTCCTAAGGAATTTTGGACAACTTTCAGAAGAAGTTTGAAGAACTTCCAGAAGAATATTGGCAACTTCCAGAGGAAATTTGAATAACAACCTGAGGAATTTACGTCAGCTTTCAAAAGAAATTCGAACAATTTCCTGAGAAATTTTGGACAATTTACAGAGGAATATTGATCAATTTAAAGAAGGTTGAACAACTTCTAAAAGAAGCTTAAACACCTTACAAAGGAAGCTTAAACATCTTCCAGGAATCAACTTTCAGGGGAAAATTAATTAGCTTCCAGAGGATATTTGAACAACTTCCTGCAGAATGTTGGACAAATTTCGCAGGGAATTTTGATCGAATTTTAGAGGAGCTTGTATAACCTCCAAAGGTAGTTTGAATACCTTACAAAAGAAGCTTCAACATCTTCCAGAAGAAGCCTTTCAGAGGAAGATTAAACAGCTTCCAGAGGATATTAGAACAACTTCCTGAGGAATTTTGGACAACTTTCACTGGGAGTTTTTAGAACATCCAATGCATGATTGAACAACTTAAATGGTAATTTTGACAATTTCCTGAAAATGAAAAGGAAACTTTCTGAAATTTCAGAGGAAATTTTGACAACTTCCTGATGAAATTCGGACAACTTTCATAGAATGGTTGTAAACTCTCAGAGGAATTTTGGACAACTTTTGGAACTTCCAGGGAAAATTTGAGCTACTTAAGAAATAAATTTGGGAGAAGCTGGGTCATCTTTCAAAAGAAATTTACTGAACTTTCCAAGAAAACGGAGCTTGAACTCTTTCCAGGTGAAGTAAGGACAACTTCCAAATGAAGATTGGACAGCTTTTAACGGAAGAGGAAGTTTAGACAACTTTGAGAGAAAATTTAAAACTTTCTGATGAATTTTGAAGAAATACAGAAGAAATTTCATCAATTTTTTTCTTTTAATTCTACTACTTTTGTATCACTTTCACCAATTCTCTTTCACTAATTCACTATCACTATGAACTATAACGGATACGTATTTCGGTTACTACTTACAAACTTCTTCAGTGTCTAGAAGTTTGCAAGTAGTAAACGAAATACGTACCTGTTATAGTTCAAAGTGACAGTAAAAGTGAATTAGTGAAAGTAAAAGTGATACAAAAGTAGTAGAATTAAAAGGAAAAAATGACTAAAAAGGTAAAGAATTATTCTACTAAAACGCTCATCAATCAATGTACAGAAGAAATTGGGCAACTGCCAAAGGAAATTCAAACTACTACCTGAAGAAGTTGAGATAACATTCAAAAGAGATTTGATCAACTTCCTGAGGAAGATTGGGAAACTTTCAAAGGAAGTTTTCTGAACTTTCAGAGGAAATTTTGACAACTTTCAGAAGGAGTTTTAACAACCTTCAGAGGAAGTTTGAACAGCTTTAAGAGGAGCTTAAACACCTTCCAGATGAAGTTTGGAAAACTTTCAGAGCCAAATTGGACAACTTTCAGAGCAAGATTGGACAGCTTCCGGAGGAAACTTATATAACTACCTCAGAACGGTTGGACAACATTCAGAAGAAATTTGAACAACTTTCTGAAGAATTTTGAACAACTCTCGCAGGGAGTTTCCGGTTCATTCAAAGGGGAGTTTGAACATCATAAAAAGAGAAAAATTTGGACAATTTTCCGGGGGAAGTTTTGTCAACTTTCAAATAAAGTTACTGAATTTCCAGAGATAATTTAGGAAGCTTTCAGAGGAAGTTCGAACCAATTCCGGATGAAATTCGAAAAACTATCTGAGGCAGGTAAGACAACCTTCATAGTACATTTGAACAACTTCCTTCGGAATTTTTGACAACTTTCACTGGAAATTTTTGGAACATTCATGGGAAGTTTAAACAACTTATGAAGGTAACGAAGTTTGGGTAACTTTTAAAGTAAGTATTCTGAACATTCAGAGGAAGTTTGGACGACTTTCAAAGGAAGTCAGGCAACTTTCAGAGAAACTTGAGCTCCTTCCAGAAGTTCAGACAATTTTCAAAGGAAATTTCAAAAACTTCCTGAGGAAATAATGGCAATTTGCTGAAGAAATTCTGGAAACTTTCAAAGGAAGTTTGGTAAACTTTCTGAAGAAATTTGGTTAATTTTCAAAGGCAGTTTGAACAACTTCCAGAGGGAATTCAGACAGCTAGCCGAAATAGTTAAGACAACATTCAGAGGAAGTATGAACAACTTTCACAGGGAGTTTCCAGAACTTTCAGGGAAAGTTTAAACAACTTAAAAAAATAAAATTTGGACAAGTTCCTGAGGAAGTTTGGGCAAATTTTAAAAGAAGTTTCCTGAACTTCCAGAGGAAGTTTGGGAAATTATTAGAGGATGTTTGAATAACTTCCAGGGGAAATTCAGACCACTACCTGAAAAAGTTTAGTCAACTTACAAAGAAAATTTGTACAACTTCCTGAAATTTTTGTACAACTTTCAGTGGGAGTTCCCTGAACCTTCATTAGAAGTTTGAACAATTTAAAGAGAAAATTTGGATAATTACCTGAGGAAATTTTAGAAACATACAAAGGAAGATTGTACAATGTTCAGAGAATGTTTTAACTACTTCCAGTAAAAGCGTGGATAACTTCAAGGATACATTTGATCAACTTCCAGACGAAGTATGAACTCCTTCTAATGAAATAATGGTGCAACCTAGAGCAATTTTGGACAACTTTCAGAGTTATCTAAGACATCTTCCAGAGGAAGTTTACTAAACTTGGGTTTTAGATTTGTCACGGTATTTTTTTTTTTTTTTTTTTTTCATCAAACAGGTTGTGCCAAAAATGTAACTGTTATGCTTTTATGGGTTGTCTTAGGATGCCTCGATGTCTTCAAAGGAAAACTTTGCTGCACCAAAAACACATAAATGTATAACGTTTATAGCGCACATGTAATAACGCTAGATTTGGCGGAAATTTCATTAATATTGCATGTAAATTTACACAAAATGTCTCGTGTATAGTCGCGTATACCTGGTTTTGCTTAAAATTACAGGCATGATAATTAAAGTGAGAATTTAAATTCACTTTTCTTCTGAATAAAGCGTCATGGATTCCAGAGAATTTTCAGAGAATTTTAGAAATAATCCTGAATCCCCGTCTTTATTTCATATAAATAACCTATTGAAATTTACACTTTTGCATCGGATAATCTTTTAAAAATTAAATTTTCAAATGACTGTTTCGGAAATGTTTTCCTAATAACGTAAGCTTAAAGTTCATTTTCACACAATTGGACTCATTCACCCCATAGAAATACAGCCCAATCGCCCTGCAACAGTGATTGATAGATATTCCAATCTTCAAATATCGCATCGCTTTATCTTCATCAGGTCCATCTACAGCTCCATCACTGCTGCTGCTGCTGTTGCTGTTGCTAGTGATGATAGTTTGCCATCAGTGATTACATTCTTTGCAAATTAACGCTTCCCCTCCTCTTTGGTTCGCAATCACTTCAACGATCCCGCCGCACCAATGATGCTGCTATCATATGGTGTGTCTTATGGAATACCATCCACTTCCACTTTTGTGCAATCTGACAAACCCTCGGCGTCTAATGGACTCAAATTGATTCTTCCCCCATTCCCTCATGCACCTTGCCCCGTTACTTATAACAACTACTAACTGTTCGGGCAGATCAATTTTGGCTGATTTATGTTCGCGAACGTTGCTGAATAGTGAGATGACAATCGCCATAACCACCACCGTCGGTAATCAGTTTCTTTTGTCCGGCACCAGTGCGGGAGCTCTGTTTGTCTGCCTGCGGAGAAGAAGATTCGTTAATTGATTCGTGAATTCCAACTGGCTGACTAATCGAGCTGCAATCAGATTTTGATTTCTGATTCGAAAGTTGTGGGAACTTGTCGCTGGTCGTCTACTTATTGCGTATTTTCATGGCAGAAAAAAGCAGACCAGAGTAGGACAGTGGCGGGTTAAAATTAAGGTTTTCGCAGAATCAGCACACTTTGATGCTATTTTGAACGTCGGTAGCAGCAGCTTCGATTGCGCTGGCCAAGCACGAATCGAACGTGATACTCAACACCAATCACGTTGCATTAGGTCATGTAACTTGGAGCTCGGTTGCATAGTTATTGCGTTGCGCGCTTTCGATGAGTGTGTGTGATGGATATGGACAACAATCGCGCGAGTCATTTTGAATTTAGAAAAGCAAAGTCGCAAATTCCGGTTTGCAAACGAATCCAGGCCACACTCTACGCATCATGAACCGAACAGAATGCACATCTATCACTGCCAGCGCCAGAACAACAACATTACATTCAACTCATTGATTCCGGCATTCACTGCATTCTAATTTCCACTCGCTCTCTCTCTCTCTCACATTGAAAGCTAATCATGTCATTTGCCGCATGAATGATCAATAAGTATTCGAAACGCATCGTCCCTAACAACTCCCTCCCCACCGACTGCAGCTATTTCTGCATGACAATAGAGCAAATGAAGACATAAAGGCAGCACTCGCTACATCACTCGTACCCCTCTAGAGGATCCCATTCCACCACCCCCAAGCTAGCACTCGCGTGCTCGAACCGACAGCGATTACAACTACAAGTCAGTTACAAAGTTTCAGTTTCAATCACTTCTGTCATGCCAAGAGGGTTGGAGAGCATCACTGGAAAGGCGGCTCGCATTTTACTACGATTGTTCCCTGCTCCCTGATTCGTGCAAACTCCCGACAGCCGCCAATAGCTGTTCCGATGAAAGTTTTTTTTCGATCAGAGTCAGTGCAGTGCAGTGTCACTCTAAGGCGAAATGACATCAAGCCCGCACAAAGAGATTCCCACCGAATGAATTTCTGTTCGCTGTGTATAGAGAGGATACTCGTTGGCAGGGTTGAAGCTGTGAAGGGGAATCTGATGGTTCTGCAAATTTGCGGTAGATTTGTCTCAATTCGGGTTTCGATCATAATAATTCGAGCATAGTTTTTTTTTATAATTATAATTAGATCGTAGTTTTTTTTTTTTTTATATTAATATTGTAAAAATAAAGGGACCCCTGACTGTTGTGTATTACAATAGAATGGCAGGAGAACCTAAACACCATTCAATTTACAAAATATTAAACTCGAACTTCGCAGAACATGTTTTCAATTTAACTAATTATGAGCGATTTCAGGAATACTGGATGACTGCTAGAAATAATCTTCAATAATCATATTCATTGTTCGTTTAGGAAAATGGCCTAACGTTGGCTTATGTCACCTTGTATATCTTATTTGAACTAAATCTATCCGCAATCTGAAAAGGCTCGCTCAACTTAACTTAGAATTAGTTAGTTAGTTAGTTAGGATCACGAGACAGTATGTAAAACAATATTTCTTTCAGTCATCTAGTTCCATCATGTGAGTCAATTGTGAACATAAATGGTGTGTATCCAAAAGGTCTTGTTCAGTTAACTGAACAATTTTGCCAAAAAACTGAAGCGTTCCAAATCATCAAAATCGTAATGTGATCTGAATCTTCTATCTTGTTTGGAAATTAGACATTATAAATACAAAAGCTGTCCTACATATGTAGCTGACTACTCGGGTAAAAATTCGATCTCCGAAATGAGAAAAATGACTCATGATTTTATGAACACAGCGTATTTTCCTGTTATGAAAATACACCATGAATAATATTCATGATATCATGAGCAAACTTTTGCGTAACGCAGCAAACATTTCCAAAATCATGAATCATCCGAGTTGAAATCATGAGCTAAATTCATGGCTTTAACTTTTAACCAAAAAATGTAAAAAGAATAAAATAAAGCATCAGACTGGATTCGAACCAAGAATCTTGAGAGCACTAAACCCTTACTTTGACCACGAGACTATCAGTACTTGTATAAGATGGAAGGCAAAAGGCGTATAAGAGATACCTATGTAGTGCGGTTTATGAACACGGTTTGCCAAGTACGTGTAACGCTTTTAGCGGTCTTGATTCCTCTGCATTATGAAATCATGAATTTCCATCCCAAAATCATGAATCATTCCCAACAAACAGTTTGAGCTGATTAAAAGCTGAATAAGCTATTTCTTAGCTGATATTTTTGCCTGAAGAAGTCCCTATTCAGCTTTCAATGTTAGTTGGGTTGTTACAATTTCATGGGATGGCAAGTTTTTTCATTTCATGATTTTTTATTCATGAAAATGGAATCGGATTTGTTTCCGTGTATAATCGCATATCAGTCCCACATAAATTGCCGTCAATTTCAAGATAATAACGCTATCCACTATCAACTTGAATCTACTTTCATATTATGTGATAAAACTATGGACTTTGATCATGAACAATGTGAAAACAACACCAAGTCAATTTGTCCCACAAAGCAAAATTATCGCATATCAGTCTCAACCTGAAATTTCTGTTGATAGTTCAAGTAACAGTTCTGCTTTTCGAGTTGCCATATTTTTTGCTGATGTAACCAAAGATTCAAGCCTCATTGCAGCAGATTTCAACTTGGAATAGTGATCAATAAATTAACTATGATTTTTCAAATATTGACATGGGAATTGAACTTCTTAACTTTGACTGCCATTTTCTCAATACCTACTTTTTTCCATATGCGATTATAGGTGGTACACATCTCGTTCATTCACCTCATATGTGAAATGGACGTGGTTTATAAATTGCAAGGTCTAAGTTCCGTAAAATACTCTGTTATTGTCTTTGAGATTCACTCCTTGTGAGGTCCTCTATTCTTTTCCAGAGGTCCTAAAACTCTCCAAAATTGTTTATTTTGTTCTATTGATTAAACGGAAAGTTTGCTAGGCTTGTATTTTAGGGTACTGCATTTTGAAAAAAGTATTTGCAATCTTATATGCCACCCTCGACTTTGATTCATAACCCCAAAATATGAGCTTTGAGCTTCCATAGTAATCGATGCAAACTACAAACTATTAGTGCGACCTCTATGCCTTCATCATTACCATTGTTTTGCATATTTTGGGCCAAAAACCAAACGTGAAGTAGACCTATGAGATTGCAAATACTTTTTCATTTTTCAAAATGAAGCACCCTCCTTATTCAGCATCCACTTAGAGAATATGTTCAGAAGCCTTCACCGGGATTTCAGAAATGAGTACTACTAGTCTTAATTTAGTAAATTATTTAAAATCAAATGATCTGAAGGGCTAAATGACTTCAATGGGAACATACAAGATTCATGTTTGTCTCATAATTTAATGGAAGTCCCCGAGAATAGTACATTTCTACACGAGTACACTAGGTTCTCTATGTTAATTAGGTGTAGGATTCAGAGAACTTTGAGAGGTAATACGGAGCAGGGAAAGTTCCAATGAACTTCTGGAACTATACGGTTCTAAATTCTCGTCAACAATTGAAAAGGGCCTATCAGCTTATGTAAACAACACTTTGGAATCCATTTCCTCGCAAAGCGTAGACCACACACGCAAACCCACAGCATCATTGGGTCAGGGAAATTTCCCCCTGCAGGATGATGCAAAAAAAATTGCATGGGCGGCCTTGGTTTTCACGGAAAGAGCTTACAAATTTCGGATTACAAAAGCTGATAGGCCCTTTTCAATTGTTGGTCGAAAAATATCCGGTATTGGTCTTCTTTAAAGGACTACAGATAACTTTGGAGCTGGGTTTCGATTATTGCTCTGATGAAAGAGGAAATGTATGAGGGAAGCTTTCACATGATTGATAAGGTCTTGACGCTTTAGAATTGAGCAGGTGATTCCAGAACCGCATCGGGGTAGATTCAATGAACTTTGGACAAAATCCAATGGTTTCCTGTGTGTCAGCGTTTTTAAATCAAAGGGTCGCCACTAGTGCTGGTAGCTGGATTATTCGAATATTTTGATTTTTCAATTTTATTTTATTTTGGCAGCTAGTAAAGATTATGGATCATCAACACTAAACAACCACCTATTTGACAAATATTTGAAATAATAGAAATTAAAACTGTTAGAGGGAGAACACATTGAAAATTTAATTCTCCGGATATCCAGATGGTAGCATGATTACCATCTCAAAGTTTTCTTAATTTATATTATTTAAATATTGGGTACCGGAAAGCATGATTTTGTGTACAATAATTAACTAATACAAATTAAGCAATTATATATGTTTTATTAGATTTCGAAGACTGTTAAGAATGTCTAAGGCCACTTAACATTTTGAGATTATCACGAGTCATTTTCACGAATATTTGAAATGTTTTCAGGCCGTGTTTAAAGCTGTTCTAGGGCATTTTAGTGTTTTATTTACTAGTTAAGACGATTTATGTGACTGACCGACGCCAGTGAGGCAGCTCCCACACCTGGACCCTACCTATCGACTCATCAACTCATGAACCGGGGACCAACGGCTTTACTTCCCTTCCGAAGGTTAGAGATGAACTACCCTTCCGAAGGAAGGCGTGATCAGAGATGTTATGCCTCAGAACATCCCGGCGGCACCGACTGGGATTGAACCCAGGCCTGCTGGGGTGAGAGGTAATCACGCTCACCACTACACCACCGGCGCCGCTATTTTTTTCTAGGTTATTTGACTCGAAAGTAATGTTTTTTCTTAATATTTCATCTTTATGAGTTGCTTTTCTAATTAGTTTGATAATTTTTCCACTGTCATTCGCTCTCAATATCACACCTGATATTTGATCAAAATATCATGCTGGGTATTGATTTTAAAATTCCTTTGATATTGCAAGACTATTCACAACGTGTAAAGTTGAAATTGAGTTGTTGAACCGGCGCAAAAATGATTCCGTTGCACCTCGTTTTCTTAGAAGAAGAAGGTATAAGCATGCTATCTCTTTTTTCTCTTAACCAATGGTAGATACGAAGCAACTGCTGCCAGTCGTCGGTTGCGTTCAGGGGTAAAGCAAAAATCATGAAACTTAATCTTACCACAGTTTCGTGAGATTTGCAGCTGGCGAGTTTTGTTGGCTTATGGGGTGTTTACACTAATGCTATTTCACTAGTGAGCTTTTTTTTGCTAGTACTTACCTCATACTAGCATAATGTAAACAGCGCATCAGCGTCTACCAGCATGAAATTTCAGGAGCAAATGAAATTCATGCTAGTTGGCGAGTGCACTAGCGCTAGCAAATCCGCACAGATGTAAACACCCCAATACTATTACGAGCAGCTTACAATATCAACCGCTGTTTTTTGCTTGTTTATTTTTGTCTTCGAAAATCAAGCGTGATCTTGTTCTTTGGTGAGAGTTGATTTTTTTTTTATATTTTTCCAATACTTGTTTCAATCATGGCTGTGGAGTCAGAGTTGGAGTCGGACACATTTTTGAACAGTCAGAGTCCGAGTATGAGTCCAAAAAAACTACCGTCTCCAACTGTTATGAAAAATTATTTTAATCGTGATCGTCCCAAAAGTTGGCACACGTGCAAATATTTTTTCGCTCATAATCAAAATTATTGAATTTGAATGCCTATCATGAAAACTAATATGAACCGTCCAAACCCAACTGTGTTTGTTGATTTCATTGCAACAATCAGAATTCTCATAGGACTAAACTATATGCCTTCTAATTTTTTAAAAAAAATATTAGAATTTGTAAAAAAATAGACCAATGCGAAACATTCAAATCTCCATACACTGTTTTTCTAATTAAATTGTTGCCCATAGGAAGGTGTAGCCATTTAGCGGTGAGATCAAAACTAACAGCATACAGTGATCCAATGAAAAGTTTAGAAGAACTATGTTAGTAGCTGTCCATAAAACACGTGGACTGTCAAGGGGAGTAGGACGATCGTCGATTGTCCACGTCCTATAAAAAATATGGGAGGAAATCCACGCCAACTGACGAATCGATCAAACTTTACCCTCCGCTAATTCTATGAAATTTTGCATAATAGTGCGCCACGGGCAATAATTCAAGTTTGTGCTGGAATTCTGCTGTTTAGACCCACGCTTAATTTATCTATATTGCATATTTGATATATTTCAATAATGGCTAGCAAACCGGGAAAACCAGGAAATAACCGGGAATTCGAAAGGTAGCCGAAAAATCCGGGAAAAACTGGAAATTCGTCGGGAGAACATGGGGAAAATCAATAAACCTTTAGGTCACTTAACTTTAACGTTTTTTATTGTTTAAGAATGTACAAGTTTATTCCGACTGGATATGTGTTTTTTTTAGCACCAACTTATTATAAAACTTGGGAAAATAAAATTCTTATATCGCCAATGCACATTTCAACTTTACCAACTGTGTTAATTTTCCAAATGGTTTAATATTAACCTATTTAAAATAATCACATACATTTTTTCCATAATTAACTAGGAATTCTACTCAAAATAATCATGGGATTTTCCTAAAACTCACAAACAAATACCTTTAGAACTCTTCTCGTACCTTGGAATTCCGTTGAAATTCCCCACAAAATTTCCTGAGAATCCCCTTTAGAATTCCTGATAATATTCATGAGAATTCAATTCCTTTAAAAATATTCTCAAAACTTTAATCAAAACGCTACTCGTGAATCCCAGTATTGTAGAATAGCCAAGATAAGACTAGAACACTTACTGCAGGAATCCTTCTGAGTCTATTTCTTTTGAAATTATCCTCAGAACAATCTTCCTTCTTTCCTTCTTTTTATTAAAGTCACTTTAACACTCTTGGGTCATTCGTGACTTGTCCGGGGGTGAGATTTGAACTCGTGACTTTCGCGTGAGAGGTACGGATGCTAACCACTACGCCGAAGTCGCCCCCTTAGAACAATCTATAAATTCTGTTAATAATAATCTTTTAATTCTCACCAAAATTCTCTTGGAATCATTCTTAAAATTCACTTGCTAATCTCCTCACGATCCCCATAAAATTCTACTCAGAATCACATAGGAATTCTTCTTATTATTTTCACAACTCCCATGGAGCTATTTTAAGAATTACCTAGGAAATAAATTCAGAACTAAGAGATGAACTAGCCTTCGGCTTCTCTATGATAAAAAATAGAACTTTTTTTCTTCCCCCATACATTCATTGGAATTCATTTCAGAATTCCTCAGGAAATTATTTCATAATTATCTTGAAATTCTGGTCAGAACTCTCTTAGGGTGTTGGCCAGAATTTTGAAGTTTTTCTTCAGAGCATTTATCTTGAATTTAATGCCTTTTAAAGTCTCCTAAAAATCCTTATGAATTCTCCTCAGAATTCTATAATAATTTTATTTTAAATTGCTGGAGCCCTGAACATTCATTCAAATTGCAGAGCCTTGAAAACTATCCATGATCAAAAAAATGTTTTAATTAATCTATGATCTTGTAAACTTTTAGCATATTCTACATTTTGAGTAAAGCCCTGGCAATTTAGAATCGGTACCCGAGCAAAGTCGGTTAGCAAAATAAAAGCAAATTGATATTAAAGTTTGAAGTTCATATCATAATGAAACTAATTTTGATTTCAATTTTTGCGACAGAAGTCTGATATCATATTGTGCTTTCATTTTACAGTCAAGACTTTTTAAATGAAAGCAACTTAACATGATATTCTGCTGTAAACGTCTTGTTTAAAATTTAATTTAAGTTCATCTGTCGTTGAACTAACGATTATTGTTTATTTATTTTGTTAGGTAATTCGTGACTTACCCGGGGTGAGATTTGAGCTCAAGTCTTTCAGCGTGAGACGCATGAATGCTTTCCATTTACACCAGGCCCATATTCAGTTAAACATTATGAATGCAAAATCAGTAATCAAATTGATTTCATTGAAAGCAGAATTAGTTGTCCGTTTGATTTAACAGTGTAAAATTTTGCTCTCGTCTTTGCCGGATCAACTGGAGTATTCAAAATAATTTACATCGTAACAGCAAATTTTGATTTCAATTTGATCTCCAGCTTTGCTCCGGTACGCTTCTTTATGTCCAATACAGTGCTCCTAATGGTTGGTTCTGGAATCTTTTGACAGAAGCTAGTTTAAAATGTCTTTCTATTGAAAACCCGTGCAAATTTTTTTAAAAGTATGTTTTCTTGAATCGCCACGTGATGGAAGCAAAAAGGAGAGAATTCATTCTGCACATAAGATATGAAAACCCGACATGGTCGGGTACGCGGACCACAAAGGAGTTGAAAATGGCTAAAACCACCCTCTGTGCAGCGTTGAAACGTTTCAAAGAAAGTTTGTCTATTTCCCAAAAGGTGAAATCAAGGCATCGAAGCGGTATAGTAGACCAGAAACTGCGTCAGAACGTCATGAAGGCTTTCAAAGCGAATTCAGGACTTTCGGATGAGGATATGGCCATCAAACTCGGTGCTGTTCGCAATACAGTTTGGAATATACGCAATTGCAATATACTGGAAAAAAGCAGCCGGTGAGGTTGACAAGCAGCTTGTGCAGAAGTTGATGGCACGTAGCAAGCCCAAAGTTCAAATTTTTAATCGAGAGGAATAAAAATCACAAAACCCACATTTTATCTTTAAACTACAATAAATACATAACATTTTCTTCAAATAGCGTTTTATTACAAGCTAAACCAATTATGAGATACATCCGATTCTAAATTGGCGTGGTTTTAGTTTTCCCAATCCTATATTTAAAATAAATCCAATAATTTTTGATTGATTGATTGATTGCTTGATAAACCTTATCGTTTTTACAAATACTTAAGGGGTTAAGCCTACCCGCAAGACCGAAAAAAAGCGAAAGTTTGGATTTTTTTTTTCTCGAAAACGACGCAACATATTGAAAATCGGGTTTCTGCCGTTTATTGAACACACATTAAATGGTACATTTATCAGTCGATGCTGTAAAAACGAGGTCCTGGTGCACGGCTGCTCCCCGTGGACGATGTTCTAAAAAACGCTTTTTGCGGTGCCAACTGTGGTTTGTGATGTAATCATCTGAAATAAAAAAAAAACCATGCCAAATCGTTAAGCATGTGTTAAACTAGTCTTTGATCGTTCGGTTTTTTTTTTTTTAATTTTTTTGACAAAATGGCGGCCTTGCAAAGTTGAAGTGCCGATTTTTGATCCTTAAAATTTGTCTTTGATCGGCTGTAAAAAATCGAAATTAAATGATAGACGAAATCCGAAGGATCGTGGACTGCACAAAATAGTACTGAACAGAAATCAAAACGAATCAGACGAATCGAATGTATACATTTCGAGAAATTTTTGACACCGGTTTTGAAAATATGATTCCGAGATAATCGCGTTTAAAGTTTCAAGTTGGGTTTAGTCCACTATAAGTGAATATTTTTGTACGTCGCATAACTTTCACAATTTTCATCGGATCAACTTGATCTTTTGAGGAAATATTCTTGACTTTATTCTATTATTCGATTAGGATTAGGACAATAAAAAAAAACGATTTTTTGAAAATTTGCAGGTAGGCGTAACCCCTTAATAAATAAAAAAAAAAAAACAATCATAGTCTAATACTCCTAACAAATCTAAAAGCCATATTTTTAAGATTTCTGTTGTGTTCTATCATTTTTTTACTCCAAGATCTTCAACAAATTTCCTTAGATCTTATTTGTGTCAAGTTAAAGATTTCCTAAACAATGTCTTAATTCAGTCTCTCGCCCTTTACAAATTGGTGTAATGACCCATTCAGCTCGATAGCGTTCTATCTGCTCTATCCATTCCAATCGCCAGCATTACCTAAAACTGTTTGAAAACGTTTTTACAACGCTAAAAACTTCTCCATTGAGTGTGACTAAAGACTGTACTCGAAAAAAAAATTCAACAGTCAAAAATAATCACCAACACTTCATTTCAAGTTAGGAAGATAAAGTGTTTATTGTGTTGTAACTTTTGACTATAGTTTTAAGATGTATTGTATAGTGACCAAGAATCCTCGGCTCTGTAAAGTTAATTCGGTTGAGCCTTATCAAATAAATGAATGAACAAAAAAATTCATTTCAAGTCGGATAATTTTGAAACTCTCAGGAAATAAAAAAAAACACATATCAGCTAAATGATAGAGTTAGTGGTGAATAAATAATGAGTAGAATCAAGTGAGCGTGAAGCGTGATAGTTCGTATGTAAACAGATTGCCGACTGGACTCGTACCACGAACGTTGTGATTATCAGACCTATACTTTCTCCACTACACTCTCCATGCTTCTGTTACGATAGTGTAAGTATAGTGGAATGACTAAAGAACTGAAGAATTATTTTGAAAAAATTGCCATGAACTGATGGATGGTAGATAGAATGACCATGACCTGATGGATGGTAGATAGAATGACCATGACCTGATGGATGGTAGATAGAATTACCATGAACTGATGGATGGTAGATAGAATTACCTTGACCTGATGGATGGTAGATAGAATTACTATGACCTGGTCACCAAAGTTTTCAAGCCGCTCCATTTGTCACTTCGTTTGTGCTTGAAGGGTTCAGAGCGGCTGCAGGTTGGCCTTCCTTTCAAAACCAATTTGGCTCTAGAACAAATTTAAACTTGTTCTGCATTATTCACATGTTGCAATTATTGAAAAGAGCTCGATATAAAGTAGCTTAATACTGTTTTGATTTCGGTACAGTTTGTTGAGATCGGGTATAGTTTCTGAGTCTGTTGTTTGTGGATTCCCATTTTGAAATAACTCAGTTTAGCACAGAGTAATAGTTTTTTTGCCTAGGGAATTATTCTTCTGGAATCGTCTTTTCTTCATACAATTCTCATTATGCATACTATATAAATCATGACCAGTCTTAGAAAATGCGATATGTTTGAGCCCAGTTCTAGATTAGTTTGTTATTAACATCTTTTGAATTGCGCTCGCGTGAGGTCACCAAATATGGGTTCTCTTTTTCACCCATAATAGTTTGGGGGAGGGGGAAAGTGAAACGCTGCGATCTGAGAGCGAAAAAGAGTTAAATAAAATAGGGAACACAACACCATGACCCAAACCAACCCAATAGTTGGGTTCTATCACTGTAGCAGCAACCAGAATTAAATAAAATGCTTCATTTGCAAAATAAAAGCATTTAAAGATTGCACTCGTATACCTCACCACGTAAAATTTTGAAACCATCATCACTCTCATAGTTCTTCTATTCTCCACGAGTGCCAACTTTGATTTGCCAATAAGCATAATACCTACTAATGTATAGCTGTTACAATGAACTATGAAAAATAAAACGTAACCCTAATAAAAATACCCATAAAAGAGAGCTTAACGACGTGTTTGGGGTATCATCCAAACCATTTGTGGGATAGTTCACCCATCCGGGATATAGTTCGTTTATGGTATTTGTTTATTAGGGAAACGCTTCAGTATTCTTGGAAATTAAGGAGGCGTTTGATTCAGTTTCCATTGCAATTCTGTCAGTAAAAAAGTACCCAACGGCCAGTTTACTTTTACCTACTTTTAACTAGTTTGTCTCCTTTTCTCCTTCTAATGTTGTCAACAACCGGAGGTCAAAACCACCCAACAGGGGTAGTAAAGTGTGGGACCCCAACGTTGAGTGTAATCAAATTTACCTTCTGTTTGGTACAACTGACTTACTTTTGGATTGAAAGCTAGTGGAATATTCCATACGAATTGCACACAAGTAAATGAAAATTACTTTGACCCGCTTTACCTACTATTGGGTTCCTGCACTATAGTGCCGAGATGAGTGAAAAGAACTTATTTTTGAGTACTTGTTTTTAACCGTGTGGACTTTCTGGAATTTTAAATAATTCCTTGTACAATTTGTTGTCAGAAAAGCGAATTACGACTGTTTGTCTGTGTTATAACTGTTCGAATTAACGGTGGTCTACGCGAGTCGCAACTTCAACGTTTTAAAGCGGATTCATCTTTCATCGGATTTATCTTTGGATTCCGACACTTTTGGTTCCATCATTTTGTGATAAAAGATAATAAGTTTTGGCACAACATTCAACGCGTTTATTACATTTACATTAGAGCTACTTTTCTAATCAGGTTACATTTGAGATTCTTTGGTTTAACCTCCATGATGTCCATGTCCATGCTCGTAGCCATGTCCACCATTACTTCCGTGACCTCCGTGTCCGTGTCCGTATCCATTGCCATGTCCTCCATGACCACCGTAACCACCTTGATTTCCATGACCACCGTAACCACCTTGATTTCCATGACCACCGTAACCACCTTGATTGCCATGTCCACCATATCCACCATATCCACCTTGTCCTCCGTGTCCACCATGTCCACCATATCCACCTTGTCCTCCATGTCCACCATGTCCTCCATATCCCCCTTGTCCTCCGTGTCCCCCATATCCTCCATATCCACTTTGTCCTCCGTATCCTCCGTAACCTCCATAGCCAGGTGCACCCAGACCTCCTTGGCCTACTCCTAGCAATGCTCCCAACAGACCCTGTCGCTTAACTCGATCCACAGCAGGTCCATCTTCGATCATCTGCGGTTCACTTTCCTCCGCCGGCAAAGCCTTACCCAATGCCAGTAAGGCACTGAAGACCAGCGCTCCACAAATTAATATCTTCATGTTTCACAAATGCAAACCAACTCTTCCGCACCGTGTCAATTGTACTTCGAAACTGATCCTTTTAAGCAGGCGCCAGCCAGTTTATATATACACGAACCATTCGAAAAGTATGCGTCACATTTGTTATGTTTACAAAATTGTAGAAACCCACCTTCGACGTACGATCGCATCCCAACCTTTCGCACAGAGGTGAGCTGCGACCGGTTGGCAGCCCATCAACCGTTAACCAAAAATCGGATGCCTGTTACATAAAGATAAAAGTTGTTTTTGCCGGCATAATAAGAAATGACAATCGGATTATTCCATTTCTCCTGACTGTATGGATGAACTTTTGCGTGAATACGTACTATATGACATGCGAGATCTGCATGCACATAAGATCCTTTATGGTGTATACGCATCTGAGTGTGCATTAGCAAAGCTGAGTAAAATTTGCGTTGGCATGAGAAAGATATCTAGTAGGGGAAATTTCGGCTTCGGCAATACCTTTACCTATTATCGTCAGGGGGTAAACAAAGTCCTAGAGCACTCAAATTTAGCCAATAGTTGCTCTGAAACACAATGTATCCACATGCCAAAATTGAGCTCTCAAGGACGTTGTTTACCCCCCTGACGATAATAGGTTAAGGTATTGTCGAAGCCAACTTTTCCCCTACTTTTCTCCCATTCATTTTGGTGATTAGAGATTGGAGAAAAGTTCTAGATATCCTTTTCATGCCAACGTAAATTTCGCTACGCTCCGCTAATGCACGCTTGGATCTGAAAAGACAATAGAGCTAATATACTATAGAGGAAGTATAGCACTGGTGTTCCGTTTGTTCCGATGTTGAATAGTACCGCACGGAGAAAAAATACTACCCAAAATTTGAGTTCTTTTTACTTAATATTGACTTCAGCCTCTCACTTGCACTCGTTATTGTTGTCAACAAAGGAGCAAGAGATTCGACCCAACGATATAGTTCAGCGCAATAAGTTACTTTTGCGCAAAATGAATATTCTCTAATTTACGTGAATTAAATTTAATTTTGGGTAGAATATACTTAAGAGTAGGTAATTTTTTTTGCTGGTGTTAAATGGAAAGTTTATGTTAGCTGATGTTTTCAGTAAAATATCGTTTGCTGTTTTTCAGTTAAGCATTGGATTGCTGGTCATGATCCAGCAATCCGTTTTACTGATATTGAAAACTTAAATTTGGTGTATACTATATGCGATTTACTCAAATTTGGGTTATTGGGTTGAACCCCGGAATTGGGGGAAAAGTACTTAATTTTGGGTAGTTTTTCATCTCCGTGCGGGTACAGACCTGTCAAACTGCATAGTTTTTTTCTCGCTTTGACAGTTGTGTCCCTATTAGATGTAAGGAAAAGATGTTTCAACAGCGACGGCAGCGCTATTCTTCCTCTATAGTTTATTAGCTCTATTAAAAAGACTAACACCATAGAGGTAACTCTAAAGGCCGGCGCACAATGCATACGTTTTCGGGTTTTTTTTTTGACAAATAATGCATGGGCTAACTGTCAAAAAACCTGAAAACGTATCTATTGTCCGCCGGCCTTAAGACTAGAAGGTCCCGAAGAAACGTGCTCAACTTTTTGGTTCAGCTCTGGTACTATCTTCGGTCCCAAGCTAATCGATTCACCCCTCGAAACATAGGAAAATCCAATAACCCCTCATTTTATCTGTCCAACTTTCATAGCGAATCAAAACAAACATTGTGTAGTACTGGAATTTATACTAGAAAGGGGTACGTTAGTCGATTTGCTTGGGACCAATAGGCTAGTCAAGTAGTGAGTCAATTTAAAATCAGAAGATATCCAGAGGTAATTCTCCAGCAACGACTTTCAACCGAAAAGTTTGCTCCGGTGCTGAAGTTGTGGATCGAAGCCCGATTGCTTTTGTTGTCTCCGCCGTTGCTTTACAGAAGCTCTGTGTGCTGCAGCTGTATGAAGAAATTCGTAAGAAAATCTAGATAAAAATACACGGATAAGCTGAACAGAGCCAATAATCAGAATGAACAAACCTGTTGAACCTTGGTACGTACGATTATAGAAAAATAAAAAGGTTGCACTTCCTTGACGAGATTAAAGGCCGACGTTTTCCACCACAGGAGCGAATCTCGAAGCGAATTTGTACCTAGTAAAGAGCCTGAATTTATAAAGAGGCGACATCTTATCCATTTGACAGGTCTTCTGCTCGATTGGAATGACTTTTCCTATGACTTTGACAAATAATCGATTGTTCCAATTTTGACATATCGTCTCTTTATAAATTCAGGCTCTTTAGTACCTAGTAAATAAACAGCTGTCAGAATCACAGAAGCACTGTTGCCAGATATACCAGATCAATTTGTACTTGACCACTCATACACTTCAAATACATAAAGGCACAAATCAGGGCACAAATATACTCGTTCGGCACAGTACCGGCACAATGCGGCAAACTACGGCACACTGATAACAGCGTTAATACAAAAGCAGCTGTGCCGAGTGAATGACCCCTTGATACAATCGATGTTTTTCAATGCAAAATCTATTTTTTTTAATATCATTATATTTTTCCTAAAAAATATTGTTAATTATCACTCTAACATGGAAATGGTCACTCTAATGACAAAATAATAAAATACGGGTCTGATATTTTTCAATAAGAAACTGCCAATTTTAACAAAATTCTGAGAACCACTATATCGTTTTGATATGGAATGGTACACTTACAAATAACAAATTTTACACGTGATGGAATTCATCTTTTACATAAACAAACATCTAATGTATTATTGAGAGCTCCGAGATTGAAACATTCGTGGCTCGACGAAAAGATCATTTGATTAAGCTATATTTCACGTCTGTTATGACTCAAATTTATGTAAAAATTGACGCTCGTATATGTCACTGTCAGAGCACCTAATTTTACATGAATTTTTCTTAGTGTGTATATTTGTACCTAAAATGAAAAAAAAGCGAACTTTATCGCGTCTTTATTTCTATTACAAAAAATTCTGAAAAAAATATTTACGATAAAAAAATTGCAATTTAAGCCTTAATTAAAAAGATAAAAACGCTTAACGATTTCGAACCCCATTTGAGGAGTTCGCGATTTAGACCTTAATTAACACTCCGAATACGATGCATAGAATTCCTAAGAGTCGGAAGATTATTCTCATTGTAAAGAGATTGAAAATAGAGTTATGAGTGATTAGGGGTTTTGATCTAATTTCCATCCTACTAAGCACAACCCACGCTTAACCTCTCTTTCTTGAACGGTTTTAGCAATAAATGAAATATTTCTATCAAATATGACTTCTAAATTTATTCCCCTATCCATAAATACCGTTGAATTTGATAAAGAGCCACACATTGTTGAGATATTGTTAAAAATCTAACACTGCTTCTTGATTCCAAATTTGTCTTACGAGTTTCAATTCCGTCCAAACGCATTGAAACGCCATTGGATTTTCTTCATCCTACGGATGAAGGTAGAAAAAGCGAGTTCACTAGGATCGCTTCTTTTGTTTTGAGAACAATGAGTAAAAATATTCATACAATACGCTCTAATAGGATTTGTGTTGTAGCTTGTGAACTAACGCATCGGTACAAATGTATTACTGGTTTGTGCACGGTGAAATCATTGATTTTACTGATGTTTTCTGCTCGATAGAACGGAAATGGACGATTACGACGAAGTAGCGCTCTACCCTATGGGTTTTACAAGTGGCTTAAGAATTTAGATTAGTGGGAAAAAATGTTCATAATTAGCCAGAAAATAGTCATGGTTCCTATATGGATCCTGGAGACAACGGAACGGTCCTCCGGAAGATCCCATGCAGAGCTTCGTGGTTTTTTTTTGAAAACATTAAGAACTGTAATATATTTGGGTCGTAAAATAAACATGAATCCGAATGACCTTCCTCCGTAAAATTCGTGGTCCATCCATGAAACTGTAATAGTGGTCCATCCATGAAACTGATCCTACACACTTAGATTATTTTACCGAAATCTGTGAAATTTTACCGAAATCTAAACAGCTGAACGTTCGGTAAACAGTTCGGTGATTTTTCACAGATTTCCTGTATTCACAGATATTCGGTGAAAAATTACAGGAAATCTGTGAAAAATCACCGAACTGTTTACCGAACGTTCAGCTGTTGAGATTTCGGTAAAAATTCACAGATTTCGGTAAAATAATCTAAGTGTGTAGAGCTCCGTGGATTTTTTTAAACACTTGGAACTGTGATATAAGAAAGAATTTGGTTGTTATTTCATGAACATTTAAACCTGCATCTTCCAACCAAACGGCAAATCATAACTACTTAATTAAAGATATAGTCTTTTCCACTTTTTTTTCGGTACATCAGAAGCGTAGTATGTCTAAACAACAATGAAAACTTCAAATTCGGTTAAAAAAATCATTTAATTTATTGCAATAAATAACTCAAGAAGTAGTTAGCAGTTCTGTTTTTTTCACAGATTCTTTGGTTTAACCTTTATGGTGGCCATTTCCATGTTCGTTGCCGTGTCCTCCATGACCTCCGTGTCCATAGTTATTACCACCTCCATGACCATTATTACACACTTTCATCCACTCTTTCTTCAAATCCTTGTCGTTTTTGAAGACCTTCCCTGTTTTCCGGAGCTTGCCCTTCATAATCGTCCAGTATTTTTCTATTGGGTGAAGTTCTGACGAGTTTGGCGGATTTGCCTCCTTCGGCACAAAAACAACATCGTTGGCTTCGTACCACTCCATCACCGGTTTCGCGTAATGGCACGATGCCAGATCTGGCCAAAACAGATTGTCATCTTTGTGGCTTGCTGAGTACACTAAGTACTTCTTGGCAAATTTGTCGACCTTCTTCTTCCGAAACTTCTCCGGAACATCCAGACGGGACTTGCCGACGAAAAACTCCAGGCCAGGGATCTGCTCGGCGTCCGCTTTCATGTACGTCTCGTCGTCCATGACGATGCATTTTGGCTGCACCAACACCTCCCGGTACAGCTTCCTGGCGCGGGATTTGGCCACCGTATTCTGTTTATCGGTTCGGTTAGGCGCCTTCCTTACCTAGAAAACATGAAGTCCGGCCCGCTTCATTGTCTGATGGACGAACCAGACGGAAGAATTGACCTTCATGGCCACGTCCCGAATCGAAAAGTTCGGATTGCGCTTGAAGTAATTCCTCACCTTCCTTGCGTTAACGGGGTCGGTCGTCTTCGCTTTTCTTCTGCTGCCAGCTCGCCACTGGGTCGTCTGGGTCTCTTTAAACGATTTTATCACACAGGGCACGGTCGAACTGTCGATTCCAAACTGTTTCGCGATCCACCTGTGGGACTGGCCTGGATTTTCCACAACCGCTCCCATAATTTTTTGGTTGAAGCACTTCTTGCTTGTAAGCCATCTCGATAACCACTTGACAGATTGTGACGAGATTTTGCACATGTAAACATTACACTCTAAACTAGTTTTACTCAAAATTTTATCATTTTTTTCCCATGCAATAAAAAGTAATACACAAAAGAAAGTGTTGCATTTTTTTTCGAGTATAATCTTTATTGCTGACAACCCTCTTGTTTTCGGCCACCTTTCCATTTGAACTGCTTGTTAAACTGCTATTCTATTATCGGCACCTCGAAATCAGCCGCATTTTGTACTGCATATATTTCATTTTAAGAAAAATACGATTGCTCAGTCTAATTTGATTGACGCTGGAATACTAAGGAATCCAGGAAGGTATCGTTTGAATACATTCAGCGATGTATTTTGGTGAAAAATGCATAAACCGGGTTTTTTAGATTTGACCCGGGAAAACCGGAAAAACCGAGCATTTCAAAAAGAAAATTTATTGACCACCCTGCATTGCACGAAAATGGCTCGTCTAATCCAAATGATGTCTGAGACAAAGTTGTTGGAAACTGGATTGCCTTAAACGTGTTTGGCGTTGTTGACTACACACTTAGAAATAAGTAATTTTATAAGTGACGGAATCCATCTTTGACATAAAAGATGAGACGTAAACAAACATGTCATGTAAAATTAAGTGCTCCGAGACTGAAAAGTTCGTTGCTCGACGAAAAGTACGTTTGATTAAGCTATATTTCGCGTCTGTTATGACTCAAATTTGTGTCAAAATTGACGCTCGTATATGTCAGTCCCAGAACACCTAAATTTACATGAATTTTTCTAAGTGTGTATGAGCGCCATAGGTGGCGACGCTACAAACCAAGAGAACTTTAAATTGTCTGTTAATTAGTTTTTCGATGAAAAGGATGTGAGTGCTATGTCTGTTTGTCTGTGATAAAACTGTGTCATGCTATTCTGAGAGGTAAAAACGGAAATTCATTTATTTTTGACTATTTATTTTATGTGGATTTTAATCATCCATGATTGTCCACGCAGGGACAGGAGGGGGGCTAAAACCTTTTAAAAACTGTTCACGTGAAATGGGGGCAGCCCCATAGATCAATTTCATTGCAATATTAGCAAAAAAACTAATTAGCGGGCTCACTGGTTACTAGAGCTTCCTTGGAGTGGCAGATTCGATTATCGGTCCAATCGATGATCTTCATGAACCTAGCGCTGAGAGCAGACCAAATAATCGGAAGGAATGCATTTCATCTTCTAAATAAATGCCCATCACTTCAACCCTTTTCCTCTTCCAGCGCGAGGGGTTCATCGACACTTGGCCACGAGGTACACACGTACCGTACAAAAGTGCTATTTTCTGCAATAAACATATTATTTGCATATATAGTACAATAAATTTAAAAGCACGAACGAACACCACTCAATCCTCAGAACAACAAACAACAATAGCCACAGTAAGCACGATTGCAACGTGCAACTCGGCTCGCGACGACGTCGCGCTCTCTTACTATATAGCACCAGCAGCAGCAGCAGGGACCGACCGACGATGACAACCTCCTCGCGCTTTCCTTCACCACGCCCTTCGTCATCTACATTTCGTCACTGCTCGGATTGCATCAAAGCCGGCAAAGTGCGATTATTTTGCATTGACTCTGAATGTTATACACTTTCAGTGTGAACTCAACGTAATTCCAGTAGAGTTCCGTGGAAACGGGCGCTGCAACGTTTGCACTGCGCGGGGGTACAGTCAGTTCAGTGCTTTGAACTGCTGATCGCGATATTACCCCGACGACGACGACGACAACGGCGATGACATCTGATTCATCGCCCTCGCCATGACCTACGATAAGGAAAATCTCAGCGCTGTTGATTCGACTTTGATTGCAAATTGGGATTGGAATTTTATTGGAGCTTAAGACGAAAGTTCAAGAAAGGACACACTGCTGTCAGTTGAAAACGAGTGGGGGTGATTCTGTCGCCCGATGCGACTCGAAGCATTTTGGTGAGTCAACTATTGTGCTCAGTGAAGGAGATGCGCAAAACAAATTTGACTCATTTGCGGTGGGGGAGGATACTTTGTGATTTTAGGTGGCACGCTGAAGAGCTGAGTGAGGACGAGGTGGTATAATTGATGGCATTAAATTTATTTATTTGTCACTTTAAATCGTTTCATTTTCAGTTGCCGCGTTTGATGAATTTGTGATTAAACTGTTTATTGCTCATCTCGTTTGATCATGGATGCAGTGAAAAACAAAAGGTTTCTGAAACTACATCATCATAAAAATAAGCTGGACAGCAGCACTATACATTTTTAGCATCCCTCTGAAAGTTTTCCAAATTTTCCCAGGAAGTTATCCAAGCTCTTCTGGAACTCTGGAAGTTGTTTGTAAGATTTCCAAATTTCTCTAGTAAGTCGTTTAAATTCCCTATGGAAGTATTATAATGAACCTATGAATATCACATTTTTTTTCTTCTCAAATCTAAATTCTCTCTGGTAGTTGTCTTTTCATAAGTAGCTAAACCGATTTTCTCAAAATGGTCAGATAATTAAACTAAATATCGGAAACATAAAAGCGCTTCAAATATACAAAAAAAAACATCAAATGGCTCACAGACGAGCTGACATTCAGCATTTTCCCCCCTGAATTCCAAGAACATCCGTCCAGCGTCGGCATCGCCGTCATTACACAACCAATTACAAGCACTTCACAGTAAGTGCCACTTCCCCCGCCACTCGAACGAACGCCAAAAACGCGATCCCCATTAATCGATTCAAAAACAATCAAGCAGCTTCCTTTTTACTTTTCGCATAAAATCCAGACAACCTCTGCAGAACAAAGTTTCGTATGCAGCTACCTTCCGCAAACTCATCAAAATACCGAACTTTCCAGAATTATATTTTAACGACCGCCAGGCAACAGACCCGGACGGGCAATGTGATAATAACCGACCGAATATGTAAACGGAAAATATGCCACAATTGCGAGTACAAAAATGGCACTCACATCATCCACCGATACGTCCCTCCAACACAGCTGGTCGCGATCGTTCCCAAGAACATGCTTCAAATTGTACAAGTTCTTGGCTTGTGTTCGTCGTCATCATCATCAACACGAACTTTCGGACATTGACGCCCCGGACCTACGAAAACCTGAACCACAGCCGTAGCCACAACGTCCAAAAGATCAACGAACTCCCGGACGCGCGCGTCGCTTTTTTTCGCGATTGCCGTCGTCGTCGTCGTGATCGCGGGTTCAACTCAGAACGTTGTCTTGCATTTTATTTTTAGGTGGTTCTCTCTTTCGATTTTGCTCCTTTTCTTTCGTGTTCGCACCGAAATTCGCTGCGAATGATTGTTTCGTCATGATACCGGTTTTGGCATTCTGATGCTTTCGCGCATCATCAAGACGGGACGGGTCTCACAGCTCCCGGCCCGGTAGGTAGATAGCCTGCATGCGGTACAAAGATGATGGATGATGATCGCGAGTGCTCCTGCGAATATTTTGACGATCGTCGCTTCTTCCCTTTGGGCGACGTAGGTGAGTGAGAGAATGAGCGCGCGGTTTCCAAATTTTGGTCTTGACTTGAAGAGGCGCGTGTGAGCGGGCAATGTCAGGTCGTTGACTTTGGCGAATTTTGTTTTGATTCGGGTTGTTCGAACTCTCAGCGGCATTTTCGGCATTCAGCGGGCGGGGAGAAATGTGAATAGTTCAAAGATTTAACTAACGACCATTTGTATTTTTTTTTTCTAATTCCAGCGCAAATCGAAATCATCCCCTGCAAAGTGTGCGGTGACAAATCGTCCGGCGTCCATTACGGTGTGATAACCTGCGAGGGATGCAAGGGCTTCTTCCGGCGCTCGCAGAGCTCCGTCGTCAACTACCAGTGCCCCCGGAACAAGCAGTGCGTCGTCGATCGAGTCAACCGGAATCGGTGTCAGTACTGTCGACTGCAAAAGTGCCTAAAGCTGGGAATGAGTCGTGACGGTGAGTACATCATTTTTTTTTTTTTTTGTGTAGAGCCTGCAATTTTCACAATGTCTCAATCGACAATCCTCACACAAAGCGGGACCAGCAACGACCAGCTGAATGTGAATATCAATTTCAGTTTCAGCTTGCAGAAGGCTCGCGCGCGCTATCGAACGGTCGTAAATGGTGGCAATTTAATTTTATCTAAAACGTAATCTACATCAATAGGCAGTGTGTTGCAGTGCTAGCCGCATGTTTCCTTTTCATGCCTTTTTTTAATGCTATTCGAGCGCCCAGTCGCTCACGCTCGTGTGGTTCGTTTATCAAAGCGACTTTTGCTGTCAAAGGCGCCACAATCACATAAATTGACCATTTTAGGACGGAAATGAGGGAGGGGGGGGAGGGGTCAGTACCTAAGCCTATATACTTCGCTTACAGCAGTGACGGTTTTCGATGTGACTGCGGTCTTAGGTACAGCACTGCTTCCGTTCGTGGATATTATGACGGAGGGAAGTTATTAAAGTTTATGCGGCTTAGCTCGTAGTCCTTTAATACAATGATTTTAGTGGTTTTCAGTGCCATGAAGAAGAGAAACTTAAGAGGTCAACTTTGGGATAGTTATATTATACAAGATTGAGATACCGTTTTTAGCTTTCGAACGATTTTAAATTTGGAAGTTTTGAAAAATAACATTTAAAAAAAAACTCTTTTGTTTTTATTATTATAGTCACTTTAACACTTTTGGATCATTTGTGACATGTCCGGGGGTGAGATTTGAACTCATGACTTTGGCGTGAGAGATAAGGATGCTATCCACTACACCGGGGTCAACCCCAAAAACGATAAAAAAAATCAATGAATAGGAAGTTTAAGATAATCTTATTTCAAGATTTCACAACTGTTTTAAATTTTCTACAGTAAAGTATTTTAAAATGATTAAATGTGCAGTATTTATCTGCAAGGAATTGTAATAATTCACAAATATGACACCACCAAGTCCTATCAAAACCCCGATGAAACAAATTGGAAGCACATAAAATAAACTATGAATTACCCCTGGCGCAGCGAGGGGAGGTTAGAGTTCAAACCCCCCACAGCCTTAAGGCAAATGATATTAGGAGTCAATTTCTGCACTTTCCAGTCAACTCTTTCTTACTCTATTTTATTCCTAACTCGAACTTCCCAATTTCTCCTATCTCGATGGAAATTCAGAGCTTTTCAAAAAAAAACTTTCCATAATTAACCTCCGATTCTTGATATCTTCTCTAGCTCGATGGTTCCTTGAATAACAAGTACGGGTGGGTTGAATGTGTTTCATTTGAGTAAATTTCAGCGCTTCCCAACCAGGGCTGGCAAATCTCATTTTCAATGAAAAATCTCACGTGATATTTACAGAGATACTTCTATCACTATCATAGGATGAGAAAACAACGATAGAGATTTTTTTTTTAAATCTTATCGAATTTTTAGTCAAGACAGAACGTGACAGCGTTGTGATCATCGTAATATCTAGCTCATTTATTGCTATTAAAGTTACTTGTACCTAGAAAATCTTAAAAATGTATTCACTCTACCGCTTACATACAGTTACTTGCTTAAATTCATCTAAGTCAGTTAGAAATGTTGATGTCAAAACCACATAAGAATTATTCTCATGAGTGCTTGATCATTGGAAAATGACAAGAAATATCGTGATAGGTAGTTTCGTCACGTAATAAAGAGAGGACCTGTTTTCTCATTGTCACATGACGGCCGTGATATTTACCAGCTCTGTTCCCAACTAACCATTTTTGCTGCAGATTAGCTTATACAGCTTAAAAATTGGCTTAAATAACTATTTTTTTTCTCGTATAAGCTAGTCTGCAGCGAAAATTGTTTGGTGGGTTGAGGCTTGGAAATGCTCATTACAACTAAAATGCCACTTTTCGAAATTATGAAACTATGGGATATTGTAATTATAATTTTCATATGTAATATGCAAGAAGAGAAGGTAAAGTTTGATGGTCACAATAAGCTATTTTAGCTGTATTGAGTAATCGAGATGAGTGAGTACTCTTCGTAATAGCTAATCACTGTTTGTGAAACTCTTGAAGTGAAATTGACTAGTTTTATGAGTCACACACAAATTTTACTTCCTCTTCTTGTATCTTGCATATAAAGGCTGTTATTATAATGCAAAACTAGCAACTTTAGTATACCCGTTTAACGAACCATTGCAACGAACCAAGACTACGTCCTAGATGCAACTTCGTATTTATCTCTGTAAATCAAAAACCCCCAACTTCGAACCTAGGGAGGTTCCCTACTGGAACCTCCACCGTTCAAAATTCGGTAACTATGGGGGCTCCCTTCAGAAGCTCCCACTTTCTTTTCCCAATTGGACGAAGCAGGTACTGAAAGTCTCTATAATAAAGCTGAACTAAAATCTATTTGTTTGATGTATTATAGTTTCATAATATCGAAAAGTAGCATTTTAGCTGTAATATAATGGTTCTTTTTTCAATCAATTCTTTTGCATAAAAATATCGACATATAAAGTTATTGCTCAAGAGTCCCCAATGAAAATGCCTGAAGTAATATCAAAATGCAGCAGAAGTATTTTCTTTCAAATCCTCGGTTCTTCTGGCTTCCACCGGAAGCTTCTTTTAACTACCTCCAGAAGTTTCTTCCGATTTTATTTAAAAGATTCTTCAGACTTCATCGGATTTTTTTTTTCTGATCTCCCCTGAATGTTCATTCCAACTTCTCCCGGAAGTTTTATTCTGATTTTCCCAAGAAAGCTAGTTACAGTTTGATTATGATTCATCCAACTTCTCAGGGAGGTTTTGTTTGACTTCCGCCAGATGTGCTTCTGGCTTGCTCTGGAGGCTTCTTCCGACATCATCTACTAGGTTTTTCAAGACTTCCTCCAGAAGTTTATTCTGACTGCTACCGGGAAATTCTTGCAATTTATCCTGGAAGCTTCGTCGGACTTTCCCCAAGAGTCCTACTGACTTGCATCGAAAGCGTCTTCCGACTTCCTCCAAAAGTTTCTCTAAACTGTCTCTGAAATTTTCGTCCGACTTGCCCCAAAAGTATGTTGATTTTCGGATCAGTGCTGTTAATTTTCATATCATTCGAACCATTCACCAATTTGAAGTATTTGGTATGGTTCGACTGGGAATTGATATGTGTTGTGAATGGCTTTTCAGTCTCGACAAAATCAAAATACTGCTATTTTATTTTTTGGCCAACGTTGCGGACAAAAATTAAAATAGCAGTATTTTGATTTTGTCGAAATTGAAAAGCCATTCACAACACACATAATTTGAAGAGCCACTTATTCAAACGAACCTCATCATCACTGTCAATTGAGTCACTCACTATCAATTGATATACGGGCAGTGGAGTATGGAAAAAACCCATGTCGACCCGATGTCGGATCAAGGCAAAGCCAATTCGAGGTCAATGTCGACCCAATTTCGGGTTTATGTCACGGCAATGTCGGGTTGAAGTCTCGTAAAAGTCAGGTTGGAGTTGCGTACGCTTAGCTTTTTCAGCGGAATGACGACCGGAGTTCCGTTTGTGGGTAGGTTACACTCAATTGAATGATATAAAGCGTTTCTCAAATGAGAATGCTTTTCTCGTTTTCATCAAATATATTGAATTGATTTTGTGAATTTACAGCACTGCTTCGGATAGATTATTGCAGTTTTCTCCTTCCAGAAGGTACCTTTTACTGTACTGAAAGTATTGCATACAATTTCACATTTTCAAAAATGCAACACACAGTTATACCTTTTTTTAATGTCAAATTGTGGGCAATACTTATGTGAACAATTGCTCTGAAGTATACTATGCCTACTATGAAAGAAATGAAAAACCTGACTTTTTCCCCTAATGAGGTAAAATACTATTAGGATTTAAAACTACTCATAATACGAAATTTCGTTCAAAATACCATATATCTAGGTATAAAGTTTTGTAGATATGGACCCCTTTAAAATTAGGTTACAATTATTAAGGGGGTATTCCCGATCTTTTTTTTTCAAAAAATCAAATTTTTTTTTCACGTTTTTTTGTACTTTAGACTATATACTTTCATCCCCAAGCCGTTTTCCGATCAGCGAATTCGGTGTCCAGGCATAGCTGACTAATGGTAAGAACCCCCAAAATGGTTTTAACTAAAGTCAAAACTTTATACGCGTTTTTCTCGAAACCACATTTTTTTATCGGGCGAAGATTTTTCTCAGAAACTATAAGAGATATTGACTTGAATCTTTGCGCATTTTGTTCCTTATTAAATTGTTTGGAGCTTCTCCCACTTTCAGCCAAAAATATTAACATTTAACATTGTTTGAAGCACCTTAAAGCTGCAAAAAAGCGGGCTAAAAATCGCCTGTTTTTTCATATGGCCGCCATTTTGTTAATTTGCAAGATTTTTTGCAGCCAACGGGAGAAGCTCCAGAGAATCTTATGCAGATTATAATTTCATCACGAAATCTGTTTCAGATGAAGCCGTTCCAGAGAAAAGTCTTCGCCCGTCCAGTCGTTTGCGGCGAACAGGGGTCTGTTTGCCGCCATTTTGTGACGTCAATAATATCTTTTTTTATGTCGAAAAAAAATTATTTGTAAACTTTAATGTTCAATAAACAAGAATCCCAAAGAGTTAGGCGCATTACTATTCATTTTCCTTGAAAAAAATTAATTGAAAAACAGGCCGAAAAAAGGCAAAAGATTGGGAATACCCCCTTAAGTTTTTAAATAATAGTTGTTCAAGTTAATACTGTTCTAGACAAATGTGAACAAAGTAAAACTACATGTTTTTGCTGAACCCAGTATGTTGGTATGTGCATTCATTTCAAAGTTTTTTTTTTATCTATTCGTTTCTTTGTAAGGATCAATCGCGTTAGCTTTACGGAGCCGATAATTTATTGTTCTTTGTTTGTAACAATTAAATTCTTGATGTTGCCACAGAGAACAGACATCCAAGTCAAATTCCTAAAGTGTGTAAGAAATTTAACTGTTATTTTGAATAGACATTTGAAACTAACAATATCGTGGTGGTGCTAGTGCTGCTGACGTCTATGACCGTCAGACGCCATCTTAATATAAATGTAAGCAAAACATTGTTTGTTTAAAACCGATCAAAACATGGGCCCCGCAAGTGCAAGTTTTATTGGTGCGCAATTAAACAAGGTGTTACTTTTCACAATTTTCCCAAGGATGCTGAATTGCCTGAACTACAGGAGATTTTCTTCTCGCGTGGAGTCGAAGCGCTTGCAACGAAAAATTTATGTTCCGACCACTTCCCCCGGAGGCTTTTCGAATTTCTGGAAGAACGGATGCAGAGTTCAAATTTTATCGATTTTTTTCTGAATTTAAATGAGGGCTAATTGGAGTTCACAACCTCACTGAATCTTTTGAAAATTCGCCGCCAATGAATCATGAAAAGTCAGTTTTTCTCCTGATAGTAGTCCAGTGATAGTAGCCCAGTTAAAATTGAAACGAAAAACGGTTGAAGATCTACAGGAAACTGTACAAGAGCTTAGTTTTTTAGTCTAAATTAATGGTTCCGCAGAAACAGGATTGATTTCCGTTGTTTTGTCTTGTTTGTTTTGAACAGATTTGACAGTTCATTTGGATACACGCTCAATAAGATCAACCCAAACTTTAGTTCAGTTTACTCATTAATCCCTGATAACTCGAGTCGCAACATGCCGTATGGCGGCGCTAGCGTTTCTAACGTATTTTAATTTGAATTCTTACACATAATTTTCCGAAATATTTGTTTAAGCTTGGATGTCTGTTCTCTGTGATGTTGCCATCTCCGACCACTGTGGAATGGTTTTCAGTTTCGTGTGCTCTAGCTTCCCTAAAGTTAGGAAACGTGAAGTTTGGTAAAATTTCTAGAATAATACCTAGATTTTTTTTTTGTGGTAGTTGAACCACTGCGTCCATTATTTGAACTTTTGTGGTACCCCTGTTTACTGTTCGTATCATGCAAGCTGACCACCATTTAATGAGTGGACAGCTAATTGCCTGGACACGTCCTTTCCCAGTCAGGTACACGCTTAGAAAAATTCATGTAAATTTAGGTGCTCTGAGACTGACATATACGAGCGTCAATTTTGACATAAAATTGAGTCGTAATAGACGCGAAACTCAGCTCAATCAAACGTACTTTTCGTCGGGTACCGAACTTTTCAGTCCCGTAACACTTAATTTTACATGACATGTTTGTTTACGTCTCATCCTTTATGTCAAAGATGGATTCTGTCACGGGTAAAATTAGGTATTTCTAAGTGTGTATGATATGGTTTATGAAACCAACTACCTTTCCAGGATTAGCAGACAAAATTCCACTAGGTTGTAAGATAACACTACGAAGAAATTTAGATCTACGCCTGTGTAATGCACCGCAACTGTCGAGCAGATGTTCCGAGGTTTCACGTTCTATGCTACAGAAACGGCAGATATCGCTCTGAACCCGACCAATGTTCTTCAAATGATATCTACTCGGACAGTGCCCAGTTACTAGGCCAGTGTATATACTAAGAGCCCGTTTATTGAGCTCCAAGAGCTTTTTGGGATGTGTTACATTTGGAGTTATAAATCTTTTCGACTGGTTGCACTTCGTGACGGCCACCCTTTGTTCTTCCCAGCGTTTGAGTTCCATTTTTACCGTACAGTTTGATATTCCACAGTATGGTTCTTGGCCAATGAACGGTGAATTGGAACATAATTTTTAGAGATCGTCTGCCCTTTCATTCCCTTCAATGCCACAGTGTTCAGGAACCCAATATAAGTTTACTGAGTTCTGTTTGCACAGCTGTCGCAACAAGAGAATACATTCTCAGACAATCTTTGATGTACATTTGTAAGCACGAAGCGCTTTTAGTGCTGTTTGACTGTCAGAAAAAATACAGATATTTGCACATCTATATTTTCTCCTTAGGCAATCACTTACACATTCAAGTATGGCGACGATTTCCGTTTGAAACACTGGTGGACAATGTCCCATCGCTACTGAAGTATTTGTCCCAGGGTAAAAGATTCCTACACCTGTTTGTGTTCCAATTTTTGAGCCATCTGTGAAAAATATGATTGAGCCTTGACGAACGCTAGGACCACCGACTTCCCAATCCGAACGCAACCTTTCACATACGTTGAAGGGAGTGTCATAATTGTCCTCTGGTTTCATCCAGTCTCCATTCATACTCATCACTGGTCCTCTTTGGAAGTATTGTAAACTGCTTAGGTGATCAACCAGGTCACCAGACATGACTTTTTTTAGACCTTTTGAACCTTAGAGCACTTCTACCTAGATGCTCTAATGTGTAGAATTCGTGATTCAGACATGTTATAATTTTTACCTGTAGCCTCCAATGAGCTTGTTTACAATTTACTCTTTAACTGCACTTCTTCCCGGCGCTCTCCACACCCATAGACTGTCAAAGCTCTGTCAAGCGAGGTCTCAGACGATCTGAAAAAGCGTAAAGAGAATAATCAAAAGTGCTGTGAAATCGTTCAATGATAAGACACCGGATGTAAAATTTGTGTAAATTATGCTAGTTAAGTTACCTAGCTAGGCTAGATAAATTGTTATGTTGTATGTAAGGGGTAGTTAGAAAGTTTTTTTTTTAAATCTTTGTTTATGTCCATTAGGCTGATGTTAAAAATAAACAACAAGGGACGAAAACAAATGTATAAACAACTCACTTGAGTTAAATTCTGAACTTTTTTTTGTGTAGTATGACAGTTATATGCAGAGCATTTATGAATTAAAGCTCCAATGAAATGATTGATTTTTATATATTCCTTTGTTTCATAAATTTTATTGAAGAATAAATTTATTTTTACAATAATTAACCATTATGATTAATAAATAAACCTAAATTTTATTAATTGCTTAAAATATGATTAATGATTACAAACTCTTCAGCAATGTTTGGGCTAAGAGACAAAAGGTCGAAAGAACAAATGCTCTAAAGGACAAAAAGTCGAAAGGACAAAAGTTCAAAAGGACAAAAGTTTTAAAGACAGAAGGACCAAAGGAACAAAAATTTGAATGGATATAAGGTCGAAAGGATCAAAGGTCAAAAAGTCAAAGGCTGATGTATGTATGTATTCTGAAACTTATTTTTATTATATCAATCTAATTCATAAAAGTTGAATATGATTTTGTACTGTTTTCCCTTCTTTGAAATCTATTCGTTCTTCGACATTTGGTTTTCATATGACTTTCCAGAACATTATTTTTACTAAATGTTGAACAAGTTACTATCTATTCAATATTCCATTCTTATAGAGACGTTCATTCTAACAAATGGATTAGGTTTTGGAATTCAACTTTTTATCCATTTCACCTTTAGTTCCTTTTGACCTTCCATCCTTTTGATCATTTGACATTCATCTTTTTTTAATAATTTGTGCCTCGACCATTTTTCATTTACTCAATCTACAATCTACAATACTAAGTAAGATTGAAAAAAATGTGTTTCGCTGGATTTCAGTCCTAACTTAATGTTCTTGTGCGAAGTACTCAGGACATGCCATATTCTAGATGATCCTAATGAATGAAAAATCATCGAACTAATAAAAATTAATATTACCTGAAAAGTCCGATAATTTCGATGACTTATAGGGATAAAATATACTTCATCTTTTTTCCCAGAAAAATAATATTCTGGACCTTTGAAACATCCAATCCCATGCAGCCTAAATAAAAAAAAATAATTAGAAAAAAATGGTATTTTATGGTATTTTGAAATATGTATTGGCAAAATACCTCAGTTTGGTCGTTTCAATGTTATTTTGTGTCATCATGCAGTTTTAAGGCTTTTTGTTTGTTTGTTCTTTAAACATTTTTTTTTAGTTTTAAACGATGTTTTTGTCTTATAATATCTGTAATCAATACTCAAGTAACAATTTTGGTTGTATGAGAGCTCTGCAGACCATGATTAAGACTTGTAGAATGCCCTTATACCTCGATAAAACTTGCAATATTACTAGTAAACCGTTTTTTTTTTCTGCCTTCATCCGTATGCCGTAGTGAATTAAATAAAGTTTCAATGTGTTTGGACAAAATTGAAACTCGTATGACCGAATTGGAATCAAGATACATTGTTTGATTTCAAACAATGTCTCTACAATTTGTGACTCTTGATCAAATCTTACGATACATATTGATAAATACATTAAGAATTCATCTTTTATAGAAAAAATTCCCGTTTTTGTTCAAATCTGTTTAAACAAGAAAGATAAAGTGTTGATTGTGTTTAGTATGGCGGAAATCAGATCTTAATCCTACTTTTTTATAAATATTACATCGAATATAGAAGTAGATTAAGACTGCGTTTTACTGCTATGTGCTTATTTCATATTTATTAAGATTCTAGATGTTCAACATTGTAGAAAGCACTATATTTTCGTTTACTTATCGATTGTTCTAATCTCTAGGTACGAATACTGGATAGACTAACGTATTTTTCATAGTTGATCTTAGATAGAAAAAACTACAACAATCACATATATTTGTCCACCACAATCAGTCTATCTTCACCAAGGCATTCATCTAGAACTGCCACACCAACAACGTGCAACGTGGTGTCGATGATGTTGGCACGTGCCGCATAACGCACACACACACACACTAGTCTACGCACTTGGCAATGGAGTATGCTACTATGCTATGATTATACAAAACCCACTGCCAGCTGGAGGAACACCAGCCCCCTATCCGCGGCCTAGAGTTTATTAACCTTTCCCTATGGCTTGAATGCCGGTGGTATGTATTCCACGTTGCCTTCCAGACATCTCACGCATTGACGCGAAGACGAGCGGGAGCGAGAGCGAGAGAGCACATAGAACTCTTGAGTGCGTAACGCATCGTGTGTAGCGGAGTACACGTGTCCGTCTGAGAGGCAGGCAGTTTAGAGAAATTGCGGGTGCGTGTTCGGTTGGTCGAAGAAATGGTACACGCAATTTAGATTTCTTGATAAACGGACTAGTCGTCCGAGAAATGATATTTAAAATTATTAAAAAATGTAGATTTAATCACTAACAACTTGACTACTGTTTCCACAATTCGCTTGTCATTTTCGATTAGTTCCACCGCTGCTGATGATTGCTTCTTTCGCAGCACGGTCGGTACTTCTGGTTGCGTAGTCAGTTCCTATACAGTAGACCATTCAGACTCAATTATTATTTATTTATGTCTCTAGAAATGCTTCAGCTGCCTGTAAAAACATCACATAAACCATAATCAAATTAATTTACGAGTTATTGCCAGCTGGTCATATTTTTTGCTCCAAGAGCACAAGTCTTCTGAGACAAAAAAAAATGAAAACAAGAAATGTGCCAACCCGGACAAATGAGATCTGTAAATGGCAACGAGAAGGCAACAGCAAGTTGTAATTTTCCCTCCAGTTGCTAAAATCTACTGAAATACTAGTCGATGGCAGACTAAGTATAATAGTGGACAGGGATTGAAGGGTGGTTATTTTCAGGAAGCCTGGCTGATGGTGCTTGTTTTGTTATGACAGTGTTATTAGAGCGACTACGACAACGGCGAACGGACGAACGGACGGATTCGATTCCGCAAGAGACGTGCCAACCAAAAGACGTCGACGACGGACGCGTTGAAAGCTTTTCATTTGTTCATCACCGGATGATTGAAGCACACCCAGTGCAAATGGGAAGCGCGTCACGACGGGTGGTTCTATTTGTTTTTCCTAGATTTCCTCGCAGCTGGCGGCTTCGCTGCTTTCTTTTCGCTGTGACGTTACAGAGCAAAATGGAAAGCGAAAAACCGCGTCATGCCGAGTCATCTGCTGTACCGTCCAAGGAGGGTCGTCCGTCCGTTCTAATTCGATCGACTGTTATCATTTTCCCACGCCACTTTGGAAATGTACCCATCTTAGCTAGGCGGGGTTGTGGGAAAAACTGTCAGTGCTGAGCCTGTGGTCGGTCGATAAAAAGGTCGTTGACCCGGTCAAGCTGGCAGATGGTAGTTCGATTGCGGTTGCTGCGGGCTTTTCATGATCTGTTGGGAATGATTTATGAAGACAAGTTGTCTATTATGGAACAGGAAGTACGAAAAATTACGGTGGCCTTCGTGAATATTCCTGTGAAACACGACTTTCTAGAAAACACAGTTTTAACCATATTTGATTTTCTAATGGTCTCCTGAGTTAATGTCTAGAATACACTTCTCCCGAGCAAAGTCTGAGATCAAATTGAAATCTAAATTTGATGTTGTGATTTCGCTGATAATGATTACTCAGGTTGTTGTCGTTTTGGTCGTTTTAATGGTTAAAATATCAAAATTGAGAGCAAACATATCTTCCTGTGACATCACATTGAAAACTATTTCTGCTATCAGTGAGAGCAAACTGAAAACCAAATTTGCTATCCATTTTTCTTGTTGATAACAAAACAAGTGTTCAATTTGATGTTATGCTAAGGCAATGAAAACAAACCCGTAACAACATATTTTTAAAGAGCAAATGTACAGCAAAATGAAAACAAAATTTAATATCAAATTTGTCAATGTGTAAACTGAAATCAAATTATGATTTCAGTTTGATGTTGATATCAAAACTTGATTTCAATTTGTTGTCATTTTGATGCTGGACTTTGCTCGGGCTGCCCTAACATGTCACCATTTTTATGTATCGCTCTGAGGTTGTACTGCCCTACAGACGTGTGTGAGCACAACGAGCTTGAAACAAGGAGGTGCACCGCCCAAGTATTAGAGGTAAAACATCGAGATATCGTTTTTGCGTTCCAGACAAATGTTCCTTCAGTAATTTTCTACAAATGTACAACAATAATACCACATACTTAGATTTATAGTAAATGATTTTAACCGTGAATTATTTCCCAATTTATAAAGAGAGCGGTACCTAACAAATTTTACGTATTATGAGAGACAAGTATAGTCATATTTGTTAAGTTTTCTCAGTCATAGAACAAAAAAATCCTGTTTGTCACACAGTGTATTTGGTTACTTAAATTTTGAATTAATTGAAATGGTTTTGTAGGTAGAGTTTACTTCTAAGGTTCTACCTAATAAGTACATCTTGGACTTCACCTCTCTTTATCGAATTGGTCTTTACCCAAAAAAAAAAGAAACGTTTCTACTACAAATGACTTCTAAATCTATTTACCTCTCCATATATACCGTTGGATTTGATGAAAAATCACAAATTGATCATATCAGGCATAACATTAGATAACGGCACAAAAGCATTTGTAAACAAACTTTCTATGGCCCTTTACATGCGAACCAAAGTGCGCCCACGCAAACCAACAGCATCATCGGATAGGGGCAACGAAAGTGGTATTGGTTTGCGTGGGCGTACTTTGATTTGCGTTTAAATGACCTTAGAAAGTTTGTTTACAAATGTTTTTGTGCCGTTATCAAAAGTTATGTCTGATATTAATAATATAACACTGCTTCTTGATCCCAAATTTTCCCAAATTCGGCCTACTTTGGTTTTCAATTCCGTAAATACACACAGGAACGTCATTGGATTAACTTCGTCACACGGATGAACGCAAACATGTATTCGCTTGGCGTGCTTCTTTAGTTTTTGAGAACAAAAGGTGTAAGTTATCATAGGGAACGACGGGGTCAGACGGCCACCCTAATATTAATGTAAAATTTAATCAAAACTATAAAACATTTTCGCGATAAATTAAGTGAATATTGATCTCCTTGAATATAGATGGCCTAGTGGTGAGGCAACCACATGGAATATCACATAATCCTGGCCATAGAAAAGGTTACTGTCTTTGGCAAAGTTGTACAGTGGGTCAAGGCCAATTGAATAGAGCACAGTAGTTTAGAATTTTTTTCACTATGTGCAAGTCAATTTCCTGCATAAAATATATCTTGAGATCATGACTATACAGTAAGTTTCCATCTTGGGGAATGCTGTTTAGCTAACCAAGATCTTCTAAATTGTGGGCAGGTTAGTTCAGAAATATTTCACTACACGGCGCTAGTGTGCATGTTGACTGTTCATGTTCTGGTCATCTAAGAAGATACCCGAGGCAGAAACTTTGTCCAGGTGATTGAAAGCTTTTGAATGGAAGACAGATTCGTTCACAATTTTCTCACTACACGGCAACTTATCTATCATCAGGAAAGCCTTAGTCGCCTGACCAACTTTGCCCAAAAAGGCTTTCAAGATATAGCACATACTGGAAGTACACATTGATACTTGGGCCGTGTACTGAGAAAATTGTGAACTAAATTGTGTACCATCCATACAGTGTTGATCATTTAAACAAATTTTCGTAAAACATCAATATCTTAGATGGTCAGGGCATCAAGATATAGCTACGATCAAGATATAGCCTTCTATTCATTTTGACTAAAAAAATGTTTTTTAATGAAATTATGGAATAATAAGATACTATCATAATATTCTGTTTGTGTAAGCAACAAGAAAATATTGTGAAGTTTGTGTTTGACACATAATACCTGCCAATTTTGCTACATGAGAATCGCAAAAAGCGGTTTTATCATTTCTCTCACCCACTCTTTACTCTTCGTGGAGAGGCGATCAGAAAATCGCTAATTGTGATTACGCATAGAATTTCATACAACATTGTTTCTCAGTCAAAACGAATGGAAAGCCCCGGCTACAGGAAATTTACATGTACACTAGTGCCACGTAGTGAGAGTATTCCTAATTTACCTGTTCACCATCACCATTTGGAAGGTCTTGATCATCTTACCAGGGTATACTGGTTCACAAATTACATAACGCAAAAAATTGCAGTATTGTACTCCCCCTTACCCCAGTTACCAAACATAACACATTTACCAATACCGTCCCCTCCCCCTCCCTAGGTACGTATCAATAAAATTTTCTCAACAATAGAAGGCGCTAATCGCATTTATAACTGCGAAAACAGTTTTCTAAATTAAAAACATCCGAAGACTGTTTTGGAAAAAAAAATACAACAAATACTGGATCTTTGATTTGTTTTATTCATTATGTATCTATGTGGGATATTTTAAAATTTCTAAATTGCTTGGGTAAATCACTTGGAGTTCTAAAATGTTCATGACAATATCAAATGAAATGTTTGAAGTTCTTCAACTTTCATGCTTTGATATTTTTTTACATCACACCTAAATTGGCATAAAAGCATATCAGTCCCATCTGGAAAAACAGCAAGTCAAGAAAAACGCTGCTGAAAAGGTATCTATCCGTGGACTCTTATGGACAGAACAACCAAGTTTTTGGTTTTCACCATATTTTCTGATTAAAATATGTGACTTTTACTGCACATTGTAAAATAGAGGTAGTTTAAAATCGATTCTAATGGATAACTCATTTCTGATAAAAATCCATATGACACTGTTAAATGGTTTGTATGAGCAGTAAATGCCATAGCATTTAGATCAGAACTTGTTCTGAATTCTCGTGAAAACGCTCATGGATATCTGTGATTCCCTTTGACGTTCTCCTCGAAATTCCCCAACCAAATTGGCCATTTACTCTAATTTGTAAAAACATAGTTCACTCATACTCACTCACTCACTCATATATCCTGCACACACATAGAGGTAAATGTGGTCAACGTGCAAGATTTCCATCTTGAGCTATAGCTATAGTATACTATTCGCTTTTTCCATGACCAGGTCCCAAATCAGATTCCTGTCGACTTGCTTTATTTTCTTGCTGAGGAACCGCCACCACGAGCCCCTTGAACACTCTTATTCGGAGTAAAATTTTACTCAAATATTAATAAATGTCACTCACATGTGAGCGGCATTTACTCATATATGAGTGGCTTTAACTAATATTTGAGATAAAATCTACTCAGTCTGTGAGTGACCAACGTTTTTTTGCGAAATTGAGTAAACGAAACTCAAATATTAGTTAGATTCCATAGCCGTGTATATTAAGAATTAGATACCCTTGGAATGAATATTTCCTTGTAAATCTTCCATGAATTTCTGTTTGAGAGATTGATTGAGTCGTTTGTCAGTTTTTCGTAGGGTTAATTCACTTTGAATCCTCCTTCGAATTCCCTTAGAATGCTCCCTAAAATTCCATCCGATTTGCTTTAGAGTTTCCTGAAATTCCACTCATAATAGTCGTAATAGTCTCTTGGGAACAAGGGGCTGTTCATTAACTACGTAAGGGATGAGGGGTTGGCAATTATCCACGGCTCATACAAATTTAAAAAATTGGTTATGGACAATTGTCTACGGGGGCAGAATCTCAAAAGATATCTACGTAGTTAATGAACAGCCCCTTGTTTTTAATTCATCTTAAGCTGTGCATACAATTTTCTTGAAATACTTCTCAAAATCACTTGAATTATTTTTTTTATTACTTTATTTGTACAGGCTCAATCGAATAAACTTTACAGGGCCGAGTTATCCATTGCGTTATACATTATTACTGTCTTATATTTAAAGTTAAAGGAACTGGACAGGAAAAATTACTTGAAATGTATATAAGGATTCCAAAGGAATTCTCCACACAATTCTTATGGAACTAATTCCAGAAAACTCATTTGGTATTATCATAATTCTCTTGCCAATGCTTCAATGTGTCAGAATCCGATAATGTTATCCAAGGGCCATAATTTTTTTTTTTTTTTTCAATGTAAGAACTGTAAGAATGTAAGAAAAAAAACTTAGTTCGAGAGTTCAAATATTATTCTATAGATCTCATTGTTTATCAATATAATGAATCGGCCCTTGTCGTTCAAAAAAGTATATTCCAATTTCAGAGTCAATTAAAAAAAAATCAAATTTTGGTCTTTAAAAAAAATGATAATTATGCAACACAATTTGACAATTTGTTGCGATCTTGAAAGCTAATAAATGTTCAACCGAGGGGCACGCACTAGTCTTTCAATACTACGCAGCCTGCTGACCAAATATTTAAAATCTTGCCATTACTGCATTTATTACTTTAAATACACTCTTAATTTCATTAAATACTTAAATTGTCAAAAATTGTAACTTTAAATGTCAAAAATTAAGTTTTTAATTATTTTCAATACATTTAAATTATTTTTCATTACACTAATTTTCGTTAATTATTTGTTGATTGTACCAGATTTAGCTGTTTTTATCAAACCGGAAAAATTGGGCACCCGGGAAAAACCAGGAATTTAATTTCTTAACTTCAGTGTGAACGCTACCCGAGCAAAGTAGAATAACAACCCGATATCATCTAGATAACAAGTCTTGTTATTCCAGATATCATTTTGTTTTCAGTTTTTATCACATAACTTATTTAGTTATCAGCCTTGATCAATTTTGTTATCAGTTGTTATTATGAAAAATTCACTATATATTTATTAACGATGCAAGGTTAGTTGAAAACTTTAAATATTATTCGCATTGAAACAATACAAAATAGTGCTTTTAATCCCTAATCATATTTCAGTTATCAGCGTAAGACTTTGATATCAAAATGATAACATGATTTGAAATTATGGAATAAATTTGTAAGGCTTACAGAATTTTTTATCAAGATATTATCAATGATAACAAAATTAGTTATTTTTGTGATATCCAACGTGCAATTTTTGTTATAATTTTTGTTATGTCGGCTGTTAATTCAACCATAATTATAACAAAACATATTCAGTTATCAAAAAGTGATAACCGGGTAATAGAACTTGTTATCAATTTGATATTTTACTTTGCTCGGGTATTATGTTGCATCATCGGAAATCTAGATGATCTACAAAATCTCACGCTAGTGATTCAATCTACGAAAATTCTTTTGCTAGTTCTTGCTTTCAAATCCATCTGCTCTCATCGTGCTCCATCCTTTTGCAGGGAATCTTCAAAATCTTCATCAATCTTTCTTCTATCTAGGCTCGCATCTCACGACAGCAAATCAAAATCTTCCCGGTATTTTAGCTAGAGCCGTCTCCCTTGGAATTGGTTCTTGGTAATGTTGTGGAATCACCGTTGCGACTACTGATGCCATTAGTATCAAATTAAAGCGGACGAGAATTACTACACAAGACAAAGAAGATGAAATGCAGTGTGCTTTGTCAACCACAGCTCCAAAAATTAAAACGTTAGCTGGAAGGTTTAGGTTTCTCATTGACTTTTAATTTACAAATCTAATAAGGATTTCTCATAGCGCATCGTAGACGTGTAAACCTTTGAAAATTTGTATGCTTCATTCAGGCATGGAAAATCATTTGCATTCATTTCGTGTATTCATTTACATTCATTTGCCCCTAACTTTTTTTATCAACAAAGTTCCGCAAAATAATGTATGAAGGTTTTGTAGGTTTTTTTTTATTAAATACAACTTTTGTTAACAACTCAAATCCGTATCTCTTATGTATGACGAAGCAGAGCGAACAGAAGCCACCACTGTTTTTCAGTGAATGTATTTTACTTTCACTGAAAAACAGTAACAAGTTCTGCCCGCTCTAATTCGTGATGCATAAGAGATACAGAAGTGAGTTATGGGCAAAAGTTGTAGCTAATAACAAAACCTACTAAAGCTCTATACATCATTTTGCAGATTGCTGTTGATGAAAAAAGTGAGAGGCAAATGAATGTAAATGATTTTCCATGCCTGACTTCATTATAATTCAATGGACTCCCGTATGTTTACGAAAGTGTATGTTAAAATGCATTGTAATGCGTGTTGGTCTAATTTTTACATAACTATCTAACTTTTAAGTATAATGTGGAACAGTGGTGAGCAATTTGTGACTCCCGTATGTTTACGACAGTGTATGTTAAAATGCATTGTAACGCGTGTTGGTCTAATTTTTACATAACTATCTAACTTTTAAGTATAATGTGGAACAGTGGTGAGCAATTTGTGAACAAATATGGATGAAAACCACTGTTCCAGAACAATACCGTTCAGGTTTTACGCTTTCAATTGGGTGTGCACACCGCAGATAACGCTTTTCATATTCCTTCAGTTTCTCGCTTGTTTCGTTGCTTTGCATTCAGAGTCACTTTCTTAGACTCATTCAGTTAGTTCTGTTGGCAGCCTACACTGAAACAAGGATCATAGTTAGGAATACTATTTTGCAGAAAACACTTATTATCAATATAACCAGTAGACTGATGCAAATTTTGACATTTTCGCTCCACAGTGCTAAAACGGTTCCAAATCGGGTCCTGATAAGTCTCCCAATAATTGATCTTCTTTGATAAAAAACTGACTTGGCACACACCATTTGAAGTTTATATGGAAATTACTATGGGAAAACCAAATGTTTTGGAACCGTTTGAGCACTGTGGGGCGAAAATGTCAAAATTTGCATCAGTCTAATAACCACGCTTATTGCTGTTAAATCTACTATGAATTCAGTATAGTTGACTAGCAATGTAAAAAAAATTACTATGATTCTGGCAAAACTACTGTGCTTGCTCAAAATGCATAGTAATTTTGATAGAAATAATAGTAAAATTAAATGAAATTGTTTTCTGCACAAATCTATTGGTGAGGGTATTTAATTTAAACCAGCAATATAGTATTTTTGCCAATGAATTTTGTATCAGTGTAGAATTGCAATTTTATTTCTGTAGTACTTTTCGATAATATTTTTGTGTCATGCATAATTTCTAAGATCTGCCCGAAATTTCATAAGGAATTCATGACTATCAAGTGGAAATCTAGACAAAAAGATGTGGCAATAGTTGCTTTAAAATGTGATGATTTCCAGAATTTGGAGTACATCCCGCACTTTACCTCTCTTTTTTGAAAGGGTTTGACCAAAACATGGAATGGTTTTATCAAAGATAACTTTTAAATTTATTCACCTTTCCAAGCGTGATTTGGAATTTGATAAAGAGTCAAACAATTTTGAGATATTATTAAAAATCTAACACTGCTTCTTGATTCTAAATTCGTCCTACGAGTTTCAATTCCGTCCTAACGCATTGAAATGCCATTAGAAAAAGTGGATTCGCATTTCTTTTATTTTGAGAACAATGAATATTCATAAATATTCATACAATGCACTGTAATAGGGTTTATGTTGTGGCTTATGAACTAACGGATCGGAACAAACGTATTATTTATTGATTTGTACACAGTGATCATTGATATTATTGATGTTTTTTTCTCGATAGAACGGAAATGGGCGATTACGACGAAGTAGCGCTCTTCCATACATACAAAATCGATGCTACACCGCATTAAAATTTTCTGACAGAAATCTCACCTTAAAAAGGATAAGTAAACTTCCTTTTTGTCAAGTGTTCGAGAAATTTCATTTACAGAAATCCTGCCAAAAAATAGCCTTTTCACGTCAACTGACGAATCGATCAGACACAATCTTCACCGATTTTTATGAAATTTTGCATAATGAATCATATCGTCAGGTCATTTTCTACACAGATGGCGCTGTTCCGCTGGTAAGAAGTTATAAATATCCCCATTTATAAATTGAGAGATGTGGGAATAATTAGTTTACGATGCATATTCAGGTAAAAAAAAGTGAATGACAACCTAATTAAATCAGTCAAGGACCTTGTCGTTCAGTTTTCCCCGGATATAATTGTTAAACAAGCTGCAATTAAATAAAAACAGTATTGTCCCTTACTTTTTTACCCGCTTAACTACCAGTATCAAGAGAAGCAAAAAGTGCAAATCCAAGAGCGAAAATTTTCTCGCACGAGCTCAATCTCAACATGCCATGTATATTGATGCCACACAATATAAGATTTCCCTTTCACAGACTACAAAATATAATACCTAGTCCCGAAAAATGTTCGAACCCTTATTTATGCAATTAGATTTTTCATCCAGGGGCGGAGCTTGGCAAGGGACTCCGGATGTTAATCTAACTGCATATGTAGAGGCTCCATACAGGTTTTGATCGCACTGCCCTCTGTAAACAATTAACGGAAGTAAGTGTGAGCATAATGTCCTATCGAAGTCACCATTAAGAACAGCAGTGACATCTGAAGGGAAATAACATGATTGATTGATCCTTATGGACAACCTTTCAAATTTGTGCTGAAATCCCTTGAAAATTATTTTAAATATAATGAAGATTTATTTAAGAGAAATCAATTCGCAGCTGGTCACCATGGGAGTTCTGCTATGCTAATTGAATTATGTTTCGTTTCACTTCCCCATACTGATAACTAATTTTCCGTTACAGTTTATCTATAATTCACTTTTCAACGAGCAGCATGCAGTAAAATTATATGTTTCTACAAGTCCAAAACATTAATGAATGGAAAATTAGCGCTCAATTTAGGAAATGTTCATAGCACACTCATTACGGACCCATTTCCAATGTCATATTCCTCAGCATCCGATTATTTTTCTCCTGTGCAAGCTAGCTTAAATCCAGTTCCAATTTCGCTTCAGTCACCAGCATTTCCCGGCAGCAACAAACTACCAACTGCTACATATAGACAGCGACACAGCGCAGCGTTTGGCAAAATTGTCCTCAAATGATAATTTTATTTTAATGTTGATGATAATTGCAAAATTATGCACAACCTGGCCTGGCTAGCAACATACCTACAATATGACACAGCCAACGCAGTAGCACGCATACACAAGCGGGCTTAGCTCGCTCGCTGGTAGTTGAGAGATACATATTTAATTTTACATCACTTCATTCGGAGCTATTTTGGGGGTTGGGCGGAGTGCGGGTGGAGAATTTTGAATGAGCCTTCTCGGAATTGAGTATAAGGATTGTTCGGGGGTAGTTGGTGGTTACGATGGAATTGACGTGATTATTGAGCATATTTATGCGCATATGGCTTGTACTACCTACTGTAGGGCTCAATTACGGTTATTATCCATAGTCGCTGATTGGATAGTTGAATTGGAAAGAGGGGTAATGAATCGGCAATTACAGTTATCGGAAATTGTTCGAAAATGAGAACGATGATGCACAATGTTTGTTGCTGTTATTTTCAGGGAAGTCATATCCAGCGCTAAAGTGCCAATATTGCTAACTGATCGATTATACGATGAATAGAAAATTCACTCAACCGCAGTGATTGAGATTGACACGACCACAAACATTACCATAAATAACAAATTAACACCGTCAACGTTCCCGGCCTACGCATGGTACCCGGTGATCGACAGTGAGAGGAAGTTTTTCTCGAGGAAAGTCAAAGAAAGCAAATATAGCGAGTGGAATATTGCATAACCAAACAACGGGACAGGGCTGAACTGCTTTCTTTGTGCAGTAGAAGTTTTCTCTTCGAAACACACGCCTGGTTACAAGCCTGTTTCAAACAATTGGTCATTGGCTATTTCTTCCTTCAAGCTCAATGACCTGTGCTTCGCCTCGCTTTAACGAGAATAAAGAAACGATACTCATATCCACGGTTGGGAAATGGAGGAAAATTCCTGCCAAATTGACCAACCCTAGCGAAGAAGGAAATGCATGAACTGCGGTAATGGCATTTCGTCATAGTAATCATCATAATCAACTTTGGGGCGATTATGTGATGCGAAAAGTCAATCGAAAAGAATTTCCGTGAATGCTTTGACTGCAAATGAAGTTGAGTAAGTTTTCAGTTGCTTCAGTATATTAAGGCATTTGAAATAGTTTTGCAGAACATTCAACCCTCCTCGTTCGGATCCCTTTAAGCATGAGCGTTTACCCTCGCATTCATGAATCATGGATTCTCGCTGCAGCCGGAACGTTTAACTTATCAAATATTTGCCCTGTCGGATCAAAGAACAACTGAGCGGATGGTGGATAGAACATGGCAGCAAAGCGTTACACTCTACTTGTCGTCCGTTTACTTTATGGACGATTGGAGGACTGCAAATGTATGGTCGAGATTCAGTTCATATCCATGGGTAAATATTAGCCTCCGGTAGATAACCAACCAAACAGTTGCGATAATTTAACGTTTATTTAGCAAAATTAATTGAATACTCGGTTAACTTTTTCAACACATTATTGCTGGCAACGTTTTTGGTTAAAGCGATGAAACATTTTACAGACAAAGACAATTCATTAATATCAAGCAGTGAAGCGACATAAAAACAGAAACCTTGCCAAGCAACGTGTTCTCAGAACCGGAAGTACAAAACAAAAATCAACTTGCTTCAGCGTAAGCCACGCTCGCCAAACAAGCTCATTGTAAACGCCCACCCCCAGAGTGTAGCATCATCTTCGCACAATATTAGTAGAGTAGGTGGTTGCTATTTTCACAGCAGCCATCTACTAACGAACGATGTACTCTCAGCTTTCGTTGAAAGTGCGGAAGAGGAAAAAATCGAACAAATTTTCCTTCTAAAGAGAATCACAACTCCCACTGGTGTGGTAGAAAAAGGATCTAACTGAACGTGTAGCTACGACATCGGTATAGAAAAGGGTAATGGCCCATCTTCAACGACTGGTTAGGTGTTCTATTATTACATAAATAAGTGAATCAATACCCAGGAATTGTAAAATAACAACCTGATATCACCTTGAAAATAAGTCTTTTTATTCCAAATATAATTTTGATTTCAGTTGTTATCGCATAACTAATTCAGTTATCAACTTAGACTAACTTTGTTATCAGTTGTTATCATGAAAGAACATCAAATGATGTAAGGGTAGTTCGAAACTTCAAATATTATCCGCATGGTAAGAAATAAAATAACACTGCCAATCATATTTCTGATAATTATTAGCGTAGCTATAATACCAAATCTATAACATAATTTGAAATTTGTTGAAAAAATTGGCATGGATCACAGGATCCCGAGTAGAATCTTTACTATTGATATCTAAAGTTGACATAGATTAACATTGCACAAGAGGTAAAATATCAAGAAGCAATATCAAAAAATAGCATGCCGAGACCCATTTTAAAAACTAATCCTGATTTTTGCATATCAAATATCAAACAAATACCTAAACTTTAGTGCTTTGTTATTGATTTGACACCGTAATTTTTTAATTTGCTATTGGAACCAGGGCCCCACAAAGTCACTTTCAATCGAAAATCGCCTAGTGACGATGAAGCTGTCCACCATCACTTTCAATTGAAAGTCATTCTGTCTTCTCTTCGAGCAGATCTCCGTCAACATCAACAGAACCACTTTCGGTCGGTTTTAATGCTGTTTGTTTTGGCTTGACTCGTTTTCATTTCTTCTTTCATTGTCAAATGAACTTACTTTTGCATTGAAGCGAAGCTGTTCGATCCAAATTCGCGCAGTTTTTATGACTTTTGTTGATTGTTCACTCGGTTCATTAAAGCGTATGCGCATAAATCTGTGCTTGTGGATGTCAAATTTATCATTGTCGGGTGGTATGTTTACCCATCAATATGGGTATTTTTTTTAATCGGGGTGACGTCTAGAGATCGAAAATTGATGTGCGACTCCATTTTGAAATCCAAGATGGCGGCTTCTAGTTTAAGTCGTATTTTGAAATCAAAGATGGTGGCTTCCGATTTACGAAAAAGTGGAAATACACTCAAATACACATCAATGTTGGTAGTTTTGTAATCGGTATGAAGTCTACAGATCGAAAATTGATATGCGACGTCAATTCTAAATCCAAGATGGCGGCTTCCGATTTCAGAACAAGTGGGAAATGTTGTCAAATACCCATCAATATAGGTATTTTTGGAATCGCGATGGCGCCTAGAGGCCGGAAATCGCTATCCGACGCCATTTTGAAATCCAATATGGTGGCTTCCTATTTCAGAAAAAAAATGGGAAATGCTGATGCCGTCCCATCAATCTATTGCAATCGATATCCGACGCCATTTTGTAATTCAAGACGACGGTTTCCGATTTGCGGAAAAGAAAAGAAAATATGGGTATTTTTCATGATGAAAATGAGACGTAGATGTCGAAAATTGATGTAACGCTGTCTTTAAATCCAAGATGGCGACTTTGGTTCAGAAAAGCTGTGAAATACTTTCAAATACCGATCAATGTTGTTTTTTTTTTTGGAGTCGGGCTGACATCTAGAAGCCAGACATAGATGTGCAACGCCATCTTGTAATTCAAGATGCTACCTTCAAATTTCAGAAGAAGTGTCAAATAGCCTACAAATGGCATCGAATATCGATTTTCAGCATCCAGATCTTAGGATATTTGACACTTTTTGTGAAACCCGATGGCCGCCATATTGGATTCCAAAATGGCATCGGATATCGATTTTCGGCATCCACACGTTGTCCCCATTCCGAAAATACCCGTATTGTAGGATATTTGACACTTTCTGAACCCTGATGGCCGCCATATTGGATTCCAAAGTGGTACCTGATATCGATTTTTGGCATCTACGCGTTTTCCCTGTTCTAAAAATACCCATATTGCAGGGTACTTCACACCCTATGGCCGCCATATTGGAGTCCATCATAGCACAGGATATCGATTTTCGGCAGCCAGGCGTTGTCTCCGTTCCGAAAATACCCATATCTTAGGGTATTTGACACGTTTTATGAAACTTGATGGCCACCATCTTGGATTCCAGCATAGCTTCGGATATCGATTTTTGGCATCTACGCGGCATCCCCGTTCCGAAAATACCCTATTGTAGGGTAATTGACACTTATTCTGAAACCCGACGGCCGCCATTTTGGATTCCAAAATAACGTCGAATATCGATTTTCCACACCTTCGTGTCGTCCCCGTTCCGAAAATACCCATATTGTGGAGTATTTGAGACTTTCTCCAACCCTGATTGCCGACATCTTGGAGTCCAGAATGGCATCGTTAATTTAATTTTCGTTTAATATAAAATAATATATTATTTCTACATATAATCCGGATGCCATCCCTATCGGCAACCTATATTGTGCGGACACTATAGTGCGATGCCTGCGTCGTCAGGTCGTGACAAGTCGAATGAGTCCCGAATTGAAGTGAAAGTGGAAGAAACGAAGAAAGCAGTTTTCGAGTCATTCATTGCGTCAATTGAAACAAGCCTTTGCTTCAAATGAAATGAACTGAAGCACTCGACGAACGAAACAAGTGATTATCCAGTCATGTTTGAAAAGAGGAATGTTCATCGAGAAACACGATGACTTACACGAAAATAATATTGCTCGAAATGAAGCGATTCTGGGGAGAGTTCATTTTCTTTTCTTTGTTTCGAAAATGCAGAACCCTGATTGGAACTATATTGCTGGAACAAACTTCTGATATCATTTCTTGCTGATCTACCTCTTATATCGTGCTTTTGAGTATCAGTTTCATCAATATCTAGATCATATTGTTATATGACTGAAATATTTTCATAGACCTGGGATTTTTTATCAAGATGTTTTCAATCAGAACCTGTTATTATTTTAATATAAAACTTTGCTCGGTTATTTAAGCACACAAAACCGAAATTATAAAGGGCTGGTATAATGCCAAAAAGGCAAAAAAGCGAGCCATAACATTGCCAGGTTGGCTGCTCTAGTGCCGTTTAGAGAAGCGTTATATATTGCATCTTGTAATTCCGGCTATGCTGCTTATATAACGGGTGTTCAATAAAAAATGAGATCTTTTTCAGTCATATACCTAGTAAAAATTTTTCTTTTCAACGGATTCAGTATTTTTTATTAAAAACATAATGTTTATTCTTCAAAAAAACGTAAATGAATATTGGAGAAGGGGCCCTGGTCAGCCGTACGACGCAACATAGTTGCGACTTTATTTACAGTAATCATTCTAATTTTGTTATGGAACACTCGTTAATAGCAATATAAAGCTTCATTATTTCCAGGACCAGGGCTGGCAAATATCATTTGCCATGAAAGATCTCACGTGATTTTTACAGACAAATTTCTGCCTATCATCGGATGAGGAAACAATGGTGGAGGTTTTCTTCAAAATGTCATCGTTTTTTTTTTTTTTTTTTTTTTTTTTTTGTTATGACAGAACATGACAGTGATGAGAATATCGCAATAAATAGCTCATTTATTGATATTGTTGTTACTTGTACCGCGGAAACATTAAAGATTTATTCACTCTACCGATTGCACTCTGTTGTTTGCCTAAATTCATCTAAATCAGTTAGAAATGATGATGTCAAAACCGTATGAGAATGATGCTCATGAGTGCTTGATCATTGGAAAATGACAAGAAAGCTCATGATAGGTAGTATCGTCTCGTGATAGTGAGAGGACCTGATTTCTCATTGTCATATGACGACCAAGATATTTTCCATTAAATAATGCCGATTAGATAGCATAAGCAGTCAAGCACTTTTTAGCACTAGCAGTGTTAAATTGCTGCTGACTTAACGCTCTGGACTAATGCTTATCGTAGCTTGGGTGGACCGTTTGAAGAAACCGAAAATATCTTCGAAATAAAGAAAATGTTGATGATTGTTTCAATTAAGGATGTTTTGATATGATTATTTTGAGACTCAATCACTCAAGTGCCCTGACCCCGGTGGTTCCTGAGGTCAACGTGAAAGATTTTTGTTCAGGGCAACTGTTTGCTTTCATCTTGACATAGGGTCCAGGTAAAATTGCTGTCGAGTTGCTTGATTTTTCTTTGATTACGCTCCGCCACCAAAACCTCTGTCTCTTCTGCATTGTCCTGCCAGACTCCAATCCAGCGCTTGTTAGTAGATGTTGTTTCCACCCCTTCGTAAAGTACGGCTGACATACCCCACACACGTTTAAGAATTTCTGTTGATATCGGCTTCTTCTGGCATTGACGACGGAGATCTTCACCTGTGAGGCCACCAAACACGGACTATATACTGCAGTAGGGTGATTGAAGCTATCGATTCAAAACCAAGTTTTGGTCATCCTCTCAAAATCTTAGCTCATTTGGATGCAACCTGAAACTATACTACAGTCAAGTCTCCCTAACTCGATATTCACGGGACCGTCGAATAAAAGAACATCAGGATAAATTACAATTCTTAAATTCCTTAATATAACTCAATAGTTTAACTGTCTATTTAGCCATGATTAAGATATTAAGTTGGAATTTCTATTTAATACTTAATTTGTGAATTGCTCAAGTGAGATATTTTTTTTTTGATTTCTGATGATGATGATGATGATGATGATGATAGTGGTCTACCACTGATTGTAGCACGGAAACAAGTCCGATAGCTGTGGGCTCTCCTCACTGTTGAACTTGATCGAGGTTAATAACCTCTGATTGTCATCAGCAAATCGCTGTATGATGGGCCAAAAACGGATGGATAGATTGATAGGCAATTCACCTATTCATTTCCTTGGGAGAGAGAATCTCCTTCCAACAACTTGATCGACCAATTGGTCAGAAAACGAGCCATCCAACAGGAAGATGCCCCAATGAATGGGGAGAAGAGCCCGCCATTTATTCACGAAATGTAAGCAATAGATAGTTGACATTTTTACTCTACCCATCCAAATCGAAAGTGCTCCATTTTGCAGCTCTCCTTTCATTTTTACTTTGTTGACCCCATGGTACCGGGAAAAAATATAAATATACATACATTATTAGCAATGCTGTGATATAACCATAACTGGATGGTCGTTAAGAATGATTCAACGGATGTGAAATGAGAGAACATTTGAATTTAACACAATTTAAAATATTTCAATACAACATTCAACACAACATCAACACAACATTTGACTAATAATTATTACATTTTTAAATATGTTATCCTAATTAATTACTGAAAGCATTTACTTGTGTTTTACACATAAGTATCTATGTCCCGTCACATTGTATCTTCAAGTGATCTTCGCAAGCTCCACATTTCATTCAGGCTCTTTGGAACTACAAGTGGTGGAAAATGAAACGCACCTTATGAAGTGAATTGCACATACCAATCACCAGTGTCATCCCTTACTCATACATGACATCTGCCTGGACCAACCTGGCAGAACGCGCCCTAACCTTCATTGAACCAAAGGGAAGGGCAAATTTGTATGTTTCAGATATAATCCCAAATAGGAGCTAGATTATTTAATACTCTAGTAACTTCAAGCCCGTGCCCTGTCACAATATTTCATTGTGATTATTCAACACTCACTGAACCGTACTGAGTACCAATGCTACCGACGCTAAGAAGGCAGCTTCCAGCACCTGGACTTTACCTATCGACCCCATCAACTCATGGATCGGAGACCAACGGCTTTGCTTCCCTTCCGAAGAAAGGCGTGATCAGAGTTTTTATGCTTCAGAAAATCCCGACATCGTCAAGTGGGATTGAACCCAGGCCCTTTGGAGTGAAAGGCAGTCTCGTTTACCACTAAACCACAGGTGCCGCTAAGATAACGAGTTAAGGAAATATCAAGTTAAGTAGAGAGCAATGGAATCCTACTATTTGTAAAGGGTGTCCACGATGAAATTGCCACACTATGAAATTGCTCTAACTTTTTAACCGTTGGGTAGAATTTAATGAAAATTTGGGTGGATTTAGTTCATAGTGCATTATTTACATCCTGCAAGTTTTAAAGTCCTGTGATCAAAACTCGCGGAAATGGAGTCGAAAGAACAGCTCGTGCGTGATAAAATCTTGCGCATTCATCACGAGAATAAGGATCTCTCGCATCGTTCCATCGCGAAAACGTTGGGAATCGTGAATTCCACGGTGTCGCGAGTGATTAAGCGGTTCGAGGAACGGTTGACCACCGATCGGAAGCCCAGAACTGAAGGAAAAAGTATTCCGTACAACACCAAAAATCACAACCGCGTAGTTGGGGCCTTCAACCGAAATCCGAACGCCTCCGTTAGGGATGTGGCTAAGAAGCTGCACCTAAGCCGAAGTTTTGTCCAGAAGGCCAACACTAAGGCTGGGCTGCGAACGTTCAAGGTACAAAAGGCCCCTAATCGCGACGAGAAGCAGAACAAGTCCGCCAAAACCCGTGCCAGGAAGTTGTACCTCAACATGCTGACGAAAGTTGAATGCTGCATCATGGACGACGAAACATATGTGAAGGCCGACTTCAAACAGATCCCCGGCAACCTGTTTTTCACGGCCAAGGATAAGTTCAGCGTTCCGGAGCATGTCCGCACTCAGAAGATGTCCAAATTTGCGAAGAAATTCCTGGTTTGGCAAGCCATCTGCACGTGCGGGAAGCGGAGTGCACCTTTCGTGACCCAGGACACGATGAACGGACAGGTGTACATAAAAGAGTGCCTCCAGAAGCGGCTGCTTCCTCTCCTGAAGGCCCACAACGTCCCAACAATCTTCTGGCCGGATTTGGCCTCATGCCACTACTCCAAGGACGTGCTGAAGTGGTATGCGAACAATAAGGTCAATTTCGTGCCGAAAATGTTCAACCCTCTCAACACTCCGGAGCTCCGCCCCATCGAGAAGTACTGGGCGATTATGAAGCAGCACCTTCTAAAACGACCTAAGGTAGTGAAGACAGTCGAGGAACTGAAGAAAGTATGGGTTTACATGCAAAAAACGGTTGATTCACAGGTTGTGCAGAATCTTATGGTCGGGGTTAAGGCCAAGGTGCGGGCATTTGCGTATGGACTGTAAATAAAATACGAGTAAAATGGTAAAATGAAGTTTAATAGTTATTTCTCAATCCCTGAAAATTTGATGGCAATCGGATGAAAACTCGAATTTTGCGAATCAATTTTGTGTGTGGCAATTTCATCGTGGACACCCTTTATTTATAACGTTGCAAGAAACCAGCCTTGCAATGTGCCTTCCCAAGTAACAACTTGAACTGAAAATCAGTTTATATACAGACAAAAATTGGCTTATGCAACTAATTCTTGTCTGTATAAGCTGATCTGCATCTAGAATTGGTTGTTGGGTTATTCATGAACCTCAAATGACTGTGAGGTTCATTAACATTAACTTAGAAATTATCACCGACTTCGGTAATGTTTTGCCGAACTTTTAACAGCTAAACGTTCGATAAAACTATGACCCTCATTTCAAAAGCTGTTTCACTAGATGTTAGTTTCAAAACACTTTCAGTCTTGCCTAAATAAACGAGTCTTGCCATTGTGATGAAGTTTTCCTTGTTTAGAATCCTTAAAACTAATGAATTAAAATGCTTGATTTTGAAATCAATTGTTGAAATGGTAATCATTTATAAGTGAGTAGATAGCACTAATGCATACATGCAGAGGCTCTCAAACTTTAATTGATTGAAACCCACTCTTAAAGCAGAAAAATCCATCTTCTTCTTTGGTTTTTCACGCTTCTGTAGTGAGCGTTTTGCCAGCTCTCAATTTACCTAACCTACAATTTTGATTTTGTCAGGGATCCGTAGACTATGACTTAGACGTGTAGAATACTTTAAAACCTTGATAGAACTTGCAGTGTTCCTTTGGTAGCGTTCTAGATGTACTTATACAGTTATTAATTGAGAGATTGCCATACTAACCAAAACATGAATATTGTATAGCAACCACATTGAAACTCTTAGTCCAGGGAAGTCAATAAATTCCTGGATTGGACCGTAGTGTACCGGTGGAAACTAACGATTTAAAATTGGTTCACTACTTGACTACACAGAAAATAAATCTGAATTTTACTATTGACGTAAATACTCATGCATGCAAACATTCAAGCTTGTAAACTTCCTTTTCACGTAAACTAGCAGCTTGCAAGAAATGTTACAAACAAAAGTAGACAATTGCACACAATATATGGAATATAGCATGACATGTCTCATAAATTTACACGATCTATAATGTAAACTTGTAGGATATATGACGCTCCATTTATGTGCATCATAGTAACCTAAATTTACACTACTTTTTTTTTAGCTGTGTAGCCTATTGGTCCAAAGTACATCGATTAACGTACCCCATTCTAGCCTAAATTCTAGTACTACACTATGTTTGTTTTGATTCGCTATGAAAGTTTGATAAATAAAATGAGGGGTTCGTAGATTTTCCTATGTTTCGAGGGGTGCATCGATTTGCTTGGGACCGAAGATAGTACCAGAGCTGAACCAAAAAGTTGAGCACGTTTCTTCGGGACCTACTAGTCTTAGAGTTACCTCTATGGTAATACCATGCGTTTACCGACTAGGATATCAGAGACCGCAATCCAATACAAATCCATACACAAATTAAAAGCTGAATAATAGCTTATTCAGATAAAAATCGTCTTATGCAGCTCATTTATGTTTTAATCAGCTTAAACATTTGATGATACAATGACCATTAAAACGTTAAAAAAGTCGACAATATATAAAATAATTATCCGAACATAATTTTCAAATCAGAAAAATCATATGATCAAGTTGCCAGAATTCTTGCGACTCACCTAATGGCTGGCCTCGACCCTTCTTCTTCTTCTTCGCATTTCAAGCTTATTGCATATCGCATATTAGCTTATTGCGTGCTCTCAACTTAGTGTTCTAGATGCACTTCCACAGTTATTAATTGAGAGTTTCCGATGCCTGTACCATTTTTGCATTAGTATAATTGTGTGGCAAGTCCAATCATACTTCTATGCCCAGGGAAGTCGAGAAATTTTCCAAACCGAAAAATTCCTAGACCGGACCGGGAATTGAACCCAGCCACCTCCAGCATGGTCTTGCTTTATAGCTGCGCCTATACCGACTGAGCTATGGACAGGCCTCGACACATAGATTGTAAAACGCTGCTTAAGAATGTTCCCTGATCATCTTCAAAATTCTTTTAGGAAAACTCCTCGACTTTTACAAAATTCCCTGATCTTCATTAAAATTTCATATTTTTCTCCTAATTTTAACAAGATCTCAGAACATCATGCACTGGTTCAGAGAATTACAAAAAGATCCTCAACCATTTCTATGGATATTCCTGAATATCTGGGAAGTTCCCTGAAATTAATCAGAGATCACAAAACTTTCAGGAAGTTCAGAAAGATTTTTTTTAAGTCTAAAAAATTGATACGAAGGACCCTAAACTGATACGAAGATCCCTGCAGTTTACTGAGCTTTTTTGAAATTTCCTTAGTTTCTACGAAAATAACTGACCTTCTGAAAAGTTTGACAAGCTTCTACGAAATTAGATTTTTTTTATTACAGTCATTTTAACGCTCTTGGGTCATTCGTCACTTGTCTGGTGGTGAGATTTGAACTCGTGACTTTGGCGTAAGAGGTATGCATTCGAACCACTACGCCGGGGTCGCCCTCTACGAAGTTAGATGAATTTTTACAAAAAATCCCTACACTTCTATGATATTTAACGAACCTCCTCGCATTGCTACACACTTAATTCAGATCACCAAAGTCGGTAGAATTTTACCAAGTTTTTGAAGTGCAAAACAGTCTGAAAAATTTTCAAATGACCATTACCAAGCATGGGAAAATTCATTCACTCGCGCGAGCATCACAGAATCAAAATAGCCATCGTCACCTACAAACAGATTGCCGAACGAGTGTTAATTCTTCCAACCAAGTGACTCTGCAGATCGACTCAGAACTGACAGCAGCAGAAGGAAAGAAGGATAAACTGAAAGGCAGCCGAACAATTTTCTCTAGCGAGGGAGAACCAGATTGAATGCGCAAAATCCGAATGCTAACGATTTAAATAGCCGAGTCAGATAGTTTTTGGCTCACTGATTTAAATCAGTTGAATTGGCCACAGCAGTTTTATGTTATTTGCGTGACGCTTATGTTTATGTGTTACAGTATAACAGTTTTCTCGATATTAATAGAGTTCTCCAGATGCACAAAAGTGTGCGTGAGACCGCGCGCTACCTTTTTAAGTAGTTGTGATATCGCGATACCTTTTTGTTTCTTCTTCTTCTTTGTTTTTATGTATGGATGTTGGATTTTAGTGTTCGTGAGATTGCGCTTGGAGATCTCTATAGCGATTTAAATGTGTCAATGTATGTTTAAAGCTAGAAAATTAAAAGTGATTCTTTCTGAAAAATTCTCATTCAGCTCACTCAGCAGAATGCAATCGTAAAAGGCTCAGCATGGAAAAAATAATAAGAGAGGAATCATCCACACTACTCACACAGACTCAGAATCATTCAAGTTCGCTCAGCTGTCTGTTTTGCTCAATTCTGTGTTCTTCGAAGAAAATAGAAGCAATGCGAATACGAACGAAATCAGTTCGGCTCGCACAAGCTGCTGTTCGTTTCTGATGTTGTATGCGTGTGAGTGAGTAGTAAATACAAAATTGAACGATTTTTCCCATGCTTGACCATTACACATGAACTTTCCTGAGGTTTCCTAAAATTAAACAATGTTCAGTGAACTCTTACGAAGTTTGCTGAATGTTTAGTTCAGTTTCTTTTTATTCATTTGAGACTTTCAGCCGTGGCCATTTTGTTAACTAAGCTCTCTGTATTCCTTCAAAGTCCGTTGAAGCTCTATGAAGTTTTCAGAATATCTACTAAGTTGCCTGGATTTCTACGATGTGTTGTTTTCTTTGTTAAAGAGACTTTCAGTCATTGGCTTGTTCGCCTAATTTGTTGTTTTTTTTACGTTGATTTGTTTTCCGTCGATCTTGTTTTCGCCAGGAAGGCAACTCCCACACCTGGACTCTACCTCATCGACCGGGGACCAATGGCTTCAGAGATTTAATGCCTCAGATTGAACTCTGACCCTTTGGAATGAGAAGCAATCACGCTACATTACCTGAGTTCATTTATTAGCCACGGTGTTCCCTGGACTTCTATGAAGTATTTGAAGTTTTGAAAAGTTCTCTGTGGCTAAATAAAAATCCCTGAACATCAGCGGAGTTGCGCAAATTTCTGTAATATTTACTCACTAAATTTGAAAATATTAGGTATTTTTCTACAAAGTTTGATGAAATTCTAGAAAGTTCAGCGAACTTCTACAAAATTAGTCGAACTTCTATCAAATTCACAGCACTTCCGATGAAGTTTGCTGAACTTCTAAAAAGAGCGCTGAACTTCTATAAAGCTCGCTGAACTTTTATAGATTTTGCTGAACTTCTAAAGAGTTTGCTGAACTTAAAAAAACGGTGATCTTTTACAAAATTCACTGAACGTCTATAAACCTCACTGAATTTTTCTAGAGTTCGCTGAACTTCTGTAAAGTTTGCTGAACTTCTAAAGAGTTTGTTTCCACAAAATTCACTGAGCTCATAAAATTCGGTGAACTTCTGCAAAGTTTCGATTTGCTGTACTTCTACAGAGCTTGCTGAGCTTTAACAGAGTTCGCAAAACTTCCACTATGTTCGCTGAACTCATATAAAATTTGCTGAACTTCTATAAAGATTGCTGAACTTCAACAAAGCTTGCTAAACTTCTACAAATTTCGCTAAACTTCAACAAAGTTCCCTGAACTTCTACAAAGTTTGCTTCTACAACATTAACCGAACTTCTATAAAATTCTCAGCACTTCCGATGAACTTCAAAAAAGTTCGCTGAACTTCTAGAAAGTTCGGTGAATTTCCAAAAAGTTCGTTGAACTTCTAAAAAGTGCGCTGAGCTTCTATAAAGCTTGCTGCACTTTTATAGATTTCGCTGAACTTCTATAAAGTCTGCTGAACTTCCACAAAAATCGCTGAACTCTTACAAAACTCACTGAACGTCTATAAAGCTCACTGAACTTCTATAAAGTTTGCTGGACGTCTAAAGAGTTTGTTTCCACAAAATTCAATGAGCTCCTATAAAATTCGGTGAACTTCTGTAAAGTTTCGGTTTGCTGTATTCCTACAGAGTTTACTGAGCTTTAACAGAGTTTGCAAAACATCCACTAAGTTCGCTGAACTCATATAAAATTTTCTGAACATCTGTAAAGTTCCCTGAACTTCAACAAAGCTTGTTGAACTTCTATAAATTTCGCTGAACTTCGACAAAGTTCGCTGAACTTCTACAAAGTTTGCTGAACTTCTACAAAGTTCATTGAACTTTTACAAATATCGCTGAACTTCAACAAAGTTTGCTGAACTCTTACAATTTACGCTGACCTAAAAAAAAAAGTTCGCTGAACTGTCTCTGAACTTCTACGAAGATCTCGAAACTTCTACGCAGGCTTGCAATTGCTCATGACAGCTAAAATACTATTTTTTGTAATTATGAAACAATGAAATACTATAATGATAATTTTTATTTGTAAGATGCTAGAAGAGGTGGTAAAGTTTGTGTATGACATATACAATTTGCCAATTTTGCTTTCAGAAGGTCACAACTAGCGATTTTATGATCGCTGATTGCTCGCTCAACGCGTTGCTCGTCGTTACAGCTAATCGCTATTGTGAACGTCTGAAAGCTTAATTGTTATGTTTTATGTGTCATACACATACTTTACCATCTCTTCTTGCATCTTGTTAAATCTTGTTTGCTTTATTACAGAGATTTTCAGCCTTGAGCTGGTTCATCTCTTACAATAAGAAATTATCATTAAAATATCTCATAGCTTCATAAATCCGAAAATAGCATTTTTAGCTGTAATGAGCATTGCTTCTACGAAGTTAAATGAAAATCTGTCAATGTCTAAGAAGTTTCTTGATGTTCTTATATGTTCCCTGAACTTCTGTAGTGACTAAGTTTTATAAATTTGAAATATTGAACAGCCTTACCCACTAGCAAATTTGTTAAACTAGCGCTGAAGACATTTGAATACATTTCGTCCATCGTCCACCATCAAGATTTTTTTTAAATACCCCTGTCAAAACAACTCTTCATCGTTCAAATAACCATAAGGAAAGCATTTGTTGGAATTCCCCGAACCAAAGCGCTCGCTCCAAATTTTGATAGGCTGCTGTGCTTTTTCGCACATAGCAGATAAACGAATGATAGCAGCAAGCACCCGAAACATCCCCTCCATCCCCCAAGCCCCGCAGTAAAAAGGTTTTTGCATTGGTTGCTATCTCCTCTGCAGCGCAGCAATGCGTTCGGGTTTGCGGTAGGTTGGGTTCTTTGTGCCCTAGGTCCTGGTCTACGTGACCGAAACAAAAACAACTGACGAAAAAAAAAACGAACAAGAAGCCCCGAATCGCAGTTCGGCTGTTGTTTGTTCCAAGAAGATGGCGACGTGACGTCACACGCGCCATTCACATATGGCGACCGACCGGTTGCAAAAGTGATAAGCGCATTTCGGCTGCAGTTTGGGGAAGAATGACGTGGTGGAAATTGGCTGGAGCTGGAGCGAAGAATTGTGCCAAAAGTAGGTCACCAGACGGGACGGGTGTTTTTTTTTTGTGGCTGTTGATTCGTACGTTTTGCTTGTTCAAACAGGCGGAAGGTGCAACAGCACGATGCTCACCGCGGTGTATTAATAATTTCGTATGTAATGTTGTTTATATTGTCTGGGTCATGGAAAATTTCACATGAGTTGATAAATTATAAGCTTTGATAAGATATCGATCGATGGGTTTGGGACTGTTTGAAAGAGCCCCCAAAGAATACTGTAAACTAGTTGCAAAGCGAGCCCTTGAGTTTATATTAATTGTAATGCCACAACAAATGAAGATAATTTGTTTTTTACAGGACATAGTAAGGAAATCACCTACGGATATGCAACCATATTTATTATTGATTTTATTTATTTTAAATTAGTGCCTATATACCTATATATTAAAATTCGCCATAGGCGAAAATTGGCCAGTAAAATATTTCACATCAATATGCTTCAACCGATTCATTGACCATCAAATGCTTTTATAACCCTTAGGATTAGCCGGATGTCAGTGTAAAAATATTCAAGATGTTGCAACTAAATACAATTTGCACAACACACTTTACCCACTTTACATCTTCAAACCTCTTCAAACACACCACGCACGCCCGCCCAGATCAAAGCCCCCTGAATGTATCTTTGTATTTGCAATGTAGCAAACTGTGCGTCGTCGTCGTTTATGTTTTATGTTTGTGCTGTTTGAAAATTTAATTTCTTCCGTTACGATGCACTTAACTAGCACCATCCCGGTTCGTCTTTCTCCGCTCTGGACATGGACAAGCAGCATCGGTAGGCGAGAAGAAAAGTTGTTTGCTCGTTAGCATGAACAACGAAGACAACCCCGTTTGTTGGACCTTTCCCATTGGGTGTACAATAAATCTTTGCCATTTTTTTCCATTTCGGAATACACGGGAAAAAAAGCACCCGAAGAAAAGCGAGGGAGCGAAAGCATTTTATTTGTTTGGATAGTTTCGTAGGAATTCTAATAAATTTCAAAATAGATTTATCTGGCCATAACCGTGAGTTACGATCCTCCGGATGATGACTGCTCGGCTCGGATCAGCTGCAGTCGGTCAGGAGAGATGGGATCAAATATAGTTTTGCATTTCGAAATAAAATCTAAACAAAATACAAACTCACGCCCCATGCCCGACGACGATGACGACGAGGAGCTTGACCATTTTCCGCTCAATTTCATTGAATGAGCTTATCGTCCCCTCTGCCCTGCCTAATCATCAGCAGCTGCTGTTGTGTGGTTGAATGTGTTCAAACATTGGGATAGGTTAGGATCGCCACCCGCCGCCGCCGCCGCCGTCACCGTCATTTGACGTTTCTGCAGCTATATTAATCCCGTTCAACAACAACCACACGCGGGCCATGCTCCGATGCTTTGATGCATCTCTGTAATTAAAACTATGAAAAGTGCATTTTGTTTGCATAACGGTGCAATAAATTATTCCGAGCCGTTTGCTCACACTTTGCACGCGCGCTCCCGGTGGGTGCCAATTCACCGCTTGGGATGCAAATATAGTGGTGGTGATGGTGAATTAAGATGAAGTAGTCATCTATGGAATATGGAAGAGATGGAATAAATTTGCTTGAGAAAAATTTATTTGAACTTGATAATCCTATTTCTTGACTCTTCACTTCAGAACATTCATTTTCCCCAATTGATAAAAAATATACATTCAATTTGATTTTCTTGGCAACATTTTTATTTTTTACAAGGTGATTCGGAGTAACTGTCACTTTAAAAAAAAATAATCATAACGATTGAACGCTTGCTTGAATTTTTTATGTCAGTATGTTTCAGATATACTGCATAACCTTCAACTTAGCATACTTAAATTCACAAGGGTATTTTCACGTGGAATTTACGTGACACAAGTAGAGTCTACGTGATACTCCATATGTATCATCGGGAAGTCCCTTTATATTCACTATGTTTTTTAATGTAACGCACGTGATTTGCACATACACAAATTCTATGAGCATTTCACGTAAACCCTAAATGATTTTTACATATGAAAAAATAAATGAGTGCCTCACTCATAATGGTACACAATATGGTGGAATTGCAAGTTGCATGTTTACATGCCAGTTAAAATCTTGGGGCTTATTTTCGTGAGACAATTTTGTGTTGTAAGTATAATGGTTGAATACTTTATCACAGACAAATTGTATGGTGAGAATAATTTGTAACATGTTTCTTTGTTTTAGTGTGACTACAAGGAGTACCATGGATTGAAATGCGAGTTAAATGCCCTTGTATCATATGTGTCCCATATCCTTCCCGAGTCCAGTTTCGCTCGAATTAATTTCTTCTTCTGAGTGTATATCTGCCACAATAAAGATACAATGGTCAAGAAATACTGTAGGGTCTTTTTTTATTTGAAATCAAGAAAAGCATTTAATTTATACCACATTAAAAATCATTGAATCTTTCGATGGAATAGCTTCTACGTGATAATCCCGTGACCATCTCGCTCACTGAAATGAGTGCTTTCATATGAGAATCACGTAACACTTACGTGAAAAGTGCGATGGAAAAAATCTATGTTTGTTTCACGTAGCATTGACGTGAAAATTATGTTGAGTGTTCCAAAAAATCCCTTTTATTTCCGCACTGTGAAACCATTTCAGCCAGAGTTGCGACCTATCACAATCACCATCATCAAACAGCTGATGGTAGTAACGCTTTGTACATTCCTATCAATGTGCTCGTCGAAGCTCTCTCCATGACCATCCATCAAGTTGACGAAAGAAGTAAAAAGCAACTGGTGAATCTCGTCTTCTGTTGTGATCCATCACCGATCTGGTCATTCCTGACAATCACGACACTCATCTGTGCTCGTTTTGAAGCAGTTGCTGCTTTGCTTGCTTATGTGAGTGTGTTGGTGAGTGAGCCCAGCAGCTTCCGCTTAATGTTGCCTTCTTTGTTTGTAACTCACACACTCGCGCCTGCCGAGACGAACTTGGAATGCGAAGGCATTGTATTCATTTTCTTCTGCCGTTTCGCTTTTTCTCGTGATCGTACTGCAGAAGTCTTTCACTGTTTTCGTTGTGCTTTTCATTATCAGCAGCGAGTGTAACGATTTGCTTGTGAGCAGCGACCATTACTTGTGATTGTTGTTTACCGTGGCTCTAACTCTCACTGCGTGACAAAACCATCTGTAAGCGATAGTCGGTTGATGCGAAGACGAGTGTCACGTGAGTGTCATGATATTTTGCATCACTGATCTCAGCACAAGTGGTTGACGGCTTTTTTATGCTTTGGAGTGTTTAATGTTCTAATGTTTATTTATTATAATAAAAAAAAAGTTTTGCAGATCTTAAGTTGACCTCTGTCGTATTTATTATTGTTAATAATGGAGCGATAAAAATGAGTACTATTTATTCATTTTTAAAAAACCCTAAAGGTAAAAAATTGGTCCTTTTTATTTGAACAAAAAAAACATTAAGGGTAAAAAATACCCATTGCATGACTTACTAGCCGAATACTCATTAATGAGAAAAGTCGGTTTTACTCATTTCATGAGTTAAGCCACTTTTCTTCGAAATGAGTAAAATATTACACTCACTTAAGAGTTAGCGTGTATCCGTACAAGCTGACATGTGTACACACTTTAAAATAAAAATACATCAACATATATTCATTGTACCCATTGAGAATTACTGTGTGAAATCACCCTGTATAGGGAGACATTTTTAGCACCACAAAATATCTTGGCGAAGACCTGCACCGAGTAAAAAGTACTCAAGAATGGAGTTAATGGTACTCAAGAATTGAACAGTTCTCAAAAATAACAGTACTGAACACAGAAAAAAATGTGAATTTGAACCATCGCGTAAAATCTCCTGATTAATATTGACCCACACTGCCCTGTGCGGCATAACAGTCCCATTAGCATTTTTGGCGATTATGAGTTATACATTGGAATCGATTGTCAAGTACCATCACTTTACAATGTACACGATAAAAATCCTACTTTGTTCAGAAAATGTCGCGAAAAATAACAAAACTATTTTGTCCTATCCATAAGAGCCCATGAAGAAAAAAATCTTCAACAGCGTTTTTCTCAGCTTGCTGTTTTAACGAATGGGACAACTATGCTGAAAAGGGCAGCATAGTTGTCATAAACAAAAAATTGTTTGCAAGCTTGTATACAATTTTATTGATTTATGCAATATCGCGCTTAATTCTACATGATAAATCGTGTATACGTGTGCGTAGAAATGTACATTAATTTTTCAAACGGTAGAATTGAGTAAACTATAATCAGTTCCCAACATTTTCATGCTACACGCTAAAGAGAAGCTACTCATTTGTATTTAAAAAAAATTACCCATTTTCTGTTTAATGTATGAGAGAGCACCTATCTCCCGAAAACGTACACATAGGTATCCACATAGTCTTAGGCGCCTGGCAGAGTGATTGCGGGTGACCGAGTCGACAAAAGATCTTATTAATACTACTATCCAAACTAATACCCCTTCGATCTTTGTGCTGGTAGGGTAGAACAGGGGACAAATGCGTCCGATTTGGGTTTCCATAGCTATTCCACTATTAATTCTGGGATTTGTGTGCGCCAAAATGCTAGTTTAAGTACTAAACTAGCACTGTAGCTTTAAAAAATGTGTGAATTAGAAACGGGAATGCCAGGGTGTATTTTGGGCTGTTTTCCCCTAATGTTTTTCTTAGCTCTGTTTTCGTTCTTCTTCCTGTTAATTATTTTCCGATGGAATCCTCCTGGGGTCCTCCGCTTGTGGCAGGAATTCATTCGGTGCCCCTCTGTCGTACATGAGAAGCATTTATTTTGAGGACCAGTGAAGCGGGAAGTTCTGAAAAACGTCAGGTATTTGAAATAACCGGGAAAAAACCGGACAAAAACCGAGGAAAGCCCGTGAATTTCGGTGATAACCGGGAAAAAAATATTATCTATTTATAAGAAAATAAGATTCTGGACCATTAAAAAAAATCAAGACCCTTTAGCCCAGTTAAGTTTTCCGGATTCAATCACTTTGTAGAACTAAATAGAGTATTTTGATGAATATTCCAAAGTAATCATATGGAGATTTTAGAATCAACAGAGATAAGAACAAGGTATGTTAGAGAAAAAATCCAAAGGAATTTTTAGTGTACGATTATAGAATTTTTATGAAAATTCCTATGGAATTTAAAAAAAAAATTAGGATGGATTCTAGAGATAACAACAAAATATGTCAGAGAAAAAATCCAAAG